>NC_069499.1:469432091-469757091 GCF_027579735.1 Bombina bombina
AACACAAACAAAACAAAGCAAAGCAAGCATCAGATATCAACATGAGCTTCAGGTGGGTAACAAAACTCTATTATGGGAATGTATATCGGAAACTTTAACATACGTGAGACTCACTCACTTCCACCTTGCCCGGAGGATCTTATCTTAAAAGCTCTCCGTCAACTGGCATTCATATATTTCTTGCGCGCTTATCACAGACAGGACTCACAATACCTGTCGTATCCCAGCACAGGACTGATTACCTGTCTGGAGGGGTATCACAACTGCCGGCAGGACTATAACCTCCGCAAACCTGTGCTTCAACCACAGGAACCCCTTTAACCCTTTATCATATATTATCAACACCTATTACCAGACTAAATTTAGGTTCAGATTCACAGAAGGAAAGCATGGTAAAAGCACTCATACTTACTCACTGCGAATCCCACTTCTGACACCAAGAATTGTAAGGTGTAAAATCCCACGGGGGGGGTGTCAGTACAGGCCAAAGCATTGGGCCTACGGTACCACCTGAGGCATATGCAGATTATCTGATAAGGGCCCCTTAGAATGACTCAGACCACGCAGCATTATGATCGAAAGCCAATTCTGTTTATTGAACAGTGCAAGCAGTTCTTATAGTGTACAGTAACAGCATACAGGGTTAATGGGATGACACGTTTGAACCACGTCATCTCGTACCATATTTCATGAACAAAAGAAGCTTACAAAAATACATGAGAAAAAGAGGAGTATGAAGGAGTGTTTCTTATGACAGTAGAAAAAATATATCTGTGCGCATATTTCAGCCTAAAGCAAGGTCGTTTGGCCATCTTACCTAGATAACAGACTTCCAGGCGCCTTGCCAGGAACCTTCTACAAGGCCAGTAATACTAATGCAATTTTACTAACATCACAATATTTCTCACTACATAATAACTGCTATAATAAAGTTTAATCATTACAAAATGGATGCTAATCATCACAAGATGGCTGCGAGGAACAAGATGGCTGCCGTCAGGTTCATATTACCCCTAACACTTGTGAACCTTGTTTTCTTCATTTTCAACACTCTTTTATTGGTTTCTGTTAATAACACAAAAAGCTAATCATGATTAAATTTATCAGTTGTATATCTATAGATATTTAAATCATGGTTCTTTTTGTACCTTGAGGTGTATGAACGACAGTTAGGCGCCTGACACCTCCTTTCTGTGGCAAGGGTAGGGATCTAGCCTCACTTCTAGGTGTCAAATTTAGAATAGGCCTTACATAACGTGGAGGAGGAGGAGCACCACAAATATTTTCTTTCTTCTTATCTGAAATAGTGAATACAGATATACAAAACAAGATTAAAAAAAATATATTTTTCTATTATAACTTTTTTTTATCTATATGATGTTATTGTTATTTGTACATATGTTTGTTAAAAGTTTCTAAGTTTTTTAAAATTTTTATAATATAATGTTTTCACTTTTGGTGTTTTAGAATGTTTATAGTGTTTAGATTTTTTATAATTTTGAAAATTATTGTTATTTGTACTTTATTTTTAAAAAGTTTCTCTTTTTTTCAGTATTAGATTACCAATAGATCACAAACAAATAATATAAATTTTTTTTTATAAACTTACATGTCCTTAAAAGGCTCCTAATGGATTGGTAATATAGTGGTTCTCGACGTTTAACATCACGTTGACGCCTGGTCCTTTTAATTTTTGATACACGATACATTCTGCATATCATTTCATATATTGTTTTGTCCCTTTCATCTTGCATGACCCCCCGGACAGCCCCTAAGCAGTTTGGAAAATATCTGTCCATTACATAGACTAGAATTATCATTTCCTCAGATGTGAAAGGTGCAATTCTCTTCATCCTCCCTGGTTGCATAGCAACTTTCTAGATGGGTGTGTCAAATCTCAAAATGTTCAAAATATCGCGTAATTCAGTGTTTCTATGCAACATTATTGTATATTTGCTAAATTGTTTGAATTATTTGGATACAATAATTGTAAAGTTGTACTAATTTATTGGCAGTATTTTTTTTTTTAATTTAGGATGTAAAAGTAATATGTGAATAATAAGTAATGTTAAATGTAAATGAAGTTTTATGTATATTTTTTTAGTGTAAGTTCAATATAGTTATCAATAGTGTAGTTTAGGTTATTTTGTAATGTAGGAGAGTCATGTAATTATAGATCATTATGATTATTTAGTTTATATAGTTATTGTGCAATATGTTGGTTTTAAATAAAAAGTAAAGTTTTATTAATAATCATTCTCTAATGTGACCTTTTTTACAATTCATAAAATTATAAAAATTAAAACAAATAAAAAAAAATGTTCAATCACACAAAGTATATGATGAAAAAACAAAATTTTTATTCAGAAATTTACCATTTAGAATTTTATTTTAACGACAAAAAAATAGAAGTCCTGTGAATAAAATCTATTGATGAAATCAATCTATAAAATAGTTTTCAGCAACATAATTTTTGGCGTTAATGGCCTGTCTTGTTGGTGCATCATTACAGATGACCTCTGGGAAGTTCTCAAACGATATTTCTTCTGCACCCTCAATTTCAAATCCTCTTCTTATTGCAATGTTATGAAGAATGCAGCATACAAGAATAATTTTTGCAACCTTTTCAGGAGCATACTGCATCACACCACCTGAATGGTCAAGACAACAAAAGTGCATTTTTAACAATCCAAAAGCTCTCTCGATGATTCCTCAGGTGGATCTGTGTGCCTCGTTGAATTTCACCTCACATCTTCTTCGAGGATTGTTATATGGTGTGAATAACCATTCTCTACTGAAATAACCAGCGTCCCCTATGAAAAAAATATAAATAAATAATGATTAACATTTCTAATATGATAAAGATGATAATTTTAAAGAGAATTAACTATGTTTTTGAGTTACATATATCGTCAAAATCCATAACATAAACGAAATTTGACAATTAAAATAATACTCTATTTTACATAACAAAAAAAAAATATAATTACCTAACAGCCATCCTTCAGGCATCTCTCCCTCCTCAAACTTCTGATATAACCCAGACTGACGCAAGATATACGAATCATGGCAGGATCCAGGGAAGTTAGAACGGACACTGATTATTTTCATGTTATGGTCACACACCATCTGAACATTGAGGGAATGGTACTGTTTTCGGTTCCTGAAAACTTCCTCACGTTCTCGTGATGGTTTGACTGCAACATGGGTGCAATCGATGGCTCCAAGGACATTGGGCATTCCAGACATTCTATAAAAATTTGACTTCACAGATTGCCTATCTTCTGGAGTCGATGGAAGGCACACGTACCTCGGAAAGACGACCATCAATGCATCAACTACTTTGGTTAAGTGCCTCGAAAAAGCAGACTGGCTGATGCCAATTATAACGCTAGACACAGCTTGGAATGAACCAGTGGCAAAAAAATGTAAGGCTGCCAACAGTTTTAATAGTCCGGGTATGGCTTGTAAACGCGCTGTCATAGGCTCCAGGTATTCTGCTATTTCATTGTAAAGTTCCATAATAGCTTCTCTGTCCAAACGGAATCTCTGGATAATCTCCCAATCAGAAATGCCTTCCAAACCCATACGTGGAAGGAAAACTCTAGGGACTCGGATTCTTCTACCTCTCCTTCTTTGCAATCCATTGTTGTCAACCGGTGCCTGTATAGCCCTTCTTCCTCGTAATTGAATCAATCAGAAAAGAAACATGTGTAAAAGTGTCTCCATCTTCATTCAGTGATCCAAAAACCAATAATGATACAATAGTAGTCTAGTCCTTTCACTTAAGTCTTCAACCTGACGTCAGGTTGATACCCCCTATAGTTTTCTATTGTATTCACTACCTAAATGGTCGCGAAGAAAATCACGCGAAGTTACAGTGAAAGTTGGAGCGGGCAGATTAGTTGTAACATTCATAATTTCTGATTAAAGCAAATTTACGTGCGATCGAACATGTAGTAAGTGGAAAAAGGCCTAGGAACGATCAGTTTCGTAAAATTACGATAGCTGATGAAAAATAGTGGTTTTTCTATTCGATCGCAGATTGGTAAATACGAGATGCAGATCGTGAGCGAATTTTGACGCGGAAATATAGACGGACGGTCACTTCGAAGCTTAGTACATGGCGCCCTGTGTGTTAGCTTCCTTAAAGGGACAGTAAACCTAAAAAATAATGTTATATAATTCTGCACATAGTGCAGAATTATATAACATTATTTTAGTGCTATAGTTATTACACCTTTTTTTCCCTTTGAATTTTTTTAAAATATGACAGTTTTACAGACCCGCTCTCTGCTCTCTGCTGAGCGGGTCTGTTTTTTTTACACAGCAAATCGGGCCAGCTGTATAGTCACAGCCCGGCCCGACCGCGCCATAACATTAAGTGCAGCTCGCTCCTGCTGTCAGACAGAGCTCCTGCTGTCAGACATGGATGTCAGTTTAAATTGCTGTGTTGGTATATGAAGGATGATGAGGAAATTTTTTCTGTTTATATTAGGCTCCCACTAAACTGTTTATTCTTCAGCAATGAATATCGCTTTGTTTTTATTTTTGTACTCTTTGTCACAATGAATACTAGTGAGGTTATAAGAAGTGTGGATTGAAATAAATAACGATTAATTAAAAGTAGACATGTGCGATTAATTTCGGATTGATTCGGAAATTCAGAAAATTTGGTAAATTCGGAGATTGGGTTCGATTCGAATTTCCGAATTAAAATACTGCCGAATCTACCGAATGAATCCGAATTAGCTGCCGAATCTACCGAATAAATCCGAATTAGCTCGGTAAATTCGGCATTCCCCCATAGGAAACAATGGGGCAGTTTCAGCTGAAAAAAAACCTAACAACTGCAAAAAAGCAATGTTCAGCTCTTAACGCAGCCCCATTGTTTCCTATTGGGGAAACACTAAGTCTACACCTAACACCCTAACATGAACCCCGAGTCTAAACACCCCTAATCTAACACTTATTAACCCCTAATTTGCCGCTACCGCTATCGCTGACACCTGCATTATACTATTAACCCCTAATCTGCCGCTCCGGACACCGCCGCCACCTACATTATCCCTATGAACCCCTAATCTGCTGCCCCCAACATCGCCGACACCTACATAATATTTATTAACCCCTAATCTGACCCCCCAATGTCGCCGCAACCTAACTACAAGTATTAACCCCTAATCTGCCGACCGGACCTCGCAGCCACTATAAATAATAAATGTATTAACCCCTAAACCGCCGCACTCCCGCCTCGCAAACACTATAATACATTTTATTAACCCCTATTCTGCCCCCCCAACGTCGCCGCAACCTAACAACAAGCATTAACCCCTAATCTGCTGACCAGACACCGCCGCCACCTACATTATAGCTATGAACCCCAAATCTGCTGTCCCTAATATCGCCGACACCTATATTATATTTATTAACCCCTAATCTGCCCCCCCAAAGTCGCCGCAACCTAACTACAAGTATTAACCCCTAATCTGCCGACCGGACATCGCCGCCACTATAATAAATGTATTAACCCCTAAACCGCCGCACTCCCGCCTCGCAAACACTATAATAAATTTCATTAACCCCTAATCTGCCCCCCCCACGTCGCCGCAACCTAACTGCAAGTATTAACCCCTAATCTGCCAACTGGACATCGTTGCCACGATAATAAATGTATTAACCCCTAAACTGCCGCACTCCCGCCTCGCAAACACTATAATAAATTGTATTAACCCCTAATCTGCCCTCCCTAACATCGTTGCCACCTACCTACAATTATTAACCCCTAATCTCCCGCCCCCAACGTCACCGCTACTATAATAAAGTTATTAACCCCTAAACCTAAGTCTAACCCTAACCCTAACACCCCCTAGCTTAAATATAACTTAAATAAAACGAAATAAATTTACTATAATTAAATAAATTAATCCTATTTAAAACTAAATACTTACCTGTAAAATAAACCCTAATATAGCTACAATATAACTAATAGTTACATTGTAGCTATTTTAGGATTTATATTTATTTTACAGGCAACTTTGTATTTATTTTAACTAGGTACAATAGCTATTAAATAGTTAATAACTATTTAATAGCTACCTAGTTAAAATAATTACAAAATTACCTGTAAAATAAATCCTAACCTAAGTTACAATTAAACCTAACACTACACTATCATTAAATTAATTAAATAAATTAACTACAAGTACCTACAATTAAATACAATTAAATAAACTAAACTAAAGTACAAAAAAAACAAACACTAAATTACAAAAAATAAAAAAAATTACAAGAATTTTAAACTAATTACAGCTAATCTAAGCCCCCTAATAAAATTAAAAAAAGCAAAATAATAAAATTCCCTATCCTATTCTACATTACAAAGTATCAGCTCTTTTACCAGCCCTTAAAAGGGCTTTTTGCGGGGGAAGGCCCCAAAGTAATCAGCTCTTTTGCCTGTAAAAAAAAATACAACCCCCCCAACATTAAAACCCACCACCCACATACCCCTACTCTAACCCAAACCCCCCTTAAATAAACCTAACACTACCCCCCTGAAGATCTCCCTACCTTGAGTCGTCTTCACCCAGCCGGGTCGATGTCTTCATCCGATGGGGCAGAAGAGGACATCCAGACCGGCAGAAGTCTTCATCCTGAAGACATCCTCTTCTTTCTTGATCCGACAACTAAATGACGGTACCTTTAAGTGACATCATCCAAGATGGCGTCCCTTGAATTCCGATTGGCTGATAGGATTCTATCAGCCAATCGGAATTAAGGTAGGAAAAATCTGATTGGCTGATTCAATCAGCCAATCAGATTGAAGTTCAATCCGATTGGCTGATCCAATCAGCCAATCAGATTGACCTTGCATTCTATTGGCTGATCGGAACAGCCAAAAGAATGCGAGGTCAATCTGATTGGCTGATTGGATCAGCCAATCGGATTGAATCAGCCAATCACATTTTTCCTACTTAATTCCGATTGGCTGATAGAATCCTATCAGCCAATCGGAATTCAAGGGACGACATCTTGGATGACGTCACTTAAAGGTACTGTCATTTAGTCGTTGGATCAAGAAAGAAGAGGATGCTCTGCGTTGGATGTCTTCAGGATGCTGCCGCTCCGCTCCGGATGGATGAAGATAGAAGATACCGTCTGGATGAAGACTTCTGATGGATGGAAGACCTCTTCTTGACCCGCTTGGATGAAGACTTCTGCCGGTCTGGATGTCCTCTTCTGCCCCATCGGATGAAGACTTTGGCCCGGCTGGGTGAAGACGACTCAAGGTAGGGAGATCTTCAGGGGGGTAGTGTTAGGTTTATTTAAGGGGGGTTTGGGTGGGTTAGAGTAGGGGTATGTGGGAGGTGGTTTTTAATGTTGGGGGGGTTGTATTTTTTTTACAGGCAAAAGAGCTGATTAGTTTGGGGCATGCCGCGCAAAAAGCCCTTTAAGGGCTGGTAAAAGAGCTGATACTTTGTAATGTAGAATAGGGTAGGGACTTTTATTATTTTGGTTTTTTTTATTTTATTAGGGGGCTTAGATTAGGTGTAATTAGTTTAAAATTCTTGTAATATTTTTTATTTTTTGTAATTTAATGTGGGGGTTTTTGTACTTTAGTTTATTTAATTGTAGGTACTTGTAGTTAATTTATTTAATTTATTTAATGATAGTGTAGTGTTAGGTTTAATTGTAACTTAGGTTAGGATTTATTTTACAGGTAATTTTGTAATTATTTTAACTAGGTAGCTATTAAATAGTTATTAACTATTTAATAGCTAGTGTACCTAGTTAAAATAAATACAAAGTTGCCTGTAAAATAAATATAAATCCTAAAATAGCTACAATGTAACTATTAGTTATATTGTAGCTATATTAGGGTTTATTTTACAGGTAAGTATTTAGTTTTAAATAGGATTAATTTATTTAATTAATTTAATGATAGTGTAGTGTTAGGTGTAATTGTAACTTAGGTTAGGATTTATTTTACAGGTAAATTTGTATTTATTTTAGCTAGGTAGTTATTAAATAGTTAATAACTATTTAATAACTATTGTACCTAGTTAAAATAAATACAAAGTTGCCTGTAAAATAAATATAAATCCTAAAATAGCTATAATGTAACTATTAGTTATATTGTAGCTATATTAGGGTTTATTTTACAGGTAAGTATTTAGTTTTAAATAGGATTAATTTATTTAATTATAGTAATATTATTTTGTTTTATTTAAATTATATTTAACTTAGGGGGGTGTTAGGGTTAGGGTTAGACTTAGGTTTAGGGTTTAATAACTTTATTATAGTAGCGGCGACGTTGGGGGCGGGAGATTAGGGGTTAATAATTGTAGGTAGGTAAGGGTTAATAAAATGTATTATAGTGTTTGCGAGGCTGGAGTGCGGCGGTTTAGGGGTTAATACATTTATTATCGTGGCAGCGATGTCCGGTCGGCAGATTAGGGTTTAATACTTGTAGTTAGAATGCGGCGACGTTGGGGGGGGCAGATTAGGGGTTAATAACATTTATTATAGTGTTTGCGAGGCGGGAGTGTGGCGGTTTAGGGGTTAATACATTTACTATAGTGGCGGCGAGGTCCGGTCGGGAAATTAGGGGTTAATACTTGTAGTTAGGTTGCGGCGACGTTGGGGGGGGCAGATTAGGGGTTAATAAAATTTATTATAGTGTTTGCGAGGCGGGAGTGTGAGGCGTAACAGTTAACCAGAGCTCTGGGCCTCGATCCAATATAAATTGTCGCCCGCAAAAGCCGGCGACGCCAAATTTTGCGCTGGTTTGGTATCACATATACGGCGTAACATAAAAGTTACACTCGTATATTTCTGCCTTCGGCCGTAGTTTTTTGGCCCATAGACAGGTATACCAAACCAGCGCAGTTTGGTATCCCATATACAGCGTAAGGACTTACGTGGCGAAAATGGAGAAATCTTACTCCATTTTCACCTCGCCACAAATTACAGGCATAGTAAGCCTAACTCCCTAAACTGCCTGCAAAATAAAACCTAACACCTAACGCATGCGCAATGTCTATCTACCTGTCAATCGCGAACTGAAAAATAAAACCTAACACCTAACGCATGCGCAATGTCTATCTACCTGTCAACCGCGATCCCCCACCGCAATCCCTAATAAAGTGTTTAACCCCTAAACAGCCGCTCCCGGGCCCCGCCACCACCTACATTAAATGTCTAACCCCCTAATGTGAGCCCCCTACACCGTCGCCACCTACATTAAAATTATTAACCCCTAATGTAATCCACCTACCCCACCGCCATCTATATTAAAATTATTACCCTCTAATGTGAGCCCCCTACCCCGCCGCCACCTATTTTAACTATATTACCCACTAATCTAATCCCCCTACACCGCCGCCACCTATATTAAATGTATTAACCTCTAATCTAATCCCCCTACACCGCCGCCACCTATATTAAATATATTAACCCCAAATCTAATCCCCCTACACCGCCGCCACCTATAATAAATGTATTACCCCCTAAAATACTAAAATGTCCCTACCATAAACTAAATTAAAAATAACCCTGAAAGGGGCTTTTTGCGTGGCATTGCCCCAAAGTAACCAGCTCTATTACCAGCACTTAAAAGGGCCTTTTGCGGGGCATTGCCCCAAAGTAATCAGCTCTTTTACCAACCCTTAAAATGGCTTTTTGCGGGGCATTGTCACAAAGTAATCAGCTCTTTTGCCTGTAATCTAAAGCCCCCTACACCGCCGCCACCTATAATAAATGTATTACCCCCTAATCTAATCCCCCTACACCGCCGCCACCTATATTAAATTTATTAAACCCTAAAATACTAAAATTTCCCTACCACTAAACCTAAGTCTAAACCTACAAATAGCCCTGAAAAGGGCCTTTTGCGTGGCATTGCCCAAAAGTAACCAGCTCTATTACCAGCCCTTAAAAGGGCCTTTTGCGGGGCATTGCCCCAAAGTAACCAGCTCTTTTACCAGCCCTTAAAAGGGCTTTTTGCGGGGCATTGTCACAAAGTAATCAGCTCTTTTGCCTGTAATCTAATCTAATCCCCCTACACCGCCGCCACCTATATTAAATATATTAACCCCTAATCTGACCCCCTACACTGCCGCCACCTATATTAACTATATTAACCCTAATTATATTAGGGTTAATATAGTTAATATAGTTATTATATTATATATATTAACTATATTAACCCTATCTAACTCTAACACCCCTAACTTAATTATTATTAAAATAAATCTAAATAATATTAATAATATTAACTAAATTATTCCTATTTAAAACTAAATACTTACCTATAAAATAAACCCTAAGATAGCTACAATATAATTAATAATTACATTGTAGCTATTTAGGGTTTATATTTATTTTACAGGTAACTTGGTATTTATTTTAACTAGGTACAATAGCTATTAAATAGTTAATAACTATTTAATACCTACCTAGTTAAAATAATTACCAATTTACCTGTAACGTAAATCCTAACCTAAGTTACAAATACACCTACACTATCAATAAATTAATTAAATAAACTACAAATATCTAAACTAAAATACAATTAAATACACTAAGCTAAATTACAAAAAAAAACAAACACTAAATTACAAAAAATAAAAAAAGATTACAAGATTTTTAAGCTAATTACACCTATTCTAAGCCCCCTAATAAAACACCCCAAAATAAAAGAATTTCCCTACCCTAATCTAAATTACAAAAGTAATCAGCTCTATTACCAGCCCTTAAAAGGGCCTTTTGTGGGGCATTGCCCCAAAGTAATCAGCTCTTTTACCTGTAAAAAAACAATAACCCCCCCCCATTACAACCCACCACCCACATACCCCTACTCTAACCCACCCAATCCCCCCTTAAAAAACCTAAGTCTAACATTCAAGTGCTCCTTACCTGTTCTGAAGACCGGCGGAGAAGGCCCTGTTCCAGGCGTAGAAGCCTTCTTCCAAGCAGCGACCTCTTCTTCTTCCAGGATCCAGCCGGCGCGGAGCGGAGGAGTTGAAGACCAATGACCGCGGAGCTGAAGACCGTCCATCTGGAACTGAAGACCGGCGATGCTGGAACTGAAGATTGGCGACGCTGTAACTGTAGACCGCTGTAACTGAAGACCGGAGCCGGAGCGTGGAGGATCCTCTTCATACGATCGCCGTCGTACACTGAATAGGAATTCAAGGTACGCGATTAAAAATGGCGTCCCTTGAATTCCTATTGGCTGATTTGAGCCTTCAAATTCAAATCAGCCAATCAGATGCAAGCTAATTTAATTCTATTGGCTGATTTGAATAGCCAATAGAATAAGAGCTACTGTAATTCTATTGGCTGTTCTAATTTAATTGTATTTTAGTTTAGATATTTGTAGTTTATTTAATTAATTTATTGATAGTGTAGGTTTATTTGTAACTTAGGTTAGGATTTATTTTACAGGTAAATTGGTAATTATTTTAACTAGGTAGGTATTAAATAGTTATTAACTATTTAATAGCTATTGTACCTAGTTAAAATAAATACCAAGTTACCTGTAAAATAAATATAAACCCTAAAATAGCTACAATGTAATTATTAATTATATTGTAGCTATCTTAGGGTTTATTTTATAGGTAAGTATTTAGTTTTAAATAGGAATAATTTAGATTAGGGGTAAATAATTTTTATATAGGTGGCGGCGGTGTAGGGGGATCATATTAGGGGGTAATATAGTTTAAATCGGTGGCGGCGGTGTAGGGGGATCATATTAGGGGTAATATAGTTAATGTAGGTGGCGGCGGGGTAGGGGGCTCACATTAGGGGGTAATATAGTTAAAATAGGTGGCGGCGGTGTAGGGGGATCATATTAGGGGGTAATATAGTTAATGTAGCTGGCGGCGGGGTCCGGGAGCGGCGGTTTAGGGGTTAATATATTTATTATTAGGAGTGAGAGGGGGGATTGAGGATTGAGGGGTATACGTGTCAGGCTATGTTTGGGAGGCGTGTTAGACAGTACGGGTGATTTTATAACTTAGTCAGTTTTTTTATGCGGCGGCAGTTTCTAAAGTGCCGTAAGTCACTGGCGACTCCAGAAATTTGTACTTACGCAGATTTCTGGACATCGCTAGTTTGTCAGACTTACGACACTTTAGCATCTGATGGCGCCGTATATGTGATAGCTTGAGTTGCGAGCTGAAACTACGGGCGGCGCAGGTTTCCACGCTTGCGCTGAAACCTGAGCCGTATATCTGATCGCGCCCCTGAAGTTGCGCTAATCCTTTGTGCATTAAATTTAATTGCTCTCAAGCGAACGTGTTTACTTTTAACTGTAATATGCACACAATTTCCGTTGCATGCAAAGAGCCACAAAATACCCCATATTGCTTGCGCACTACAGTTAGTATCTAGCCCCTATAATGGTTGCAAGCTGCATTGCTCTTTCAGTTCCAGTCACTACGGATTCATGTTTGTATCTAGTATCTGCTTAATCCTTCACATTGCTTGCCAGGACGATGCAAGAAAGAGGAGGAACATATTCTGTTACCTTTGTTTACATCTCTAACTTAAAGTTGATTTTAAAACGTGTTGTTATTTTGCAGCTGAATTGGAGCACAAAAATTTACAATGTAATATTAGACTTCAAAACTTTTATAAAATCATAATTATTAGGTTTCTAAAGTGTGTGAAGTGGTAGTAAATAAAAGATGATATACTGAATTACATCATGAATTGATTTTTCATATTTTCCTCCCACCAGCACGTAAATCTTTTAAAAAAAAAAAAAAAAGCAGCAGACATTACGCCAATGTATGCAAATTTACTGACACAATAGTTACGTTTTTCAAAGACAGGAACATCCATCAAGCTGTAAATAAGATTCTGAAGTTTTAATATAAATAAATATGTAACACAAGTAATATCTATTTTCTTTTAAAATTAAAAAATAAGTTAGCATTAGAAATCACATACTGCACTAACATTTTCTGCATTCTTGCAGTGTGCTGCAAAAGATTCCAGCTATTATAAGTATGGATTACTTGTGTAAAATAGCAGTTTAAACAGAACTAATTCATAAACTATATAGGACAGCTTAGATATAAAGTTGCAAATAAACATTTTTTATTGAGAGACTGTAAACACTTTCTCACCAGCTCTTAACCTGTCAACTATATTGTCAGACACTTGTCAGTAGTCATGACTGTTAAAAGCATACTGAAAATGTTATAGTTATATAAAATAATATCACCATGTAATTAGCAGCTTTTCCAGGGAAAATAACATTGTCAAATAAATGTCAAATATTAGATATTTATATGTGTTGTAAGCATGTCACTTCTAGATTACTGAAGCTGCTTGCACTGGCTTATAGACTGAAGTTTATGAAGTGTGTAGTAGTTATTGCAGTACTATCTTGAAAACAAGTACATAAATAATATTTGTCAAGGAGGTTTACATAGGGTCAGAAGGGGGCAAATATCCCCCCTTGCAGCTTGGACACATCTGGAGTCTGATCCTGTGGAAAGGCAGTAAAAGAGCTCTTACCTCACTCAACCCTTTGCGGTCTAGTGGGACATGAGATTCCTCTTTGAAAATGACAGTTTCCTAAACTATTAGACACCAGATTTTGAGTAATAAATGTGGGAGAGCTCTAGAGCTAGGCCAAAATAAATATATACACCAATGAAACGTCTCAGTTGTAAGATGAGCAACATTAACCTCTGACTGTCACATGATCCATAAGAAATGGTTAATCCCTATTCCATTAGACTCTAAGGCCTCTATGTATAAAGCTGTCTACTTACCTGCATTCGCTGGCCCAATACGCTCGCCTAAGCACGCCTACCATCGCTGCCGCGGACCTGAATACGTTCGCCAAAGTTATCAAGAAAGCTGTCAAGAAGCCGCGCACCAAGGGCTAGATTTATGAAGCCCCTACGGCAGCAAGTTCTCACTAGAACTTGCTCGCCGTGATTTATCAAGCAGCGGTCACAAGACCGCTGCTTCCCTAAGCTGTTCGCCACCTCTAAACTGGTGAAATTCAATCTCCTCGGTCGAGTCCGACCGAGGAGATTGACAGCTCCTGCCCGTGCGTGATTGGCTGTGCGCGGGCAGGGGGCGGGATTGCACGCGAGCGCAAAATTGCGCTCGTGTGCAATGCCAAATACCTGCGGGTAATTTCGCCCCGCCACAGGCGAGCTGAGGCATACAGGGGCGCGTATACTATATATATATAATAAATCTAGCCCCAAGTACGGTGCAGTGATCAGTAGACTGTTGTTAACTGACAGTCATCGATCTCGCTCCTCATCGCCTTCTTCGCAGCTTTCTTGCTAGCCTGTCACTAAGCACCCACACTATACTATAATGTTATACCCCCTAAACCGCCGCTCCCAGAGCCCCCCCACCTAAAGAAAGTCATTACCCCCTAAACCGCCGCTCCTGGACCCCGCCGCAACTATAATAAATATATTAACCCCTAAACCATCGCTCCCGGACCCTGCCGCCACCTACATTATACCTATTAACCCCTAATCTGCCACCCCCTATACCACCTATATTAAAGTTATTAACCGCTATCCTGCGGATCCTGGACCCCACCACAACTAAATAAATTTTTTAACCCCTAAACCACTGCTCCCGGACCCCGCCGCAACTAAATTAAATGTTTAATCCCTAAACCGCCGCTCCCGGACCACGCCACAACTAAATTAAATGTTTAACCCCTAAACCGCCACTCCCGGACCCCACCGCCACCTATATTAAAATTATTAACCGCTAAACCTAAGTCTAACACTAACACCAACACCCCCCTAACTTAAATATTATTTAAATAAATCTAAATACATATTACAATTATTAACTAAATTATTCCTATTTAAAACTAAATACTTACCTGTAAAATAAACCCTAAAATAGCTACAATATAACTAATAATTATATTGTAGTTATTTTAGGATTTATTTTTATTTTACAGTCAACTTTGCATTTATTTTAACTAGGTACAATAGCTATTAAATAGTTAATAACTATTTAATAGCTACCTAGTTAAAAAAAACTACAAAATTACCTGTAAAATAAAACCTAACCTAAGTTACAAATACACCTAACACTACACAATCATTAAATGAATTAAAAAAATTAATTACAATTACCTAAAATTAAATACAATTAAATAAACTAAACTATAGTACAAAAACCCCCACTAAATTACAGAAAATAATTTTTTTTTACAAGAACTTTAAAATAATTATCTAAGCCCCCTAATAAAATAAAAAAGCCCCCCAAAATAATAAAATGCCCTACCCTATACTAAATTACAAAGTAATCAGCTCTTTTACCAGCCCTTAAAAGGGCTTTTTGCAGGGCATTGCCCCAAAGTAATCAGCTCTTTTACCTGTAAAAAAAATACAACCACCCCCCCAACATTACAACCCACCACCCACACACCCCTACTCTAAAACCCACCCAAACCCCCCTTAAAAAAAAAAAACAACCCACTAACCCCCTGAAGATCACCCTACCTTGAGCCGTGTTCACCCAGCCGGGCTGAATTCTTCATCCAAGCGGGGCAGAATAGGTCCTCCATCCAGCTGATGTCTTCATCCAAGCAGCGTCTTCTATCTTCAATCATCCGGAGCGGAGCGGAGCCATCTTCCATCCAGCCAACGCGGAGCCCTCATCTTCCAACGACTTCCTAACATCAAATGCCTGGTCCTTTAAATGACATCATCCAAGATGGCGTCCCTCGAATTCTGATTGGCTGATAGGCACTGTTCCCTCTAACGTGAGCGGCAGCGCGGCCGCGCACTGATTTGGCAGGCCCCGCGCATGTGTCAATTAAGGCTGCGCATCTTGGAGCCCTCAGCCCGCCAAAAGCCCTGCGCAATTTTAAGCAAGGAGACAGAAGTGCCCCAGAAGCTCCTGCTTGTCTGCAGTGCAGCCTGTATCCTGTGTGGGCAGGGCTGGTAACAGGGCTGTTTTAATGCAAACCGGGAAATTGCCTGAGGTGCCATTGCCTCATTTAAAAATTGTTAGCACTTTTATTTGGTTTCCAATACGTGGGGTTAACTTTAAGAAATGTCTGCTCAGTATCAGCTCAGCTGTCAGAGAAAGAGGTCTCTCTGCCGATGCTGCAGTTGTAACTCTATCGGTGCTGTGGAGGAGGGGCATCTTGTAACGTACTTGCAGGGAGATATCAAAGAGGGAGAAAGAAGAGAAGTCCTGTGGAATGTTGAGCTGTGAGTGAGCCCTAATACAGTTATATTTTTCAAATTCTTTATTTTATTTTTATGAAACAAACTGTTTTAGCACTGTGAAAGAGGGCTGCAATGCACTATCTATCAGATATACAACCCTCTGGCATTCAATTACGTTAAACAGCTTGTTAAATAAGTTTATTTTATTTTTTACAGTTTAATCCTTTTAACTCTGCAATAAAATGTTAAACAGTATGTTCAGGCTACACTGATATCCATTTATATTAATTTTGGCAGTTTTTTTTTTAAATAATTGATTTTATTCACATTTACTTATGAAATGTGGCCAGTATATGGTTGTAATCAATGACCTGGCCAGACCAGACCTACTTGACCGACCACAAAAGAGCAGAAATCAGTAGTTGACTTATATGGCCCATAAAGGGGGCATAGTAACATTAGCATGGGATATTTGTAAGTGTATTTTATATTAAATGAGAGAATATGGAAGTTTAAGTATAAGCTAGAAACATTTTTATATATATATATATATGAAAAAGTATAGAAAGAGACAGGCGCCTTTCTCTTTCTATAATTTTTCAGACAATTCGAGAGGAACCTCACCTTGCGGGGGATCATCTTTCTATCAGACGGGCTGCCTTTTCACCTATAGCACACGAGAACTAGTATTGTGGACTATATGGAATATTGTACACCCACAGACTGTCCATCCAAATAAGACTGCTAGCTACATCCAAATAAGACTGCTAGCTACACAAACTATCTATATATAAAATATTTATTCTTACTAGTGGATGAGAATATATATTGAGACCAGCAGATTGTATATATACTTCAAGCGCTGATTATTTTTGTTTTATATATATATATATATACACACACAGTATATGTGTGTGTATGAATGTAATAAATATATATATATATATACTCATACATAAACACACATATATATATGTGTATGTACAAATATATATATATATATATATATATATAGTGTGAGTGTGCTTGAGAATGTGAGGGTGTGAGTGTATGTTAATATCTATGTGTGGGTTTGTGTATGTGTGTTAAGTTTTCAAGTGCGCACATATTTTGGTCACTTGCCCAAAATTTGCACTGGTAAAAAAATTACGCCCACTGCTCAAAAAAATTAGAGGGAACATTGCTGATAGGATTCTATCAGCCAATCGGAATTAAGGTAGGAAAAATCTGATTGGTTGATTTAATCAGCCAATCGGATCGGTCTTGTATTTTTTTTTTACAGGTAAAAGAGCTGATTACTCTGGGGCAATGCCCCACAAAAAGCCCTTTTAAGGGTCGTAAAAGAGCTGATTACTTTTGTAATTTAGTATAGGGTAGGGAATTTTATTATTTTGGGGGGCTTTTTTATTTTATTAGGGGGCTTAGATTAGGTGTAATTAGATTAAAATTCTTGTAATATTTTTTTTTTTGTAATTTAGTGTTTTGTTTTTTTGTACTATAGTTTAGTTTATTTAATTGTATTTTAGTTTAGATAATTGTAGGTAATTTATTTAATTAATATATTGATAGTGTAGTGTTAGGTGTAATTGTAACTTAGGTTAGGATTTATTTTACAGGTAATTTTGTAATTATTTTAACTAGGTTGCTATTAAATAGTTATTAACTATTTAATAGCTATTGTACCTAGTTAAAATAAATACAAAGTTGCCTGTAAAATAAACATAAATCCTAAAATAGCTACAATGTAACTAATAGTTATATTGTAGCTATTTTAGGGTTTATTTTACAGGTAAGTATTTAGTTTTAAATAGGATTAATTTATTTCATTATAGTAAATTTATTTAGATTTATTTAAATTATATTTAACTTAGGGGGGTGTTAGACTTAGGTTTAGGGGTTAATAACTTTATTATAGTAGTGGCGATGTTGGGGGCAGCAGATTAGGGGTTAATAATTATAGGTAGGTGGCGGCGATGTTAGGGAGGGCAGATTAGGGGTTAATAAAATGTATTATAGTGTTTGCGAGGTGGGAGTGCGGCGGTTTAGGGGTTAATACATTTATTATAGTGGCGGAGATGTCCGTTCGGCAAATTAGGGGTTAATAAGTGTAGGTAGGTGGCAGCGACGTTGGGGGGGGCAGATTAGGGGTTGATAAATAAAAAGTAGCTGTCGGCGATGTTAGGGACAGCAGACTAGGGGTTCATAGGGATAATGTAGGTGGCGGCGGTGTCCGGTCGGCAGATTAGGGGTTAATAATATAATATAGGTGTCAGCGATAGCGGGGGTGGCAGATTAGGGGTTAATAAGTGTAAGATTAGGGGTGTTTAGACTCGGGGTTCATGTTAGGGTGTTAGGTGTAGACTTAGAAAGTTTTTCCCCATAGGAAACATTGGGGCTGCGTTAGCAGCTGAACGCTGCTTTTTTGCAGGTGTTAGGTTTTTTACAGCCAGCTCAGCCCCATTGTTTCCTATGGGGATATCGTGCATGAGCACGTTTTTCCAGCTTACCGCTACCGTAAGCAGCGCTGGTATTGAGGGTTGAACTGGAGCTAAATTTGGCTCAACACTCACTTTTCTGAGGCTAACGCAGCTATTCAGAAAACTTGTAATACCAGCATTGTCTTAAAGGTGCGCTGGAAAAAGAAGGAGCGTTAGAGCCGCAAGCTTTTTACTGACAAAACTCTAAATCTAGCGGATAACTTCCAACTTAACATTTACTGCCAGTGCTGCTCATATATTATAGCTGATATAAAAGCTTTAGTTAACCTTTCTAGTATGTATTAGGTATATTAAGAATTAATGCTTTAAACAAGTTCAGAATTATATATCACTCTGCTGTGCTTGCCATACCATCTATGTGGCAGCTATAGAGTGATATTACATTCACCTACCTAAGAATATACTGCAGATTCCATGCTCTATTGTGAATGGTTGAAGGTGTTAGGTTAACACTCTGTAAATTAATATTCACATGTTGCAAGAATTTTACTACACACCATACGTGAAAATAAATTTGTTTGTTAAGCAAAGAACTTTATCTGCCGTTGTGGTTCATCCTAGTTTACATTTTTTATAGGGAGGTTTAACCCTCACAAAAGGGAGTTAAAGGTTCAGAACAGCCTTCTGGGGTTGGATGCATGAGATGACACAAGGGAGGGAAAATAGACTTGTTTGGCCAGGTTGAGGGCAGAGCTGTATGATCCGAGGATGAATTTATAATACAGGAAATCAGTGCAGGTGCATGATTTCCTCCACTGACGTTCAGAAGTCCATATTTGGTGTGCCATGGTTATCGTCGAGTGCATGATGAGCAATGAACAGTGGAGGGTGCTGCTTAGTCATTTGCTGATTTTAGTGGAGAATTATACTGTTAGGCCACTAGGTCTGTTCAAGAAAGGGATAAAATGTTGGAAAGAGGAGTTGAGCAGAAAAGTCTGTGAGATCCAAGTCATTACAATTCCTGTAAGGTAGCAGTTTTTAGGGGGCTTGCAAGGATGCTGCAGGTAGAGAAAGCGAAAAAATTAATAGATTATGATCAGAAAGAGGAAAGCAGAAGTTACAGATTTTAGAAATGGCACAGAGATTGTGAAGACCAGGTCAATTGAGTTGCCTTCAGAGTGGGTTGAAGATGTTGTCCACTGGGACAGGTCAAAAGAGGTGGTTAGAGACATAAGTTTAGAGTCACCAGGCATGTTAGAATTGTAATAAAAAATACATTCAAACTCTTCCAAAAAAGAGAAGAGAAGAAAAATAGAGAGCACTGATTATAAATACTGTGAATAAATTATCATAGGAATATGAATAAAAAATGTATTTATATCTAAATATATATATATAAAAAATATATATTGAAAATAGTAATATAATGTGAGATTATAAAATAACAATATATCTCTATATGTGCAAATCATGTGCAAGATTATACACTCATATATAAGTGAAAATATTGATAATGAGCAGTGAAATGGATAATAATCAAAAAGTCCATAAGTCAGCTCATCTTCTGGCGGATTGGGCTTGCTTGGAAAGATTCTATGGGGAAAACAAAAAAGAGCGCCTCATGGTGTAGAAATCAAAGATATGCAGAAAATCTGATGATGTTTATTATTTTTTGTAAGCTTATTGTTTCTTATTTTTTGCAATTAAGTGTTTATTATTTTTTGTAATTTTAGATTTTTTTTTCGTTGTGTTAGGTTTTTTAAATTTGTAATTTAGATTTTTTAATTGGTAGTATTTTTTTATTTTATTACAATAGTAGTGTTAGGTTAATTTATAGTTTAATATTAGGTTTATTTTTATTTCACAGGTAAGTTTTTATTTATTTTAAGATAGTTATATTGTAATTTTAAGTTAAAGTTAGGGGATGTTAGGTTTAGGGGTTAATAGTTTAATTTAGTGTTTTGCGATGTGGGGGACCGGCGGTTTAGAGGTTAATAGGTTTATTTAGTGGTGGCAATGTGGGAGGCCAGAGGTTTACGGGTTAATAACTTTATTATAGTGGTGGCAATGTGGGAGGCTGGAGGTTTAGAGGTTAATAACTTTATTATTGTGGCAGCGATGTGGGAAGCCTGAGATTTAGGGGTTAATAACTTTATTATAATGTCGGAGATGTCAGGGAGCGGCGGATTAGGGGTTAATAGCTTTATGATAGTGTTGGCGACGTCGGGAAGTGGCGGAATAGGAGTTAAAAACTTAATTATAGTGGCAGCGATGTCGGAGGAGCAGCGGAATATGGGTTATTAGGTTTATTTAATAGTTGTGATATGAGTGGGCGACAGATTAGGGGTTAATAAGTTTAATATAGTGTTTGCGATGCGGGATGGTGGCGGTTTAGGGGTTAATAGGTAGTTTATGGGTATTAGTGTACTTTGTAACAGTTCAGTTATGAGTTTTGTGAAACATTTTTGTTACACAAAATTTATAGCTACTGCTCTCAGTTGGCGGTATGGATCGTGTCGTATAGGCTGTAACGCAAGCATTTAAGCCTCAACGCACAACCTGTAATACCGGCGCTGTGAAAATCCCTCACAAAAACATCATTTTTTTTGAGTGAGGAATGGACGTTGCGTTACAGGCTAAACTGCTTGCGGTATAGCTATACCGACACAACTCGTAATATGCGTTCCTGGCCATTACGCTGGAATTGCCATTTTTTCAGCATTAAAAACCGTAATGCAAAACTCGTAATCTACCTGAATGAAACTGCCCAACGGTGCAGATAAACTTCTTAACACCAAAAGGATATAAAGTATAAATGTGGTACTCACATGTGAGAAAGCACTGTCAGGTAGTGCTGTAAAAGCAGGCTAGGTATTGTATTTACCAGCTGACTATACTTGTTTGGTCTCCCAGAATGGAATGCTGTGGTTTCTAGGTTCCAATCGGCTAGATCACGAGTTTGGCGTTAGCCTTAAAAAGCAGCGTTGAGAGGTCCCAACGCTGTTTTTTAACGCCCGCTGGTATTACGAGTCAGGCAGGAAAGGGTCTACCGCTCACTTTTCTTCTGCGACTCGAGGCTACAACAAATCCCCTTACGTTTCGGAAGAAGTGAGCGGTAGACCCTCTCCTGTCCAGACTCCTACCGCATTTAAAAGTCAGTAGTTAAGAGTTTTATGGGCTAACGCCGGAACATAAAACTCTTAACTAAAGTGCTACAAAGTACACTAACACCTATAAACTACCTAATAACCCCTAAACCGAGCCCCCCCCCCACATAGAAAACACTATAATAAAAAATTTTAACCCCTAATCTGCCGACCAGACATCGCCGCCACCTACATTATATTTATTAACCCCTAATCTGCCGCCCCCAATGTCGCCGCAACCTAACTACATTTATTAACCCCTAATCTGCCGACCGGACATCGCCGCCACTTTAATAAATGTATTAACCCCTAAACCGCCACACTCCCGCCTCGCAAACACTAGTTAAATTTTATTAACCCCTAATCTGCTGTCCCTAACATCGCCGACACCTATCTACATTTATTAACCCCTAATCTGCTGACCCCAACGTCGCCGCTACTATAATACATTTATGAACCCCTAAACCTAAGTCTAACCCTAACCCCCCCTAACTTAAATATAATTTAAATTAAACAAAATAAATTTACTACAATTAAATAAATTATTCCTATTTAAAACTAAATACTTACCGATAAAATAAACCCTAATATAGCTACAATATAACTAATAGTTACATTATAGCTATTTTAGGATTTATATTTATTTTACAGTCAACTTTGTATTTATTTTAACTAGGTACAATAGTTATTAAATAGTTATTAACTATTTAATAACTACCTAGCTAAAATAAATACAAAATTACCTGTAAAATAAATCCTAACCTAAGTTACAATTACACCTAACACTACTCTATAAATAAATAAATTAACTAAATTAAATTAAACTAATTACAATTAAATGAAATAAACTAAATTACGAAAAAAAACCCCCACTAAATTACAGAAAATAAAAAAGAATTACAAGAATTTTAAACTAATTACACCTAAGCTAATCCCCCTAATAAAATAAAAAGCACCCCCAAAATAATAAAATTCCCTACCCTATACTAAATTACAAATAGCCCTTAAAAGGGCCTTTTGCGGGGGAATTGCCCCAAAGGAATCAGCTCTTTTACCTGTAAAAAAAATACAATACCCCCCAACATTACAACCCACCACCCACATACCCCTACTCTAAAACCCACCCAATCCCCCCTTAAAAAAACCTAACACTAACCCCCTGAAGATCACCCTACCTTGAGCCGTCTTCACCCAGCCGGGCACAAGTGGACCTCCAGACCGGCAGAAGTTTTCATCCGATCAGGGCAGAAGAGGACATCCAGACCGGCAGAAGGCTTCATCCAGACGGCATCTTCTATCTTCATCCTTCCGGAGTGGAGCCATCTTCTATCCAGCCGACGCGGAGCCATCCTCTTCAATCGAAGTCCTAACGAAGAATGAAGGTTCCTTTAAATGACGTCATCCAAGATGGCGTCCCTCGAATTCTGATTGGCTGATAGGATTCTATTAGCCAATCAGAGTTAAGGTAGGAAAAATCCGATTGGCTGATGCTATCAGCCAATCAGATTGAAGATTGGATCAGCCAATAGAATGCAAGGTCAATTCTATTGGCTGATCCAATCAGCTAATCAGATTGAACTTCAATCCAATTGGCTGATTAAATCAACCAATTGGATTTTTCCTACCTTAATTCCGATTGGCTGATAGAATCCTATCAGCTGGATAGAAGATGGCTCCGCTCCGCTCCGGAAGGATGAAGATAGAAGATGCCACCTGGATGAAGCCTTCTGCTGGTCTGGATGTCCTCTTCTGCCCCGATCGGATGAAGACTTCTGCCGGTCTGGAGGTCCACTTGTGCCCGGCTGGGTGAAGACGGCTCATGGTAGGGTGATCTTCAGGGGGTTAGTGTTTTTTTAAGGGGGATTGGGTGGGTTTTAGAGTAGGGGTATGTGGGTGGTGGGTTGTAATGTTGGGGGGGGTATTGTATTTTTTTTTTTACAGGTAAAAGAGCTGATTACTTTCGGGCAATGCCCCGCAAAAGGCCCTTTTAAGGGCTATTTGTAATTTAGTATAGGGTAGGGAATTTTATTATTTTGGGGGTGCTTTTTTTTTTTTTTTTTTTAAATCTTCTTTATTAATGGTATTGAAATTGACAGCAACAGTATACATTACAAACTGAATCAAGTAAAAATAGGCTTTACAATTGAACCAAGGTATACACGTAATGTAGAAATAACATAAAACATTGCTAAATCAAAGTTGCCACCATAATAGGCGTAGAAATAGGGGTAACAAAATGATGATTCAGAAAATTAAGATCAGGTGAATTATGCCCCTAAAAACAGAACATTTTAAAAAAAAATTTAAAGTAAATATACGTAGTAGTTATAAAGAACCAAGATTTGAATTGAAGAAGAAAAGAAGGAAAGATCGTAAATATTCGTAGGGTTCGGTCACACCTACCACTAACCCTTTGATTCCTGGATTGTGCCTAATTTTTTGTGCTAATTCTTCCATCGCAATAGCAAAAAGCAAGGGAGATAACGGGCATCCTTGCCTTGTGCCATTATAGATGTTAAATGACTCCGACAAAGTCCATTGACTCTGATTCGAGCGTTTGGGAAAGAGTATAGAGCCAAGGACATATTCAAGAAGGGAACCGGGATTCCCATCTCTTCCATAGCTCTTCGCAAGAAAGGCCAGCCCACCCTATCAAATGCCTTTTCTGCGTCAGTAGCGAACAGGGCTAAGGGAGTGTTTGTGACTTTAGCATGATTTATTAACTGTAGCACTCTGATAGTATTATCTCGGGCTTCACGTCCAGGGACAAAGCCTACCTGATCGTTATAGATTAAAGTGGGTAAGTATTTATTCAGGCGGTTGGCAAGAATTTTGGCCAGTAACTTCATGTCGGTGTTGATGAGTGAGATTGGTCTGAAATTCTCTGGGCATGTGGCAGTCTTGCCGGGTTTGGGGATTACTGTTATATGAGCTTCTAAAAGTGAACTAGATAATCTGGGATTGTCCCTTAAATTATTAAAAAGTTGTAGGAGGTGGGGGGATAGAATATTTTTAAATGTTTTAAAGTATTTGGCGGAGAAGCCGTCTGGCCCCGGACTTTTACCAGAGGGAGTATCTTTAATGGCCTGATGTAACTCCTCTAAAGAGATAGGGGATTCTAAGTATGTCTTTGCGTCATCAGTTAGGGAGGGAAGATTCAGATTTTGGAAATAAGTCTCTAAGCTAGTCATACGGTCTAATGTATCGTTGTGTGAATGTGTTGGTTTGTCAGGTTTGTCAATGCCATATAGAGAGCTATAGTACGCGCGAAAAGCAGAGGCAATGGCTTTACTATCATGTATGACTGATCCCTCTTTTGTGGTTAAGGAGTGAGTATATGCTGACAGTTGTTTCCTACGAAGGGTTCTGGCCAGGATTTTCCCTGGTTTGTTACCTCCTTCATAGTAGAATTGCTTGAGGTAAAGTGCATTACGCTGGTGTACTTCTGTTAGAAAGTGCTTGAGCTCCCCTCTAGAGTGCATAAGTGTCTGTTTCAGAGTGTCATTCCCAGGGTTCTTTTTGTGTTCTTTTTCGAGGGAGTCAATTTTATCTAAGAGGTTAGAATGCATTTCTCTTGATTGTTTGGAGACCCTAGCTCTATGTTTGATAAATAAACCTCTAATTACAGACTTGTGAGCCTCCCATTCCATTAATGCGGAAGAAGCGGTATTCACATTCATCAGGAAATATTCAGATAAATGTTTCCCCACATCTTCAAGGATCAATGGGTTTGACAACAAAGTGTCATCCAGCTTCCAAGTACGGGACGTGATTGGAAGATCTGGCCATGTGACTGAACAAGTGATTGGGGCGTGGTCTGACCATGTTATGTTCCCTATTTTACATTGATTGATAAGGGTAAGGCCGTTAGTATCTGTAAATATGTGATCTATATGCGTATAGCAGTTATGTGGAGAGGAGAAAAAGGTATAATCTTTCGCGGAAGGATGCAGTGTTCTCCAAACATCATGGAGCGAGAGACTCTGTAGGGAGCTCTTCACGGACTTGAGTACAGATCTGGGAATGCTTGAGGAGCCTCTAGAGGCGTCTATGGCGGGGTCAAATGAGACGTTAAAATCCCCGGCTAGTAGAATTACTCCTTTGGCTTGATCTAAAAGTAAGTTTGCTATTTTTAAAAAAAAGCAGTTCTGGTTTTGGTTGGGGGCATAGATATTTAGTAGTGTAATGTGTTGGCCAAAGAGCGAACCAACCAAAAGAACATAGTGACCCCCTGGGTCTTTTATAATTTTTGATATCTGGAGAGGTAGGGACTTGTGAATCAGAATCCCCACTCCCCCTCTTTTGTTAGGCCCTGAGGCGAAACAGGTTATGGGATAAAGCATAGGGGACCACCGAGGTTCCTTACCTTTTTGGAAATGTGTTTCCTGTAACATCAGGATTTGACTGTCAAGTTTATTTAGCTCCCTTAGAACGATGGATCTTTTACCAGGGCTATTCAAACCCTTTACGCTTATTGAAGTCACCTGGAAAGAGTGGTCTTGAAACCTACTGGGTTTGATAGACATTGTTTCGGGTATCTGTGGAGAGAAAAAAAAAAGGGGGGGAAGGAAGAGGAAAAGAAAGAGAGTGAAGAAGCAAAAGGGGTTACAGCAGAGATAGGGAAACAGCGGGTGAGACGTTTTAGGTGAGTAGGAAGAAGAAAGAAGAAAATAAGTTTATTGTTTGAGAACAATAAGCTTATGAAGAACACATTCAAATACAAGTATTGCGAAATATATACCTAACACAAGACAAAAATGGGGGGAAGTATCTCTATAACCAGTTTAGTGAGATAAATTTAAAATAATCTTAGTTTTTCAAGGACGTGAGTAAGGGAATGGGGAGGGAGGGGAAACCCGGGATGGGAGGGGGGGGAATGGGAAGGGGGGGGAAACCCGGGAAGGGAGGAGAAAGGCCACCCGCCACAAGGAGGGGAAGAACACCATTGGGAAGGTAAAAGGGGAACACAGAAACACTCTGAACCCATGGAGGAAAACATGCTAACGAGGCATAGGAGTCTATCCGATAGAGCCACTTTTTCATGAAGTCAATTGAAGTCTACATATATCAAATGTTGACGTATTGATGTTTAAGATAAATGAAATTAAGTAAGCGAAGGAAGCAAAAATTAAATAGGGTAATGTAGACCCTATAGACCCCTAGCCTTTGTATTTACTAAGATTCTCAGAAAGAGAACTAGGTTGGTAAACATCATTTAAACGATTACTTAAAACTATGAAATCAACCTCAAAACAACAGTTATTACAAACATTAGTTACATAAGAGTCCATTGTGCTCCGCTAGTGAGAACAAAATTATTTTGGAGCAAGTGGTCCCACATGTTCTCTTCACATGTGAAAGTTCCCAGAAGAGGGTTATAATATAGTGTATAACAGTATTATTTTTCCTGTAAAAGAAAAGAAACATATCGCTCTTAACATTATTGAAGGTAACTCTCAAAGGATACAGGGCTGTCGATGTTTGAGTCCGCTGGTATCCCCAAAGGGGGGAGATCGAGTCGTAAGACACAACAGAATACAGGACCCAGGGACATTCACATGGGACATTGATGCGCATGCATAGCTGAAAAGTGATAGCAATCAGCTATCACTTGGGCCCCGTCCCTGGTAGGAAAAAGGATGTAAGTTATTCAACTGGAGAGTGAAGGTCTGCTTCCTCTCAGAGCTGTTTGAATAGACCAGGAAAGGCACATGTCTCACATTGCTTCTCTGCTGCTTGAGGCAGGTGTAGGGCCTTGTTGGTGGGTGCTGTCTTCTGGTGTCCAAGGAAGGGAGAGTTCTTTATAGAAGACACTGGGATCCGATTCTGGCCTATAGATCGCCGTTTTATTTCTGAACGTTGCTATTATGGAAACCGGAAAGCTCCACCTGTAGTATATCTTGTTATTTTTTAGAATGGAGGTGACGTGTGACATATCTCTCCTCTTCTGTAGTGTTATGGGAGATAGGTCCGAGAAAAGTTGAATTTCTTTCCCCACATGCAGAATGGGGCTTCTTTCCCTGGCATAGCGAAGAAGTTCCTCCTTATCCTTATATCGAAGGAATTTAACTATTATGTCTCTCGGAGGTGCTTTCGGGGGGGGGGGGGGTTGGCCGGATAGCTCTATGAGCCCTCTCAATTTGAAGATCTTCTGAATCTGGGCTATTCTTTATAACTCTGAAAAGGGCTTGGAGATACCCCTCTATTGCTGGAGGTAGAACAGACTCAGAAACTCCCCTTATCCGGAGGTTATTCCTCTGACAGCGGTTCTCCAGGTCCTCCAACTTATCAGAAAGGGCCTGTATCTTGCCGTCTTGGACAGTAATGTTTGAGGAGTTAGTTTGAATGTCCTTCTGTAGATCATTTTGAGTTTCTTCAAGGGAAACCACTCTTCTGTCAATTGCACTGAGGTCCTTCCTGAGATCCCCAAAGAGGGTTCTCATTTCATGTAATACCACTTTGATGCCGTCTTTTGATGACAAATGTGTAATATCCCCCTTAGTAACATAAGAGACAGTCTCAGGATTCCCCTTTCCTGCTGGGGTAGCCATTATAGGTTGTTCTTTTAGTGTGTTAGATGTGTCAATGAGGGATTGTTGTTCCCTAGGCTTTAGGTACTGCGTTAAGGACTTAGTGGATGAGGATGAGGCCTTATCTCCTTTATGTGTTTTCTTGCAAGGCATCAACTAATGGCTGTGTCAGAGTAAGGCAAAAAATTCCCTGACAGTTGTACAGTCTATAGGTATATTGAGGAGCAAGGGCTATAGATACAACTGTGTGTCCCTGTGTTAGCCTAGATATTTCTTGAGTTGTTTGTTTTTTATACCATTTTTAAATTTAGCTAGTAGATCTACTATGTAGCTTAAGGGAGAGTGTTCTAAGTCTGCAACAGTCTAACATGGTGCCACTTAGCTCAAGGAGTTGCCATGTATCTGTGTACAGAAGTATGGGGAAACCAGTGCTTAATAGCCCAATTACCTTCTTTCATTGACTTCTACATGTATACAGTCTGTGCTGAAGACAGGAGGCATCAAGCGGCAGCTGTTTTACTCGGTGCGCTGCGTAGTGCAGAATCAGTGTCGCATGCTGTGATGAGCGTTCCGTCGCCCCCCTGCCTCACTCGGTCTCTCTCCCCCCCGCAGCGTTAGCGGAGAAAGATAGTCTGTTTCTTGCAGGTAGGTATAGGAACACTTGTTAACTAGCACGGAGATGAGGCAGGGTATTTGTTGTAGCGCTCTTTGAGATTCCTCGAGGCAATGGAGTTAGGCTCTGTCTTTGTTGCAGCTCTAGGCCTCAGCAGTGAAACTGAGCGAAGTGAATGGGTTTTACACTCGGCAATGTGAATTCCTGACCGGGAGGCTTGTTGTAATGTTTTGGGAGGGGGAGAGGGTAGGGGGAAAGGATCACGTCCCTAAAATTAGCTAAAAACTGGCATAGGAGATGGGAGCCCTTCTATCTAGCAGCCATCTTCCAGCGTGGCTAGACTCCGCCCCCCCTGGGGGTGCTTTTTTATTTTATTAGGGGGATTAGATTAGGTGTAATTAGTTTAAAATTCTTGTAATTCTTTTTTATTTTCTGTAATTTAGTGTTTTTTTTGTAATTTAGTTTATTTAATTTAATTGTCATTAGTTTAATTTAGTTCATTTAATTATTTATAGAGTAGTGTAAGGTGTAATTGGAACTTAGGTTAGGATTTATTTTACAGGTAATTTTGTACTTATTTTAGCTAGGTAGTCATTAAATAGTTAATAACTATTTAATAACTATTGTACCTAGTTAAAATAAATACAAAGTTGCCTGTAAAATAAAAATAAATCATAAGCTAGCTACAATGTAACTATTAGTTATATTGCAGCTATCTTAGGGTTTATTTTATTGGTAAGTATTTAGTTTTAAAGTATACATTAGTATAATGTAGGTGGCAGTGGAGTCCGGAGCGGCAGATTAGGGGTTAACAGTATAATGCAGGTGTCAGCGATGTTGGGGATGGCAGATTAGGGGTTAATAAGTGTAATATTAGGGGGTTTTAGACTCGGGGTTCATGTTAGGGTGTTAGGTGCAGACATAAAATTAATTTTTCCATAGGAAACAATGGGGCTGCGTTAGGAGCTGAACGCTACTTTTTTGCAGTTGTTAGGTTTTTTTCAGCCAGCTCAGCCCCATTGTTTCCTATGGGGAAATTGTGCATGAGCACGTTTTGAAAGCTTACCGCTACCGTAAGCAACGCTGGTATCGAGGTGAGATGAGGAGCTAAATTTTGCTCAACGTTTACTTTTCTGAGGCTAACGCCGGCTTGCAGAAAACTCGTAATACCAGCGTTGGCTTAAGGGAGCGGTAAGAAAAAAAGGCTTGTTAGCACTGCACACCATTACCGACAAAACTCGTGATCTAGTCGTATGTTTCTAATAGCAATGTAGAAACCAAAGTAGTACAAGGCAGATACTGAGAAACCTGAGAAATGCGTTGCATATTTTAATCTGTTTCTATTGTTATACTTTGTATTTTATTATTAAATGTATTCTAGTAGTATTAGACATTACAAGAAATGAAGTGTGGCATTCAGGCTTCAAAGTGGTCTAGAAAATGTGATGCTGGGTCAGGAGGCCAATAGATTACCGCAACAAAGAGAGCTACAGGGGAAAAAGAGGTGGATAGCGTGAACTTCAAAAGATGAGAAAGAAAGGGAGCGGGGTGAAGGAAGGCAGTGGAAGGTACAGTACGGAAAAAAATTCCTATTTTGTTCATCTATTTTTATTTTATGCCATAGGCTCCATTTATTAAAGTGAATGCAAAGTTTCATGAATGAGTGCCTGGTTTTTAAAAATACTATTATAAACAGGGGCACTATCTTTCATTAAACTTTACATTGCAGCGTTGTTTTACAATACTTACCTTTTTCTTTATAAAACCCAGACCGGCGATCCTCCACCCCCACCTCCTCTGTACTTACCTCAGCAATGACGAAACCGGCTTCAATCATGGCGGGCAGCCTGGAGCATCCATCTTGTGAGACCATGCAGTGATTGGAGGAAGCCGGTTTCGTCATCAATATTCTAATTGCTTTCTCTCCCCCCTCTCTTTTGCCCTCTCTCCTCCCCTCTCTTTTGCTCTCTTCACCTCCCTCTCTTTTGCTCTTTCTCCCCCTCTCTTTTGCTCTCTCTCTCTTTCCCCCGCTTTTTCTCTCTCCGCCCTCTCTTTTGCTATCTCCCCCCTTTCTTTTGCTCTCTCTCCCCCTCTCTTTTGCCCTCTCTCCTCCCTCTCTTTTGCTCTCTCTCCTCCCTCTCTTTTGCTCTTTCTCCTCTCTCTTTTGCTCTATCCCCTCTCTTTTGCTCTCTCTCCCTACTCTTGTTTGCTCTCTCTCTCCCTCTCTCTTTTGTGCTCTCTCTCACCCCTCTCTTTTGCTCTTTCTCCCCCTCTCTTTTGCTCTCTCTCTCTCTTTCCCCCGCTTTTGCTCTCTCTGCTCTCTTTTGCTCTCTCCCCCCTCTCTTTTGACCTCTCTCCCACCTCTCTTTTGCTCTCTCTCTCCTCCCCTCTCTTTTGCTCTCTTTCACCCCTACCTTTTGCTCTCTCCCCCCCCTCTTTTGCTCTTACCCCCCTCTCTTTTGCTCTTACCCCCCTCTCTTTTGCTCTCTCATCCCCCCTCTCTTTTGCTTTCTCTCTCCCCCTCTCTTTTGCTCGCTCTCTCTCCCCCTCTCTTTTGCACTCTCTCCCCCCCCCTCTCTTTTGCGCTCTCTCCCCCTCTCTTTAGCACTCTCTATCTGCTCTCTCCCCTTCTCTTTTGCGCTCCCTCTCTCCCCTCTCTTTTGTGCTCTCCCCCCCTATCTTTTGCGCTCTCTCTCTCACCCCCTTCTCTTTTGCTTTCTCTCTCTCCCCTCTCTTTTGCTCTCTCTCTCCCCCCTCTCTTTTGCACTCTCTCTCCCCCTCTCTTTTGCGCTCTCTCCCCTCTCTTTAGCACTCTCTCTCTGTGCTCTCTCTCCCCCTCTTTTGCGCTCTCTCTCTCCCCTCTCTTTTGCGCTCTCTCTCCCCCTCTCTTTTGTGCTCTCCCCCCTCTCTTTTGTGCTCTCTCCCTCTCTCTCCCCCTCTCTTTTGCTCTCTCTCTCCCCCTCTTGTTTGCTCTTTCTCTCTCACCCTCGCTTTTGCTCTCTCCCCCCTCTCTTTTGCTCTCTCCCAATCTCTTTTGTTCTCTCTCCTCCCCTCTCTTTTGCTCCCTCTTCCCCTCTCTTTTGCTCTCTCTCCCCCTCTCTTTTGCTCTCTCCCCCCTCTATTTTGCTCTCTCTCTCCCCCCTCTCTTTTGCTCTCTCTCTCCCCCTCTCTTTTGCTCTCTCTCCCACCGTTCTATTAACCTTTCTCTCTCCCGTGCGCATGACCATGACCACGCCCACTCTGCATGGTCACGTCCTTGGCACGCCCGTCCCCGCCCCCACCACGCCTGGTCCAGTCTGGCTCCGCCCACCATTCTGGCATGGACACTGGACAGCAGATTAGGTAGACTCTAAGGCCAGGTGTGTTTGTCCTTGCACTGTCTCTACTGCGCTTGACAGCTTTGGACAAACACACTTGGCCTTTTATAATATAGGATAAGAATAATTTGGTTTTGGTATATTTTATTAATTTAGGTGAAGGATATTTGTCCAAAGCAACTGTATTTCAGAACAATTTTTTGCAACATTGTATAACAAAACTACAAATAATGTTGCAAAACACTGTTGCTATTGAGCACTAAAGACACATGCAGACTCCTGAGCTCTAATCAGCCTACCTAATTTTACTTTTCAATAAAAGATATCAAGAGAACAAAGCAAATTTAAAAACAGAAGTTAATTGGAAAGTTGTATGTTTAATTGTAAAATTGCATGTTCTATCTGAATCATGAAAGTTTAATTTTGACTTTATTGTCCCTTTATGAGATTTACCTTTTCACATATAATTATTGATAGTTTTCTGTAAATTAATCATAAATCTTGTTAGGATAGGTATGGGAAGTGTTTGAAATAGATAAAGTATTCTTGGGAGAACTGTAATTTTAATTGAATGTATCCTTCCTAGACATGATGATTTTTTATGATGCCATTGTTAAAGGTCTTGTTTAATATAAGAAAGTCATTTTTTATAATCTGATGAATAAAGAATATGAGGGTCAGGAGATAATGTAATGTCTAAATATTTAATTGAAGAAATTAGAATTTTAAATGGATTCTGTTTAGACTGCACTCTAAATATGTAAAACTTTATTTAAAATGTGGTAAAATAGTGTACTTTTATACCATTTTTTCATGTCCTAAAAAATATGAGGAGAAATTTTCGTTTGTTACATTGGAAACTTTTTTAATGTCTTCCAATATTAAATTCATATCATTAATTTCATACAAGAAGGTCTTACTACAAATAAAAACCTGTGAGAAATGCAATATTTATGTTTAACGTGCCTAAAGAAGTCAATACGCTGGAAATATCCTATTAGTACTCAGCATATTAAGAAAGCAGAGGTGGAAAGTTGACCTATTACTTATTTTACTAGACGGCCGTAGAAGATCAATCTGTAGAAGTGTGAAATATGGTTTTATGTATACTTGTGTTTCAGTTAACACAGTACTTTAAAAAACAAACTTGACAAATGTCTTTAAATGTCAACATCTCTTCTTTCGGAGCAACCAAGTAATTGAAAACCAATAAAAAAAAAATAAGATTTTGCTTCACATAGTGTATAATACCTATTAAATTGCAGGCTGTGAATATAAAGACATTTTTATCTGCCTTCAAATCCTCTATTTCTATAAAATGTAACACTATCATTAGTTCGTTTATTTTAGGCAGGGCTGCCCTCTTATAAAATTACAGTTTATGAAAGCCTGGCTACTCCATGGTAGCTATATACCTTGGCAGACTCAATAACTCTCTTGGAAATATATCTGGAGAATATTGCATACTTTTTAATTATGTACAATGGGATGTGCATAAATAATGACCCTTTCCCACTTTGTATTCTGTAAAGCTCTCCAATGTTCAGTTCAGTAAATACTTAATGAAAGTCAGAAAGATTGCATACCAAAGATGTTCCCATTTCCTAAACGCTTCAGGGCATGAACTTGATTTTCTGAAGTGAAATATTACAGCTTCACTTGGAGATGAAGCCCTTGTTTAATTGTTTTATAATATACTTTAGCCTCAAAATCAGGGTGAAAACCTTTTAATATTTCATAATCATATATATTTTTCTAGTCCAGAAACATATCCAATGTGAATATTTTAAAACATCAATATACACTCTCATTAGTAAACATTTGTTTGACATAGAAAGTGTCAAATTCGTGCCTCTTTCAAAAATGTTTTAATATGTTTTCATTTTGTTAAGGCTCACAGCTTATTTTGGTCCAGATTGTGAGTAGTGCGCTAACAGTTATGCGTGTCGGATGTAGCGCTTGTATTACAAGTTGAAAGTAAACGTGATCGCTTGAGCGCAATTTAAGCTAATGAGGATCGGGATAGTGGGTCCTCAGAGCTCTGGTTAACTTTTTTGCGAAACAAAAATGTATCACAAAACACATCAAAAATAAATTACAAAGTACAGTTAAATTCATAATAGCACCATCTAATAAAAGTTATTTAAAAAAAATATTGCACAAAAAAAGTTATAAAGGCTCACAGATATGAGATCTCAGGTCTTAGAGAAAAAAAAGGCAGGCAAAGGGCTTTAACATAGAGATACATCGAAATAAGTTTGTACATATGTATTTATGTATTTATATATGTATATTTGTATTTAAAGACATATACACAAATAAACACATAAATACATATGTATACATATATAGATATCCATATATAAGTGCATTGGAGCACTTGAGAATGCGCGATCGGGTTTGCAAACGAGTAGTAGTTTAGCGTGCACCGATATGCACAAAAAGCCGATGTTAGAATATCGCAACTGTGTTAACGTATTCCCCCATAGAATTCAATGGAGCAAAAAAGAATGGAAAAAACCTAACACTCTACTCACGTTCAAACCTGATCGCACATTCTCAAGTGCTCCAGTGCACTTATATATGTATATCTATATATGTATACATATGTATTTATGTGTTTATTTGTGTGTATATATGTCTTTAAATACAAATATACATATATAAATACATATGTACACACTTATTTAGACACGTGTATGTATGTTTCTCTATGTTAAAGCCCTTTGCCTTTTTTTTTTTTTAACTTCCAACTTGTAATATGTGTTAAATACCACTCCAGTTGTAATCTGGCCCTTTATCAGCTGTTTCCTGGTAGTTTTTATGTACAATTGTTGGAACTATTGTGGATAATTACCCATGGCGCATATCTTTTATTCTGATATAGTTTTAATATCAAGCTTTTCTAGGTGTAGTGTCCAAAGTCCAAGACTCATTTAACCCTATTGACACTGGGGCAGTGAAAGGTATTAGCAAGAACCCCCAATATATATTCACTAAATTTTCTGTACGGAGTAAGGGCATCACTTCAATTTCAATATTAAATCTTAAATATTCACCAGGGGAAAGTTTCCTTCTCTTTACAAATTAATTATGTTGACACAGGGTTTTGAAACCTGACATGACTCCAACTCCTTACCTATCAGATTGGTATAATTGTTTATTGTCAATTGTATGTAATACAATTTTTAACTGAGAATCTATGCATATAGCAAATTAAACTTGTCACATTTATGAAACATTCATTTGAAATCAGGAATGATGGAGCCTATCCCCCTTTTAACATGGTGTGAGAGGACAAGGTTCCCAGACAGGAAACCCATCTGTTAACATTCAGGGTTTGGAAGACATCATCCACTGCCTTCAGTTAACATTGTACAAGTACTGCAACTCTGCTCTCATACAACTAATCATATAAAGGCAGCGCTAGTCAATCATCCCAGATGAACCAGTTTGAGAGTACTTTTAAAAGCAGAACAATATACTGCAATCTGAGACTTTTCACTGCCAAAGTTCACTTTATTGAATAAAACAACGTACATACACCACAAGCCAAAAGCAGCTGATGATTTCTAACTCCGCTACTTCTGAGATGGCTGAGAAGTTAGAACGCAGCGGTCTTAAGATGAGCAAGGCTGCACTGCATGGGCTCCCAAAAGTCCTATGTGTCAAAAAATCTAATGTATCTTGACAGAAATTACTTTTCCCAATTAAATGTGCTTATATTTATTCATCTTATTCATAAAGAATTACAAAAGCAAGAAAACATCTACACATAGGGATCAGAATTACCTTAATGAATAAACAAAGATCAAAGTGATAAAGGACTTTCTTTAAATCTATTATCCAGTATACCAAAATATTGTTCCTACACATTCATACAAACCTTGGATCTATTTGATTTATCAAACAACGTACCATACTGTTCAATAACTAATTGTTTCTGCAGCGATTCCTTACTGATGGAGGAACCCAAGAAATCCAATTTTTACAAATACATTTTCAAGATAGTAAGATAATATTGATAATTAATTTCTTGTCAAGAAGGTCCTTCCAAAACAAGATATCCAAGTTTAATATTTACTTAGAACACTGCACCAATGTAAATATTAAATTGCAGCATTCACCATTCCCAAACTTTATAATTTTTACCTCAGGACTAAGGTATATTTTATTATATATCTTATTATTTTGTTCTTACCTTGCTCTACCTGGTGGCATCAATGTCCTCCTCACAATTCTGTACCTGTCATGGATATTTCCTCTGTGGTATACCCCTTTAAGGCTTTCTCCATAAAGTCCCACAATCCTCCTTGCTAGCGTGTCAATTATTTCAGATGTGTAGCAACAGTGTCGTCTGTTACATTGTTTCATATACTATGCTGACTTACTTCATGCCAAACACATTGGATCTCATCCACAGGGCTCCCAGAGCTGAATAACTACTTGCTTATTTAACCAGCTTTATCAGGAGTCTAAGAACCGGGACTTTAACAAACATCTCATACCGGGTTTCTTCCATTGCACTGCCACTTTCACTCCTCACTGGATTTCCTCAGCAGCAACTATATTCACAGACTGCATATTCCACCTTTGCTTATACCCAGGATATAATGACCCGGCTCCCAAAGAACTTTCTTTAACCTACCTGCTTCTATTTGCGGCTACAACCGATACAAACAGAGATCTCCGGGTAAGCTTTTCCTACGCACTCAAGCTGCCGAATTTCTATGCACCTGATTGGTGCTTAGGCACACACCTCCAGTACTACATCACCACAGAATACACGCAGCGCTCTCAGACTCCTGCTGTCCCTGCTGTGAACAGCTGTGAAGCAAAACGGACAGCTCAGGATCTAACCTCTTAAAGGGACACTGTACCCAAATTTTTTCTTTTGTGATTCAGATAGAGCATGCAGTTTTAAGCAACTTTCTAATGTACTCCTATTATCAAATTTTCTTCATTCTCTTGGTATGTTTATTTGAAAAGCAAGAATTTAAGTTTAGATGCCGGCCCATTTTTGGTGAACAACCTGGGTTGTCCTTGCTGATTGGACAGCACCAATAAACAAATGCTGTCCATGGTTCTGAACCACAAATTTGCTGGCTCCTTAGCTTAGATGCCTTCTTTTTCAAATAAAGATATCAAGAGAACGGAGAAAAATTGATAACAGAAGTAAATTAGAAAGTTGCTTAAAATTGCATGCTCTATCCAAATCATGAAAGAAAAAATTTGGGTTCAGTATCCCTTTAACCGCTACACGAAAGCGGACACCAGTTTAATCAGGCCAACCTTCCTTCACTTCCCAGCTTGTACAGGAGATCTGAACCCTCTCCTGTAACCGACCTAAAAGAAACCTAATAAAGGAACTATTTCCTGTAGTTGTTTCCTCACACTTCTGAAACTAGGTGAGCATTCTGCAGTTGTGATCCCACTCTATACACATAAGCTACAGAGTTTTCTGGCTACATTACAGTACCCGGAAACAACAGAAGGGAAAGGTGCAGATATAAATCTCCTAATATCTAAAACTGGGTAACAATATGATGGCTTGACTTGGTGCAGCTCATCCATTCCTTGCACTATCAGTGACTCGGTGCAGCTCATCCAATCCTTGCACTGGATCTTTCAGGAGCTACCAATACTACCTAGGCAACATTAATGGTAGATCATAGCCTGTACATGCTACCAGGTAGGCCACCTTTCCAGCCTCCTCCAATCTTCAGACATGACGCACACACTTGTCCTGTCTCCACCGCCCAGGCTACCCAACCATCAAAATATACTTGCATTTTATTTAGCATAGTACTTAGGGCAAGACTACAAGTCGCACAGAATGAGTTTTCCACGCACAATATGTTTTTTTCACAATCAATTTATACTCATATTAACATTGGCTAATAAAAATTATTTTAACAATATATTGCACACAAAAGCTATAAGGGCTAAAAGATAGGCGATTCTCTACATAGAGAAACATGGATTTATATGTATAAATATAAGTTTAACTAGATAAGGAAAACATTTCACATTACAATCTATGCACATTAAACAATAACTCAGATGGATTTTCAAATAAATATTTGCATATAAATCTCGATATATCTAGACATATATATATATATATATATATATATATATATATATTCATATACATATCTCACTATAAATAGATATATCTGTCTAAAAATCATCACATATATTGAGAAATATTTATTTAGAAATAAATAGAACATATTTAGTTAACAAATCCTTCTTGCAATATGAAATAATCACATTTTCATGTACACTTTTTGTGGAAAATATGTCATGGGCTTTGTGTAACATATTAGGATTTTGTTTTGTTTTTTTCCATTTGTCTCCTCCATTGACTTCCATGGGGAATACATGAACGCGCACATGATCTGGCTTTATACTGTATATTCTTATTCTTATATTCACAATCATCGCTATCACAAACGTTATCAGTTCAAGGAACATTACAATATAAAAGAGATTCAAATGTTAAGCTGACTTTCCAGCTCACTTAATGCAAGATGGAGAATTTTCAACTTTCTAATTTACGCCTTTTATCAAATTTTCTTCATTCTCTTGCTATCTTTATTTGAAAAGCAAGAAAGTAAGTTTAGAAGCCGGCCCATTTTTGGTTCACAACCTGGGTTGTCCTTGCTGATTGGATAGCACCAATAAACAAGTGCTGTTCAGGGTCTGAACCAAAAATTGGCTGGCACCTTAGCTTAGATGTCTTCTTTTTCAAATAAAGATAGCAAGAGAATGAAGAAATATTGATAATAGGAGTAAATTAGAAAGTTGCATAAAATTGCATGCTCTTTCTGAATCATGAAAGAAAAAAAAAATTGGGTTTAGTGTCCCTTTAATAGGTATTCTGAAACTTAAACTACATAAATTACATCTTTTGTTTTATTAAAATAATATTTCTCTTGCATCAAAATGAGGGTACTTTAAATTTGCATACAGTACAGTTTTTAAAAAACACAACATATTTTTTTATATTTGGTGGGTAAACAAATTACTTTAATTTCTATTTACTTTGTATTAATAATGCTATTTCATATACTTGGAAGTATCCAGAAATTGCATTGTTAATTCAAATGTTTTCATCCTGTTTATCATGATCTCTATATTTGTGGTTCTTGTAACGAAAAGTAAGGCCTAGAAATAAATGTGCATTTTTTATCACTGATTTTTTTTAATTTATTTTTTAAATATTCCTGACTCCCCACTGCTCCACCAAGATTGGCTCCATCATGCTTAGACAACAAAAACATAAATTTTTTGTGTTTGTAGGGCAATAGCACAAGTGAAATGAGCCAGTAATGCTGTACTAACAATGTCATTTAGGGTTGCCAGTTGCCCTCCACAAAAATACTGGACAACCTGCAGACCTGTGATTGGGCAACCTATCAGTAAAAAAACAAGCTGCAGTCATGTGACCTTGACTGCCTGTAGCACACACGGGGTAAGATTAAAAGTCGTGCTGCAAATTATTTGTGAAAACTCAGCGCGCGTTATGGCTTTTTCGCATTTAGGGTTGCACAGCTATTACAAGTTGAGAAATAACTTATTTTGCATGCGCATTAAGCCGCGTAATGCAAACTGTGAAATCGCGTGCGCGTTCACGTATTCCCCATAGAAGTCAGTGGAGAAGACAAATAGAAAAAAGAACACAAATTTGTTGCACAAAGCCCATGACATATTCTCCTCGAAAAGTGTACATGAAAATGCGAATATTTCATATTTCTAAAATGTTTTCACAACTGAATATGTTCTTTTTAATTCTAAATAAATATTTCTCAATATATTTGATGATTTTTGGACTGATATATCTATTTATTGTGAGATATATATATATGAATATATATGTCTAGATATCTTGAGATCTATATGCGAAAATCTCTTTAAAAATACATCTGAGATATTGTTTAATGTGCATAAGATTGTAATGTAAAATATTTTCATTATCTCCATAGTTAAACATATCTCTATACATATAAATCCATGTTTCTCTATGTGTATGTATATCAATGTAAAATCCCTGCGTCTGCTTTTTATTCCTAACACCCGAGATTTAGTATCTCAAGTGCTTATAACTTTTTTGTGCAATATTTTTTTTAAATAATTTTTATTATAAAGTGTTAATATTAGTGTAACTGTACTTTGTAATATAATTTTTAAGTGTTTTATTAATCTTTTTTGTTGCGCAAAGCTGTTATCTACAGGTCTTCGAGCGTGGAAAGGATTGTTGCATAAAATAGGCGAATGCGCATGCAATCATGATTTTTCAAGACTTGTAATACCTGCGCAATGGAAATTGATTGCGAAAATGCCACATCGCGAGCGGAAAACTCATAACGCGCTACTTGTAATCTTGCCCACAGAGCAGTGTATTAATATTGAGGGTAGCAATGAAACAGTAGCACATGTAGAAAATTTCTTCAGTTTATTATCAAAAGACACATACCAGAACATTTTGGAAGTCACCCCTTAGTCATGTGAATACAAAATCATCACACCTGTACCACTTTTTATACTCTGCAGGTGTATACATCCACCTCACCTATACTACTCTAGCACCCTTTACCGGTAACAAATACAACTACAATCATCTATACATCATTTAATATACACCTGATTTTCTAATCAATTCATATATTATTACATAGAGCCACAAATATTAAGAAAATATTGAACATTCCAAAGCCCTATTGAGGGTCTCTAATGTAAAGATCCAAAAAGCTTCACACCTCTTCAACAAAGATTATCTGTCCCCTCCCCTCCTAAGCCATCTAACCTGTTCAATACCCCAAAAACTCAATTGGGATATATGGTGAGCTGCCTGGAAAAAGTGATTAGATACCGGAGCATCCACATTTTTCCTCCTTATGTTCGACTTATGCTCGTTCATAGACTCACAAGCCCTCCTAGTAGACTTGCCAACAAAGACAAGGTCACAAGGACATTTAATAAGATAGATCATATACTCTGTATTACATGTATAATATCCTTGAATATCGTATTTTCTGCCAGTATCGGGATGCAAAAACTTGATCAAGTTGAGCGCTTATTAACACTCCCGCTCAAGCGTTAATTGTGCTAGAAGTAAGCTTTACATAGAGCCATGAATATTAAGAAAATATTGAACATTCCAAATCCCTATTGAGGGTCTCTATTGTAAAGATCCAAAAAGCTTCACGCCTCTTCAAAAGAGATTCTCTGTCCCCTGCTAAGCCATCTAACCTGTTCAATAACCCGAAAACTCAATTAGGATATATAGTCACCTGCCTGGAAAAAGTTATTAGACACTGGAGAATTCACATTTTTCCTCCTTATGTTCGACTTATGCTCATTCATAGGCTCACAAACCCTCCTAGTAGACTCGCCAACAAAGACAAGGCCACATTTAATAAGATAGACCATATACTCTGTATTACATATATTATATCCTTGAATATCGTATTTTCTGCCAGTATTGGGATGCAAAAAACTTGATCAAGTGGCTTGAGATTCTCATGCCATGTTTCACGGCATGAAAATGAGGCTCCCATAAAAGCCTATGGAGGCACGCTCTTGGGAGTGCAATGCTTCCCATCAATGCGTGCGCTGGTATTACTCAGTGGAGCACTAATATTGATTTTGCAAAAGCGATATTTAGCGCTCCACTTGTAATCTGGCCCTAAATTGCATGTGGGAATAATGTGAGAATGTTAGTTTAAAAGTGGGTTTTGACATTTAAATTAAACCAGGAAATGAAATCTAAAGTGGGCATGTAGGAGATTAACAGCAAAACAGTGCAATCTGCCCTATCCTGTTTATCAGCTCCCAATCTGTATTTTTTAAATTCTGAGTGATCACAATCCAAATGATAACAGCCAGTTTAGATTGGATCCAACCAGATAGCTGGAAAATCATTCATACAATGCATGAACATCAATTGCACTTCATTTAACCAACAAAATAGGGTGTGCAAAACATGTTTGACAATATTCCAAGAGGATTTTGAATAATTCTATTATCTTACACATGAGCAATACATTCTGATACAGTATACTAATATTCATCTCTTTTCTATAGTGCCATAGTAGTTGCACATTGACATATGTATTTATAGACATATTCAATTACGACATCCACAGGAAACAAGAGAAAATGGATCTCATGACTGCAACATCAAGAAAGGGCATTTAGCAACTAAGCTCTTAGGGGCCGATTTATCAATGTCTGGTGGACATGATCCACTGTAGTGGATCATGTCCGCCAGACATCACTGAATGCCGACAGCATACACTGTTGGCATTTAACATTGCACAAGCAGTTCTGGTGAACTGCTTGTGTAATGCCGCCTCTTGCAGATTTGCGGCCAATTGGTCACTAGCAAGGGGTGTCAACCAACCTGATCGTACACAATCGTGCGGATTGATGTCCGCAGCCTCAGAGGAGGCATACAAGTTAATGACCAGCGGTCCAGTGAGCATGAAGGCTCGCACAGAAACAAATGTTTTTCAGCCGATTGACTGTTGGATACATCAGCCCCATAATATCTTTGTTTTTATTTCATACTCACATTTTTGGAAATGTAAAGTACAGTATTCTCATCTTTATAAATGTTATTTTTTGTCTTGGGAATAGCATCATTGTAATCGGGAATGAAGTATTTGACATTCAGTCTTGTTTGTTTAAAAGTGCAATCTTCTTACAGTTATATAAATGTGTCAAAGAGAAACACTGTTCTGTGCGGTGAGAGTGAGGTTTGGAAATCATGGTCTGTATAAGTGTCAGGATTAAAAAATTGTGATTTGTGCAGCTTTAAAAATTTCACACTTAGCGGTTTCACGATTTACGGTGGGAGAACTGTTAAAATCCCATTATATAATATAAGTTGCGGACGGCTACTTTATTCTTATGAAAATTAATATCCCGCACTGTTCTTCTTGATTTTAAATGAATATCCCACCAAAAAGGTTTTCTTAATGAATTTAAAAAGTTTAAAACAAATGTAGAAAAATATTTTAACGAAAGTTTAAAAAGCATAATTGATGAAGCACAGCTAGTATACCCATCATGCCCATATACAAATGGCAGACATGGATTCTATTAATTCCATTAACCCATTATTTGTTTAAGAAAATAACGGATTATAGGATACATATTAAAGCACGCACAAAACCTTGCTACTAGTTTGTCAAAATGTATTTAGCACAGAGTGTGAATAAAAAAAATTGGTGATGTTTAAAAACATTATGACCGATATGTAAGTTCATATCTGTGTCTGATAATAAAGATGAGTAAAATAAAAATAAAATTGTCTCCTGTATTTATTTATTTAGTATTCATGGAGATAATGTTGCTCCTTAAATGTAACCACTTAAAGGGATTCAGATAGAGCTTGTAAATTTAAGACACTTTTTAATTCACTCCTATTTTCAAATGTACTTTGTTTTCTTGGTATCCGTTACTTAAAAATAATATGTACTATGTACATATTCTACACTAGAGGGAGCTAGCTGGTGTTTGTGACTGGCTGGCTGGCTGGCTGGCTGTGATCGTCTAGCGACCAGTAGTTCATTGTTGCTCCTTGAGCAAAGGATATCAAGGGAATGAAGCAAATTTGATCATAGAAGTAAATTGGAAAGTTGTTTAAAATATTTTTTTTTCTATCTGAATCCTGAAAGAAAACATTTGGGTTTCATGTCCCTTTAAGTAATCTAAATGGACGTGTGTATTGTTACACATGCAGTATCACATAACTGTGTAACAAATAGATATATATTGATTAGAGTATATTTAAAGCTAAATACTTTCGGCTAGATTACGAGTTTTGCGTTATGAGGGGTGCGGTACTAACTTGCACGTTATTGTCACCGCTCACTTTCCTACAGCGCTGGTATTACAGGTTTTTGCAAACCGGCATTAAAAGGCAAGAAGTGAGCGTAGAGCAAAATTGAGCTCCATACCGCAGTCCAATACCAGTGCTGCTTAAGTCAGCGGTGAGCTTGTTGTACGTGCTCATGCACGATTTCCCCATAGACATCAATGGGGAGAGCCGGCTGAGAAAAAGTCTAACACCTGCAAAAAAGCAGCGTAAAACTCAGTAACGCAGCCCCATTGATTCCTATGGGGAAACTAAAGTTATGTTTACACCTAACACCCTAACATGAACCCCGAGTCTAAACACCCCTAACCTTACACTTATTAACCCCTAATCTGCTGCCCCCGACATCGCCGACATCTGATTTATACTTATTAACCCCTAATCTGCCGCTCCGAACATCGCCCCCACCTACATTATATTTATTAACCCCTAATCTGCTGCCCCCAATATCGCCGACACCTACATTATATTTATTAACCCCTAATCTGCTGCCCCAACATCGCCGCAACCTACCTACATTTATTAACCCCTAATCTGCCGCCCCCAACATTTACGCCACTATTCTAAATGTATTAACCCCTAAACCTAAGTATAACCCTAACACCCCCTAACTTAAATATAATTTAAATAAATCTAAATAAAATTACTATCATTAACTAAACTATTATTATTTCAAATTAAATACTTACCTGTAAAATAAACCCTAAGCTAGCTACAATATAACTAATAGTTATATTATAGTTAGCTTCGGGTTTAATTTTATTTTACAGGCAAGTTTGTATTTATTTTAACTAGGTAGAATAGTTTCTAAATAATTATTAACTATTTAATAACTACCTAGCTAAAATAAATACAAATTTACCTGTAAAATAAAACCTAACCTAAGTTACACTAACACCTAACACTACTCTACAATTAAATAACTTACATAAATTAAAAACAATTTGCGGGGCATTGCCCAAAAGAAATCAGCTCTTTTACCTGTAAAAATAAAATACAAATACCCCCCCAACAGTAAAACCTACCACCCACACAACCAACCCCCCAAATAACATCCTAACTAAAAAAAAAATAAGCTCCCCATTGCCCTGAAAAGGGCATTTGGATGGCCATTGCCCTTAAAAGTGCATTTAGCTCTATTGCCGCCCAAAGCCCTAACCTAAAAATAAAACCCACCCAATACACCCTTAAAAAAATACTAACACTAACCCCCGAAGATTCACTTACCAAGAGAAGTCTTCATCCAAGCGGCAAGATATCCTCAACAAAGCCGGCAGAAGTGGTCCTCCAGACGGGCAGAAGTTGTCCTCCAGACGGGCAGAAGTCTTCATCCAGATGGCATCTTCTATCTTAATCCTTCCGACGTAGAGTGGCTCCATCTTCAAGACATCTGGGACATCAGCGGCTTCTTCGGAATGAATGTACCTTTAAGTGACGTCATCCAAGATGGCAGCCCTTAGATTCTGATTGGCTGATAGAATTCTATCAGCCAATCGGAATTAAGGTAGAAAAAATCCTATTGGCTGATGCAATCAGCCAATGGGATTGAACTTCAATCCTATTGGCTGATCCAATCAGCCAATAGGATTGAGCTTGCATTCTATTGGTTGATTGGAATAGCCAATAGAATGCCAGCTCAATCCTATTGGCTGATTGCATCAGCCAATAGGATTTTTTCTACCTTAATTCCGATTGGCTGATAGAATTCTATCAGCCAATCGGAATCTAAGGGACGCTATCTTGGATGACGTCACTTAAAGAAACATGCTCCGCGCCGGATGTCTTGAAGATGAAGCCGCTCCGCGTCGGAAGGATGAAGATAGAAGATACCGTCTGGATGAAGACTTCTGCCCATCTGGAGGACCACTTCTGCCCATTTAGAGGACCACTTCTGCCCATCTGGAGGACCACTTCTGCCGGCTTTGTTGAGGACATCTTGCCGCTTGGATGAAGACTTCTCCCGGTAAGTGAATCTTTGGGGGTTAGTGTTAGGATTTTTTTAAGGGTGTATTGGGTGGGTTTTATTTTTAGGTTAGGGCTTTGGGCAGCAATAGAACTAAATGCCCTTTTAAAGGCAATGCCCATCCAAATGCCCTTTTCAGGGCAATGGGGAGCTCAGTTTTTTTTAGTTAGGGTTTTATTTGGGGGGTCGGTTGTGTGGGTGGTGGGTTTTACTGTTGGGGGGTATTTGTATTTTTTATTTACAGGTGAAAGAGCTGATTTCTTTGGGGCAATGCCCCGCAAAAGGCACTTTTAAGGTCTATTGATAGTTTAGTTTAGGCTAGGGTTTTTTTTTATTTTGGGGCGCTTTTTTTATTTTTATAAGTCTCTTTGATTAGGTGTAATTAGTTTAAATATCTTGTAATTTGTTTTTAATTTTCTGTAATTTAGTGTTTTTTTTCTAATTTATCTAATTGTATTTAATTTATTTAATTGTATTTAATTTATTTAATTGTATTTAATTTATGTAATTGTATTTAATTTATTTAAGTTATTTAATTGTAGTGTAGTGTTAGGTGTTAGTGTAACTTAGGTTAGGTTTAATTTTACAGGTAAATTTGTATTTATTTTAGCTAGGTAGTTATTAAATAGTTAATAACTATTTAGTAACTATTCTACCTAGTTAAAATAAATACAAACTTGCCTGTAAAATAAAAATAAACCCTAAGCTAGCTACAATGTAACTATTAGTTATATTGTAGCTAGCTTAGGGTTTATTTTATAGGTAAGTATTTAGTTTTAAATAGGAATAATTCAGTTAATGATATTAATTTTATTTAGATTTATTTAAATTATATTTAAGTTAGGGGGTGTTAGGGTTAGGGTTAGACTTAGGTTTAAAGGGTTAATACATTTAGAATATTGGCGGCGACGTTGGGGATGGCAGATTAGGGGTTAATAAATGTAGGTAGGTGGCGGCGATGTTGGGGGCAGCAGATTAAGGGTTAATTAATATAATGTAGGTTGCGCGCGATGTCCGGAGCGGAAGATTAGGGGTTAATAAGTATAATGTAGGTGGCGGGCGATGTTGGGGGCAGCAGATTAGGGGTTAATAATATTTAACTAGTGTTTGCAATGCGGGAGTGTGGCGGTTTAGGGGTTAATATGTTTCATTATAGTGGCGGCGATGTCCGGAGCAGCAGATTAGGGGTTAAAAATGTTATTATAGTATTTGGGATGCAGGAGGGCCTAGGTTTAGGGGTTAATAGGTAGTTTATGGGTGTTAGTGTACTTTGTAGCACTTTAGTTATGAGTTTTATGCTACAGCTTTGTAGTGTAAAACTCATAACTACTGACTTTAAAATGCGTTAGGAATCTTGTTGGTAGATGGTGTACCACTCACTTTTTGGCCTCCCAGGACAAACTCGTAATACCAGCGCTATGGAAGTCCCATAAAAAAAGGCTTTACGAAATTTACGTAAGTTGGTTTGCGGTAAGGCCAAAAAAGTGTGCGGTACACCTATACCTGCAAGACTCGTAATACCAGCGGGCGTAAAAAAGCAGCGTTAGGACCTGTTAACGCTGCTTTTTTACCTTAACGCACAACTCGTAATCTAGCCGTTTGTTAATTAATATTCCCCACAAGGGACCATCTGGGAGTGTTTTTGTAACAATGCATAGTTTTGCTTAGTTTTTTAATAACATTGTGCTGATTTTCAGACTCCTAACCAAGCCCAAAAATATCAGATGAAGACACAAGTCTTCAGATTCCTCATTGCTCCAGTTTGTATAATCTGCCTTTTCATATACAGGGAAGGGAGAGGGGGAATGTCTGCTCTTCCTGCTTTCCCAGCCCCTTTCAATGTATGCCCCCAGCCTATCCTTATCAACAGAGCTAAACTGGGAGCTTCTAAGTAAGGTTTAATAAAGGTTTTATACTGGATTTTTAAATCAGTTCATATTCTTCTTTATAGCAGTGTCTATTACATGCAGTTATGTGAAAATTTGTGTACACTGTCTCTTTAACCTGTCCCTTTAACCCATTTGTTATTTCAGTTATTATCATTAATTATTGTCACTTCTGAGCACCAGTGTGAGAAAATGGAGATAAAATATTGTGTATTTAAACCTTGTAGGCTGTGTTTGAGATTGTGATCACATTCGGCTAGATTACGAGTTGTGTGTTATGCGTGAAAAAGTCTCCTAACGCTGCTTTTTCCCTACCGCTGGTATTACGAGTTTACAAGCGTCCCTTGTGATTGACATTGTATCAAATCGCTTTTGTGTTTTTGCATACCTTGTTACTCCTTGTGTGTTTGCTCTGCTGTTTGGCTTTGTGCTGCTTAGCTTGGCAAATATGGATGATCCGCAGTTAGTTGCTGCTGGTGATGTTGCACGAGTGGTGTTCAATAGAATCAGGCGGGCTCGGTGTCTCCAAGAGAGACGTAGGGCTCATCTGGTTAGAGGTCCTCCTGTTCACAGGGTGAGGCCCACCTTGGATAACATGAGCAACTTCGAGGTTTATGACAAGTATAGGCTCAATCGCAAACAGCTCATTAGCCTTTACGAAGTTCTTAAACCTCATATGGAGCCACGTAGACGTATGCGAACTGCAATCCCTGGCATGACCAAGATGCTAAGTTGCATACACGTCCTGGCCTCCGGAAGTTTTCAATCCGGAGAGGGGTACATGCATGGGCTGGCTCAGGGTACCTTCTCTGTGGTTTTTGACAACTTTCTGGACGCCATGGTACGAGTCAGTAAGCGTTACATAGGATTCCCTCAAAATGATGGTGATTGGAGGCGCCTGAAGAGGGAATTCTTTGCAATAGCTCAAATGCCCAATGTCTTGAGAGCAATAGATTGCACCCACATTGCGCTGCGTGCTCCAGAAGATGACCTGCCCTTCCGAAATCGCAAACACTTCCATAGTCTCAACGTGCAGTTTGTTTGCAATGCACGGATGCGGATCATGCACATGTATGCGAATTTCGGCGGGGCTTGCCATGATGCCCGCATCCTCAGACAGTCGTCCCTGTGGTGGCAGTTAGAGGCCAGACAGTTTCCCCCTGGGTGGCTAGTTGGTGAGTACTTGTGCACAACATGGTTAATTAGTTAGACAATTACCACTGTAATCTTAAAAAACTGTTGTGTTTGTGTAATGTGCAACTTTAGGATGAAATTTACCCATTTCTGTCTTAGCAAATGTCTGGTTTATGTGAAATACGCATATGTAGCATGTCCAAGCTTAAATGGGCAGATTTAGAATGCGCTTTAACCATTTAATTGTCTCTTTCCGCAAATGTCTAGTTTTAGCTCCAAACAGATATGTAGCATGTCTTAGCTTAAATGGGCAGCTCTAGGATGCAATTTAACCATTTCTTTCTCTTTTAGTAAATGTCTGGTTTATGCGAAATACGCATATGTAGCATGTCTTAGCTTAAATGGGCAGATTTAGAATGAGCTTTAACCATTTAATTGTCTCTTTCCGCAAATGTCTAGTTTTAGCTCCAAACAGATATGTAGCAAGTCTTAGCTTAAATGGGCAGCTCTAGGATGCAATTTAACCATTTCTTTCTTTTTTAGCAAATGTCTTGTTTATGCGAAATACGCATATGTAGCATGTCTTAGCTTAAATGGGCAGATTTAGAATGCGCTTTAACCATTTAATTGTCTCTTTCTGCAAATGTTTAGTTTTAGCTCCAAACAGATATTTAGCATGTCTTAGCTTAAATGGGCAGCTCTAGGATGAATTTTAACCATTTCTTTCTCTTTTAGCAAATGTCTGGTTTATGCGAAATACGCATATGTAGCATGCCTTAGTCTAAATGAGCAGATTTAGAATGCGCTTTAACCATTTAATAGTCTCTTTCTGCAAATGTCTAGTTTTAGCTCCAAACAGATATGTAGCATGTCTAAACTTAAATGGGCAGCTCTAGGATGCAATTTAACCATTTCTTTCTCTTTTAACAAATGTCTGGTTTATGCGAAATACGCATATGTAGCATGTCTTAGCTTAAATGGGCAGATTTAGAATGCGCTTTAACCATTTAATTGTCTCTTTCCGCAAATGTCTAGTTTTAGCTCCAAACAGATATGTAGCATGTCTTAGCTTAAATGGACAGCTCTAGGATGCAATTTAACCATTTCTTTCTCTTTTAGCAAATGTTTTGTTTATGCGAAATACGCATATGTAGCATGTCTTAGCTTAAATGGGCAGGTTTAGAATGCGCTTTAACCATTTAATTGTCTTTCAGCAAATGTCTATTTTAGGGGATTTTAGTGTACACAAATTAATTGTCTTTTAATATAATTTGAATATTATTTTTAATATTTGTCATTTTGTTATGTTCATTATTTATAGGTGATTTGGGTTACATGAGCTGGCTTTGGCTCATTACGCCATTGCCTAACCCCACGGACGAGGCCCAGGAGCGCTACAATCGGGCGCACAAGCGGACTAGGGCTGTAGTGGAGAGGATGTTTGGGTTCCTCAAAATGCGGTTACGATGCCTAGACAGGTCTGGAGGAGCCCTCCAATACAGCCCTAGTAAGGTGGTGAAGATCGTTATAGCCTGTAGCGTCCTGCATAACACTGCTCAGCGAGCTGGGATGCTGCAGGCCGTCCAGGTGCCCAGAGACATTCTCCAAGATGAGGAGGATGACCCTGTTCTAGAGGGGCCATTCCGGGATGAGGGGCTCAATGTCAGAGCAAACATCATCAACCACCACTTCAGACGCTAAATACTAGAAGTTATATAGGAGCATTGCGAATATGTGTAAATTTTAGGGAAATGAGAAATAGAGAATTGTGCAAACATGTTAGGATTGTTCATCAAATGATTATAACAAAATATAATTTAATATTATTATTATTATCATAGGTAATTTATACATCAGATGATTCTGGCATTGGGTCCTGTAATGACTTCGCCACCTGGTTTTCAAAGACAACATCAGATGGTAAGTATAAACAAAGTATAGACTGTGGGTGGAGGGAATTTTGCACAATCAGCCATCATATGGCATACATTTTAAAATGTAGTATTTAGTTTACACATTACTAGATTTTTGGATACTCAGAAAGGGATCCTGTAGCAATACTATATGCTTCCAAGTCATATTCAAAGTCATACAACAGAGGTTAGGTCTGCACAATGTGTGATTGATAGAACATAACACAAGATTCTACACACTCTTAGTAAGCTAGTGATCTAAATAGTTTCAGAAATGGTGGGGGGGGGGTGCAGAACTAAGTCACACACTTTTAATAATTATTTGATTTACACTTTTTCTCCCATTAGGGAGATGACTTCGTCTAAAGACTGAAAGTGAAGAATTCAAGACTGAAAGTGAAGAATTCAAGACTGAAAGTGAAGACTCCCAGACTGAAATTGAAGACTCCCAGACTGAAAGTGAAGATTCCCAGACTGAAAGTGAAGAGTCCCAATGTGATCATGTCTGTGGCATTGTCTTTAAAATGTGCTGACCTTGAAAACCATACAAAGACACGTTTATATGGTAAGTGGCAACAATTCTATGGAACAAGAGTGTGGATACATCCTATTGGAGACACTTAGATTTCATTTTATATTTGTTGTTTAGATGGTATTTCCCAATCCTCTATTTTGAAAATGATGAATAGGACACCTAATGAAGATAAACTGATATTTTGAAGATAATTGCCTTTCAAAGACCATACATCCAGGATAGTTTGCACAATGCATGCTATTTAAGAATCATAGGAGGAAGAATGTACAAAGAATTAGGAATATATACATGTCCTATATTACAATATGTTTATTTTAGATACATTATCCCTACTTTGTGCTAGAGAGGACTCAGATTCTGAACAATCAGACAAAGGGATATATTTAATAGTTGATATTTAGGTATATTATTTGAAGGGACATGAAATATTACATTCAATTATGTTCTTCATACAATCAAATTTTAAAAATTTACAAAAATTGATATACATTATTTTGGATGATTTTAAATGCTAATGTGTAATTCAACTATTGATTAGACAATATAATGGGATTAATTTCCAATTATGTATAGATATAGATTTCAAGTCTGAACCTGTTTTTAATATCAAGACAAAAAATACATTTTAGAAAATAGACACAAGATTATTTAACAATTATTAGATTTCATGAATATGTTAAGACATGTGTTCATTAAATAACCTAAATGACTAATGTTTTTAATATTTATTTTCTTTCTTTTTCAGAGTTTCATCTGTGATGAATTCCTTATTTTATTTTTATTTTTTTGTAAATAAATTTATTTTCATACTTTATATTTTTCTATGTAATTTTTTTAAATACATATTTTTTGAGACATATCTCTATCACAATAAGATAAGAAGAAATATATCCATCTAATATTCTGACATATAAACAAAATATTAGTCCCATGATTTTACAAGCACATGCCTGATATCAAATATACTAATTTTGTTTAATGTATTGAATGAAAAATATCAACACAGCTTATTCAGATAATGTTAAAGTCAAGTATCTTACAAAATTTAAGTTGGAGTTAAATACATCCATCTATGCTTTTATTGTGTGATTTATAAATGTTAAAATCATAAAATGTTTATGACGAGGATATGTAGTATAAATTATACATAACAACTTTGTTCATTTCACTTTTAAGAAATGAAAGTGTTTAACTTGCATTAAAGTGACAGTGTAGTTTAATGTTAGATTTACATTCTAATCTCTATAATCTTTCTTAGGTATCCAAAAACATTCTTACACTAAATATAGGTTATTCAGCTTTAATTATTTTTAAGGTAATATGTTAGAAATTAACTTTAAATAAAACGTAAGTTAATTTAACATTTATACCAAGCTAGTTATTGTATGCTATATTGATTACTTTTTAGCTCTAGTGGGGTTATTTGAAGGGTCAGTTAACTATAGATATATCAAAAGATAATTTCTAGCAATTATATCTTTACCTGTTGGATAGGTATCGCATATCTATAGGTATTTCCATTCCCCTTTAGTTTAGTTTATTTCTGCAATGTTAACTCCACATATTCCTAATGGTTTTGTCCGTAAAGGGACATTGAAACGAACATTTAATTTAATTATTCAGAGAGATAATACAAATCTTTTAAAAAAACATTTAAATTTACTTCTATTATCTAATTAGATTCAGTTTTTAGATATCCTTTGTTAAAGAAATAGCAATGCACATGGGTTAGACAATGACACAAGGCATCTATGTGCAACCACCAATCAGCAGCAACAGAGCCTATCTAGATATGATTTTCAGGAAAGAATATCAAGAGATAAAAGCTAATGAGATAATAGAACTAAATTTGACATGTGATCATGTCTGTGGCATTGTCTTTAAAATGTGCTGACTTTGAAAACCATACAAAGACACGTTTATATGGTAAGTGGCAACAATTCTATGGAACAAGAGTGTGGATACATCCTACTGGATACACTTAGATTTCATTTTAATATTTGTTGTTTAGATGGTATTTCACAATCCTCTATTTTGAAAATGATGAATAGGACACCTAATGAAGATAAACTGATATTATGAAGATAATTGCCTTTCAAAGACCATACATCCAGGATAGTTTGCACAATGCATGCTATTTAAGAATCATAGGAGGAAGAATGTTCAAAGAATTAGGAATATATACATGTCCTATATTACAATATGTTTATTTTAGATACATTATCCCTACTTTGTGCTAGAGAGGACTCAGATTCTGAACAATCAGACAAAGGGATATATTTAATAGTTGATATTTAGGTATATTATTTGAAGGGACATGAAATATTACATTCAATTATGTTCTTCATACAATCAAATTTAAAAAAATTACAAAAATTGATATGCATTATTTTGGATAATTTTAAATGTTAATGTGTAATTCAATTATTGATTAGACAATATAATGGGATTAATTTCCAAATATGTATAGATATAGATTTCAAGTCTGAACCTGTTTTTAATATCAAGACAAAAAATACATGTTAGAGCATAGACACAAGATTATTTAACAATTATTAGATTTCATGAATATGTTAAGACATGTGTTCATTAAATAACCTAAATGACTAATGTTTTTAATATTTATTTCTTTATTTCTATTTTTATATCTTTTTCAGATTTTCATCTGTGGTGAATTCCTTATTTTATGTTTGATAATACCTCGTTATTTTTGTTTTACTTTAAAATTTTAAGAGACCGTGAATACATAGATGCAATACCATCTCTATTTGCTTTTTAAAAAAAATATTTTTCTTCTTTTTTTTTTTGTGCCAATGTGTAAACGATGTATTCTCTTCACGATCTCTTTTCTAATAAATATAATTTAATTAAAAATAGCACTGTTTAAGATGCAGGAGAAAACACACGGACTAACAAGTTTAGCTAGTCTTTATCTGCTGTCAGATGTGGTTTATCATGTGTTTTTATATTTATGTTACTATTTCCTGCTTGATTACAGTTATGCCTTACTAAATCAAATCCTGACAATTGTGTAACCAGTGTTTGAACTAAGAACTTCCTTATTACCAATCTGTTTCACTTTCAGACAAAATTGGTATAATATGAATAAGCTGTCACATGTCATTTTACATTTGATTGCTTAGTTATTAGTCTGGTACTTAGCTTTTTGTATCAAAGGGATGTTTTAATGAAAAAATAAAATGTTCTAATAAAAAAAAAAAAAAAATTAAAGCTGAATAACCTATATTTAGTGTAAGAATGTTTTTGGATACCTAAGAAAGATTATAGAGATTAGAATGTAAATCTAACATTAAACTACACTGTCACTTTAATGCAAGTTAAACACTTTCATTTCTGAAAAGTGAAATTAACAAAGTTGTTATGTATAATTTATACTACATATCCTCGTCATAAACATTTTATGATTTTAACATCTATAAATCACACAATAAAATCATAGATGGATGTATTTAACTCCAACTTAAATTTTGTAAGATACTTGACTTTAGCTGTGTTGATATTTTTCATTCAATACATTAAACAAAATTAGTATATTTGATATCAGGCATGTGCTTTTAAAATCATGGGACTAATATTTTGTTTACATGTCAGAATATTAGATGGATATATTTCTTCTTATCTTATTGTGATAGAGATATGTCTCAAAATATATGTATTTAAAAAAATTACATCGAAAAATATAAAGTATGAAAATAAATTTATTTACAAAAAAAGGGAGGAACTGGTTTATACGGTTTGTTAGAATTTTCACAAAAATCTTTAAGTCGGTATTAATGAGCGAAATCGGGCGATAGTGTGATATTTGTTCTGGTGATTTACCTGGCTTAAGTATTAGTGATATGTGCGCCCGCAGCGAGGACGAGGGAAACCCCCCGCCAGAGTCTATGCTCTGATAGTATTTTAAGAGGTATGGTGACAGTATTTCCTTAAATTGAATATAATAGGAGTTGCTATTCAATAAGTTCTTCTTCAGAAAGTGGGGCATCTAGTGTATCTATTTGTTCCGAAGTTAGCTTTGGGAGATTTAAGTTTGATAGATAGTCTGCTATGTCTGTTGGGGTGGGGTCATTCGCATCCCGTCTAATATTATAAAGGTTGTCGTAGTAGTCCATGAATGCTTTCATGATGTCAGCAGTGGTCGAATGTAAGTTACCCGAGGGACCGCGTACGTTCATTATATATTGTTTATGTGTTCGTCTTTTTAATTGTCTGGCCAGTAGTTTTCCCTGCTTGTTGGCTCCTTCATAATACATCTTTTTGAGAAACAGAGCCTTTTTTTTCACTTCAGTTCCCAAAAAAATGTGTAGTTGATCTTGTTTATGGCTAAGGCTGTCTAATAGTGAGGTATTCTTGGGGTATGTTTTGTGTAGTATCTGCAGTTTATCTATATCTTCTAATAGGGACTGAAGATAGCAGTTTTGTTGTTTAGTCTTGGCGGCTTTTATTGCAATGAGTTCACCCCTAATCACGCATTTGTGAGCATTCCAGATGTTATGTATGTCGGTGTCGGGGATGTCATTTCTTTTAAAGTAGTCAATTAACGATTTTTGAATCTGGATATAGATCAAGGGATCTCGAAGGAGAGAATCGTCAAATCTCCAGCAAGAATTGGAGGGTGACGAGGTAGGCCATTTAAGATGGCAACTGATTTTGGAGTGGTCTGACCAGGTGATAGGGTAGATGTCAGTATGGGTGACGTAAGAAAGACTATTAACATCTGTGAAAAAATAATCTATTCTGGTATATAGGTGATGTGGGTTTGAGTAAAACGTATAATCTTTATCACTAGGGTGGTGTAATCGCCACGTGTCATGTAGGGCCAGTTGTGAGAGGATTGATTTAATTTGTTTAAGGGTTTTGTTAGGTACCGAGGACGTGCCTGTGGAGCAGTCAAGAGTTGGGTCAAGCGCTAGGTTGAAGTCACCACCCAATATTAAACTGCCCCTGGATGTTTCAAGAAGTTTTTTATTAAGATGGAGAAAGAAGGGTGAAGGGGTCAACGTTAGGGGCGTAGATGTTTGCTAGCGTTACTAACTTGTGAAATAGGTATCCCACTACTATAATGTATCTGCCTTCTTTGTCTTTGTGTGTCGAAATTTCATGAAATGGCAATCTACTGTTCACTAATATCCCGACCCCATTGTGTTTGGTAGTGTGTGAAGAGAGGAAAACCTCTCCGAATTTCTTAAGGCCGGCCTTAGGTTCAAATCCCCTTTTAAAGTGGGTCTCTTGAATGAATAATATATCCGCTTTTATTCTTTAATACTCCCGTAGTGCTAGGGATCTTTTAAATGGGCTGTGAAAGGGACACTGTACCCAAAAAAATTCTTTCGTGATTCAGATTGAGCATGACATTTTAAGCAACTTTCTAATTTACTCCTATTATCAAATAAACCAATAAAAAAGTGCTGTCCAGAGTACTGAAACCAAAAAAAAAAGCTTAGATGCCTTCTTTTTCAAATAATGATAGCAAGAGAACGAAGAAAAATTGATAATAGGAGTAAACTAGAAAGTTGCTTAAAATTGCATGCTCTTTCTGAATTACAAAAGAAAAAAATTGGGTACAGTGTCCCTTTAAATCCTTTTACATTGTGGGAGATTAACTTTATATTTTTCTCATGTATGGTCTCCATATTGGAAAGTAGGTATAGATTAGTGTAGTAGGAGGTCCGTCTGAAGTCATAACTCCGTCTGAGATCTGAACAAAATAAAACATTGAGTATAAATCACCCAAAAACAAAACATTGCCGAAAAATTCTGAACAGCAATAAAACATAGTAGATACATTGTGTGTAATAAGTGTACGAAACATACTAACATACACCTTACAAAAAGGGGGGGAAAGCATCGCCTCACTAACTCTCTGACTAGTATCAATTAAGTATGGCTTTGGAGGACACAGTATAGACATGCTGAAATGGCTAACTGAAAAGACAATTAACCAGCTATATTGTTCATTGACGTGTATATTTATTGGTCTGAACATTTGGAGGAGCCCTTGGATTGTAGCTGGGAGGGGGAGAGGAAAGGTAGTGGGATGGGGGAAAAGACACAGGTTTGTCACATCTATAAGCTTAAGTCTAAGGGTATTGCTCACATTTAGTTAGGTACCTATACCATCCTCCTCAACCCGGAGCAGAACACCCTTAAAATAGCTGCATTGGACTTTGTTAAATACATTCCTATTCTCTTCGAAAAAACATTTTGAAAACTGACAACAAGTTTAAAACAAAAGTCTAATTTAACTCTATACAGTACGTTACCACATTATGTATTGTATCGCTTCCTTGTATAGGCAGAGTCCTTGTAGAAAGTAACAGTCTGAGAGAACCATATGGCTGTGACCAGAAGATTATCTATGTAGGGTTTAATGATGGGTTTTCATATCCCACTTCAGACTAGATAGGAAAGTAAATTTTCAAATGTTCAAGTGTGATCTTATCTCATCGTGGCGGTGCACCATCTTCGGGACGCTGTGAGTTTGTTCTTCTCCATTTTGGTAGAACCCTTTGCCATTGAGATCGTTGGTCTCTTGAGTGCGAGGGGTCGTGCTCTGTAGACGTGGCAGGAATATTAAGGACTGCATCAGATGGCGGTGCAAACTTAATGTTGAGAGATCTGGAAAGATGGTCAAGATCATTGTAATCTTTGTAGATAATCTGGGATCCTTCATGAGTGATTACCAAGCTAAACGGAAATCCCCAGCGGTATTTGATACGATGCTCTTGCAGCGTGCTCGTAATAAATTTGATTTCTTTCCGTCTTTGGATCGTGTATGGGCTGAGGTCTTGATAGAATTGTAAGGTATGGCCCTCATATGAGATAGACTGTTGACACCGTGCCGCCTGCCATATGTTGTCCTTAGCAGTAAAAATAAGGAATCTGACAATGACATCACGTGGGGGCAAAGGGGGGTTAGGCAGTGGCCGCAGAGCCCTATGTGCCCTGTCTAAATCTTCAGATAGAATAGTTGGAGAGTTTGGAGAAAGATGTTGAAATAGGCCTTTTAGGTAATCTTTAAGCAGGTCTGGGAGGATAGACTCTGGGATCCCGCGGATGCGCAAGTTATTTCTGCGCCCGCGATTGTCAAGGTCCTCAACCTTACCTTGCAGGGACTGGACCATAGAGTCCTGGATAGAAAGTTGCTGAGTATTTGAACTAACAAGATTGTTTAAAGTCTCTTGGCCCTCTTCCAAGCATTCAATTCTGTTACCCATCTCATTTAGATCTTTTTTCAGGTCTCTTAATTCCTCCTTAATAAATACTTTTAATGAGTCAAGGTCTGATTTTGAAGGCAAAGATGCCAATCTTGTTTGTATGGCCTGTAATTGATCTTGTTGGTTTTGTGAGAATGGGGTAGAACTGGGTACACATGGTATCTCATCTGTCTCCATGTCTGCAGTAGTAGCTGCCTCTGTCGTCTGAAAAAAGGAAGAGACTGAGGGGGTCTGCTGTTGGGCTTTTGTGGGCTTTTCAGGCTTCTGCCCCTTTTTAGAGGCCATTGTTTTGCTTTGAGATGTGCATGCGAATTAGGGAAAGGCCCTGGGGCTTTATATTCTTAATGAAAAAGCTGAGGGTTCAAAGCAAATCCCAAATCTCTATTTTATTGTAGGAAAGGGCTTTGTATGCAGCTTGCAAGGTCTTCAGGTGCGTGGGAAAGTTTTGTCAATCTGCGCTATTAGGGGCATGTAAGCTATACTTGGCTAATACTTTCCAAAGCCTCTAGATATTGTCCCCGACTTATTACCCAAACTCCGGGTTCATTGCTGTTACGGCCCCGCTGAGAACTTGCGCCCTACCCTGGGCTGTTAGGAGACTGAACAAATACCTTGTGGGTGTTGCGGCCTGTGCCCATGCCCTGCAGGGAGTGCTGTAGGTTGCGGCCTTCAAAGGAGCGGGTGATCCGGTGGCCACTGCAATTGCCATGCCTGCGGGGTAAACTTCTGGCAACCTCCGGTCGATAGCGCTGTAGGAGCTCTGGGGAAATCACCCGCCGCTTGAGAGGAGCAGGTCCCTGCAAATCCAAGATGGCGGCGTATCGGTAGTTGATAAAAGAACCCGATCAGTGGCCGCAGAGGATCCGGGGTTTGCTAGCTGGCAAGATAGTCTGTGTGGGTAGCGGGGCTCCTCCGGTTCTCCAAAACGTCAGTTAGGCTGTGTCTGAATCATTTATTGAGCAGAGAGAGAGCTGGCCGACACGGAGCTGTGTCAAAACGCAGCCATGTTCCAGCACGGCGTAACTCCGCCCCCAGCTTTAATTATTTTTAAGGTAATATGTTATAAATTAACTTTAAATAAAACGTAAGTTAATTTAACATTTATACCAAGCTAGTTATTGTATGCTATATTGATTTTAGCTCTAGTGGGGTTATTTGAAGGGTCAGTTAACCATAGATATATCAAAAGATCATTTCTAGCAATTATATCTTTACCTGTTGGATAGATATCGCATATCTATAGGTATTTCCATTCCCCTTTAGTTTAGTTTATTTCAACAATGTTAACTCCACATATTCCTAATGGTTTTGTCCGTAAAGGGACATTAAAACCAAAATTTAATTTAATTATTCAGAGAGATAATACAAATCTTTAAAAAAAAAACATTTAAATTTACTTCTATTATCTAATTAGATTCAGTTTTTAGATATCCTTTGTTAAAGAAATAGCAATGCACATGGGTTAGACAATGACACAAGGCATCTATGTGCAACCACCAATCAGCAGCAACAGAGCCTATCTAGATATGATTTTCAGGAAAGAATATCAAGAGATAAATGCTAATGAGATAATAGAGCTAAATTTGACATGTGATCATGTCTGTGGCATTGTCTTTAAAATGTGCTGACCTTGAAAACCATACAAAGACATGTTTATATGGTAAGTGGCAACAATTCTATGGAACAAGAGTGTGGATACATCCTATTGGAGACACTTAGGCCTAGATTTGGAGTTTGGCGGTAGATGGGCTGTTAACGCTCTGCAGGCTTTTTTCTGGCCGCACCATAAAATTAACTCTGGTATCGAGAGTTCAAAAAAATGCTGCGTTAGGCTCCAAAAAAGGAGCGTAGAGCATTTTTACCGCAAATGCAACTCTCGATACCAGAGTTGCTTACGGACGCGGCCAGCCTCAAAAACGTGCTCGTGCACGATTCTCCCATAGGAAACAATGGGGCTGTTTGAGCTGTAAAAAAACCTAACACCTGCAAAAAAGCAGCGTTCAGCTCCTAACGCAGCCCCATTGTTTCCTATGGGGAAACACTTCCTACGTCTGCACCTAACACCCTAACATGTACCCCGAGTCTAAACACCCCTAACCTTACACTTATTAACCCCTAATCTGCCGCCCCCGCTATCGCTGACCCCTGCATATTATTATTAACCCCTAATCTGCCGCTCCGTACACCGCCGCAACCTACGTTATCCCTATGTACCCCTAATCTGCTGCCCCTAACACCGCCGACCCCTATATTATATTTATTAACCCCTAATCTGCCCCCCACAACGTCGCCGCCAGCTACTTACAATAATTAACCCCTAATCTGCCGAGCGGACCTGAGCGCTACTATAATAAAGTTATTAACCCCTAACCCGCCTCACTAACCCTATCATAAATAGTATTAACCCCTAATCTGCCCTCCCTAACATCGCCGACACCTAACTTCAATTATTAACCCCTAATCTGACGACCGGAGCTCATCGCTACTATAATAAATGGATTAACCCCTAAAGCTAAGTCTAACCCTAACACTAACACCCCCCTAACTTAAATATAATTTACATCTAACGAAATTAATTAACTCTTATTAAATAAATTATTCCTATTTAAAGCTAAATACTTACCTGTAAAATAAATCCTAATATAGCTACAATATAAATTATAATTACATTGTAGCTATTTTAGGATTAATATTTATTTTACAGGCAACTTTGTAATTATTTTAACCAGGTACAATAGCTATTAAATAGTTAAGAACTATTTAATAGTTACCTAGTTAAAATAATAACAAAATTACCTGTAAAATAAGTCCTAACCTAAGTTATAATTAAACCTAACACTACCCTATCAATATATTAATTAAATAAAATACCTACAATTACCTACAATAAAACCTAACACTACACTATCAATAAATAAATTAAATACAATATCTACAAATAACTACAATTAAATAAACTAACTAAAGTACAAAAAATAAAAAAGAACTAAGTTACAAAAAATAAAAAAATATTTACAAACATAAGAAAAATATTACAACAATTTTAAACTAATTACACCTACTCTAAGCCCCCTAATAAAATAACAAAGACCCCCAAAATAAAAAATTCCCTACCCTATTCTAAATTAATAAATGTAAAAGCTCTTTTACCTTACCAGCCCTGAACAGGGCCCTTTGCGGGGCATGCCCCAAGAAAATCAGCTCTTTTTCCCGTAAAAAAAAACATACAATACCCCCCCCAACATTACAACCCACCACCCACATACCCCTAATCTAACCCAACCCCCCCTTAAATAAACCTAACACTAAGCCCCTGAAGATCTTCCTACCTTGTCTTCACCATCCAGGTATCACCGATCCATCCTGGCATCCGGTGCCGAAGTCCAGAAGTGGCTCCAAAGTCTTCCTCCTATCCGGCAAGAAGAGGACATCCGGACCGGCAAACATCTTCTCCAAGCGGCATCTTCGATCTTCGATTTCCAAGCGGCGTCTCCCGACGAATGACGGTTCCTTTAAGGGACGTCATCCAAGATGGCGTCCCTTGAATTCCGATTGGCTGATAGGATTCTATCAGCCAATAGGAATTAAGGTAGGAAAATTCTGATTGGCTGATGGAATCAGCCAATCAGAATCAAGTTCAATCCTATTGGCTGATCCAATCAGCCAATCAGATTGAGCTCGCATTCTATTGGCTGATCGGAACAGCCAATAGAATGCGAGCTCAATCTGATTGGCTGATTGGATCAGCCAATAGGATTGAACTTGATTCTGATTGGCTGATTCCATCAGCCAATCAGAATATTCCTACCTTAATTCCGATTGGCTGATAGAATCCTATCAGCCAATCGGAATTCGAGGGACGCCATCTTGGATGACGTCCCTTAAAGGAACCGTCATTCGTCGGGAGACGCCGGAAGAAGAGGATGGATCCGCGTCGGCTGCTTCAAGATGGACCCACTCCGCACCGGATGGAAGAAGATCGAAGATGCCGCTTGGAGAAGATGTTTGCCGGTCCGGATGTCCTCTTCTTGCCGGATAGGAGGAAGACTTTGGAGCCTCTTCTGGACCTCTTCAGCACCGGATGCCAGGACGGATCGGTGATACCTGGATGGTGAAGACAAGGTAGGAAGATCTTCAGGGGCTTAGTGTTAGGTTTATTTAAGGGGGGTTTGGGTTAGATTAGGGGTATGTGGGTGGTGGGTTGTAATGTTGGGGGGGGGTATTGTATGTTTTTTTTTACAGGCAAAAGAGCTGATTTTCTTGGGGCATGCCCCGCAAAGGGCCCTGTTCAGGGCTGGTAAGGTAAAAGAGCTTTTAACTCTATTAATTTAGAATAGGGTAGGGCATTTTTTTATTTTGGGGGTCTTTGTTATTTTAATAGGGGGCTTAGAGTAGGTGTAATTAGTTTAAAATTGTTGTAATATTTTTCTTATGTTTGTAAATATTTTTTTATTTTTTGTAACTTAGTTCTTTTTTATTTTTTGTACTTTAGTTAGTTTATGTAATTGTAGTTATTTGTAGCAATTGTATTTAATTTATTTATTGATAATGTAGTGTTAGGTTAATTGTAGGTAATTGTAGGTAGTTTATTTAATTAATTTATTGATAGGGTAGTGTTAGGTTTAATTGTAGGTAATTGTAGGTATTTTATTTAATTAATTTAATGTAAGTATAGTGTTAGGTTTAATTATAACTTAGGTTAGGATTTATTTTACAGGTAAATTTGTTATTATTTTAACTAGGTAACTATTAAATAGTTCTTAACTATTTAATAGCTATTGTACCTGGTTAAAATAATTACAAAGTTGCCTGTAAAATAAATATTAATCCTATATATATTAGGATTTATTTTACAGGTAAGTATTTATCTTTAAATAGGAATAATTTATTTAATAAGAGTTAATTAATTTCGTTAGATTTAAATTATATTTAAGTTAGGGGGGTGTTAGTGTTAGGGTTAGATTTAGCTTTAGGGGTTAATCCATTTATTATAGTAGCGATGAGCTCCGGTCGTCAGATTAGGGGTTAATAATTGAAGGTAGGTGTCGGCGATGTTAGGGAGGGCAGATTAGGGATTAATACTATTTATGATAGGGTTAGTGAGGCGGATTAGGGGTTAATTACTTTATTATAGTAGCGCTAAGGTCCGCTCGGCAGATTAGGGGTTATTAAGTGTAGGCAGGTGTCGGCGACGTTGAGGGGGGCAGATTAGGGGTTAATAAATATAATATAGGGGTCGGCGGTGTTAGGGGCAGCAGATTAGGGGTACATAAGGATAACGTAGGTGGCGGCGCTTTGCGGTCGGAAGATTAGGGGTTAATTATTGTAAGTAGCTGGCGGCGACGTTGTGGGGGGCAGGTTAGGGGTTAATAAATATAATACAGGGGTCGGCGGGGTTAGGGGCAGCAGATTAGGGGTACATAAGTATAACGTAGGTGGCGGTCGGCGGATTAGGGGTTAAAAAAATTTAATCGAGTGGCGGCGATGTGGGGGGACCTCGGTTTAGGGGTACATAGGTAGTTTATAGGTGTTAGTGTACTTTAGGGTACAGTAGTTAAGAGCTTTATGAACCGGCGTTAGCCCAGAAAGCTCTTAACTCCTGCGGCTGGAGTTTTGTCGTTAGAGCTCTAACGCTCACTTCAGAAACGACTCTAAATACCGGAGTTAGAAAGATCCCATTGAAAAGATAGGATACGCAATTGACGTAAGGGGATCAGCGGTATGGAAAAGTCGCGGCTGAAAAGTGAGCGTTAGACCCTTTAATCACTGACTCCAAATACCGGCGGTAGCCTAAAACCAGCGTTAGGAGCCTCTAACGCTGGTTTTCACGTCTAACGCCAAACTCCAAATCTAGGCCCTGGATTTCATTTTATATTTGTTGTTTAGATGGTATTTCACAATCCTCTATTTTGAAAATGATGAATAGGACACCTAATGAAGATAAACTGATATTTTGAAGATAATTGCCTTTCAAAGACCATACATCCAGGTTAGTTTGCACAATGCATGCTATTTAAGAATCATAGAAGGAAGAATGTTCAAAGAATTAGGAATATATACATGTCCTATATTACAATATGTTTATTTTAGATATATAATCCCTACTTTGTGCTAGAGAGGAGTCAGATTCTGAACAATCAGACAAAGGGATATATTTAATAGTTGATATTTAGGTATATTATTTGAAGGGACATGAAATATTACATTCAATTATGTTCTTCATACAATCAAATTTTAAAAATTTACAAAAATTGATATGCATTATTTTGGATAATTTTAAATGTTAATGTGTAATTCAACTATTGATTAGACAATATAATGGGATTAATTTCCAATTATGTATAGATATAGATTTCAAGTCTGAACCTGTTTTTAATATCAAGACAAAAAATACATTGTTAGAGCATAGACACAAGATTATTTAACAATTATTAGATTTCATGAATATGTTGACATGTGTTCATTAAATAACCTAAATGACTAATGTTTTTAATATTTATTTTCTTTCTTTTTCAGAGTTTCATCTGTGATGAATTCCTTATTTTATTTTTATTTTTTTGTAAATAAATTTATTTTCATACTTTATATTTTTCGATGTAATTTTTTTAAATACATATTTTTTGAGACATATCTCTATCACAATAAGATAAGAAGAAATATATCCATCTAATATTCTGACATGTAAACAAAATATTAGTCCCATGATTTTACAAGCACATGCCTGATATCAAATATACTAATTTTGTTTAATGTATTGAATGAAAAATATCAACACAGCTTATTCAGATAATGTTAAAATCAAGTATCTTACAAAATTTAAGTTGGAGTTAAATACATCCATCTATGCTTTTATTGTGTGATTTATAGATGTTAAAATCATAAAATGTTTATGACGAGGATATGTAGTATAAATTATACATAACAACTTTGTTCATTTCACTTTTAAGAAATGAAAGTGTTTAACTTGCATTAAAGTGACAGTGTAGTTTAATGTTAGATTTACATTCTAATCTCTATAATCTTTCTTAGGTATCCAAAAACATTCTTACACTAAATATAGGTTATTCAGCTTTAATTATTTTTAAGGTAATATGTTAGAAATTAACTTTAAATAAAACGTAAGTTAATTTAACATTTATACCAAGCTAGTTATTGTATGCTATATTGATTACTTTTTAGCTCTAGTGGGGTTATTTGAAGGGTCAGTTAACTATAGATATATCAAAAGATCATTTCTAGCAATTATATCTTTACCTGTTGGATAGATATCGCATATCTATAGGTATTTCCATTCCCCTTTAGTTTAGTTTATTTCAACAATGTTAACTCCACATATTCCTAATGGTTTTGTCCGTAAAGGGACATTAAAACCAAAATGTAATTTAATTATTCAGAGAGATAATACAAATCTTTTTAAAAAAACATTTAAATTTACTTCTATTATCTAATTAGATTCAGTTTTTAGATATCCTTTGTTAAAGAAATAGCAATGCACATGGGTTAGACAATGACACAAGGCATCTATGTGCAACCACCAATCAGCAGCAACAGAGCCTATCTAGATATGATTTTCAGGAAAGAATATCAAGAGATAAAAGCTAATGAGATAATAGAACTAAATTTGAAATTTTTTTAACATTGTATTATCCATCTAAATCAGGAAAGAACATATAGCTTAATGTTCCTTTAAGATAAAGCTGTATAAATACAGCCATTGGAAGATATTTCATTCACAGTGGGGTAAACAATACAGAAGGTAATACAAATATGCTTTATTCTCATGTTATCCTAAGTTTGAGAAATGGAGATGCATAGGTTTATGATCAGCAAAGCATTACTGGGAAATATCTACTTATTTGTGGGTGGGCAACAATGCATATTTACAATGTTTAGACAGAAGTATTTTGTTAAATTTAAAGATTGCATATTAGCTCATTAAAGGGACGGAAATTCAAAAGCGTTTCTTTCAGGATGTAAACATTAAAATGTACTTATATTATCTAATTTCCTTCATTATTTTGATATACTTTCCTTTACAACCATATGTAGATATGCTCAGTAGATGAAGATTGGTGGATGCACAGAGATGCCTTGTGTGATTGGCTCAACCATGTGCATTGCTATTTCTTCTGTAAAGGATATCTAAAGACTAATCTAAAAAGATCGAGTTACATTTAAAATTTTAAAAATGTATTCTCTCTCCGGATCATGAAAGAAAATATTGGTGTGTAATGGCCCTTTAAAAATAAAGACGCCTGCCTCCAAAACACTTTTAGCAGGTAAATGGGAATTAGACATTAATAAGGAATATTCAAAGGAGGAGTGGAAAACGATTTTTGCAACATCCAGTAAAGGTCTAGTTTGCGCAGACTTCAAAGAAATTTGTATAAAGATAACCTTTAGGTGGTACCTCACCCCTATCTTTACATCCCATTACTCCTCACAGGGCAGCAAAAACTGTTATAGAGGGTGTGTGGAGTTGGGGACATATATCCACATGTGGTGGGACTGCCCTCAGGTCCAACACATCTGGTCTAAATTATCCAATTTGTTGAGTACGGTGTTGAACGAAAACATCACCTTAACGGCGCCCCAGGCACTTCTAAATGACCACATACCAGTATTTAATGCAGCTACAAATACATTTATCCGCACATTATGTACAGCTACCAGAATTTGCATTGCAAGGTACTGGAAAACGGGAGTGCCCTCATGGGGGGAGGTGAGGGAGAAGATTTAATCAGTATATAACATGTCGGAAACAGCTGCCTCCATTCAGGGCAATCAGGACCAGTTCCTAAAGATCTGGTACTACTGGATTTTGAAAGGTTACTAATGAAATAAAATATGGGAGACTATTTTAGAGACGTAGGATAGATCTGGCGTTGAGGCAGAAGTTTCTCCTGCTACATGACACAGACAAGACAAAAATATGACGGTACTGATCAATAAAGAAAGAGACTGGAGCTTCTCTCTCAGATCTGGCAACAAGGTAATAATGAAACAGGCAAGTTGAATTTAGTTATCTGTTTGTTTTTGGTTATGCACAATATGGTTAGATTATTCACTATTGTTTTTAGAAATATAAAATAGTAAAGGAAAGGAGGTGATGGGGGTTCAGAGATTCTCTGTCCCATATATCATCCTCCTACATGAGATTCTGCTATATATTCAGATGCTAAGTAATGCAGAACTTCTGAACAATCTCAAATTAGTAACGTGTTCAGGTAAAGAATTCTTTGAACTGTGTGTTTCACCCCGGAAAAGAGAAGAGATAGCTTGTCTTGAGAGGTCAGAGAAATTGGGGAAGAAGGGGGGCGTTATATACCTATGAGCAAAGCATTCTGTAACTTTTGTCTGAATTGCAATAAAAATTTATTTCAACTAAAAATAAAGAAACCGTTGCCCAATAACATATGTGAGCAGTTCAGACAAATACAAGCTTGAGGTTTATTTACTAATAACGAAGAACCGTGTATTTTAACATTTAAAAACATTTGATCCAAGTTACGTCCATTATAAATACAAATTACGCATTTCCGAAATATAGTGTGGGAAACGTATCTGGTAACACGAGATTCGCATCTTTAAAAGTTCTATTCTAATGCCACGCACTAGCACACAATCGATGTGCATTGTTGGGATTGTAAATACATTTAAAGGGACACTGAACCCAATTTTTTTCTTTTGTGATTCAGATAGAGCATGAAATATTAAGCAACTTTCTAATTTACTCTTATAATCAAATTTTCTTTATTCTCTATCTTTATTTGAAATGCAAGAATGTAAGTTTACATGCCAGCCCATTTTTGGTGAACAACCTGGGTTGTCCTTGCTGATTGGTGGATAAATTCATCCACCAATAAAAAAAGTGCTGCCCAGAGTCTGAACCAAGAAAAAAGCTTAGATGTATTCTTTTTCAAATAAAGATAGCAAGAGAACAAAGAAAAATTGATAATAGGAGTAAAATAGAAAGTTGCTTAAAATTGCATGTTATATCTGAATCACAAAAGAAAAAAAATTGGATTCAGTGTTCCTTTAATAGAGCAATGTCAATACTTCACAATGAGTCACGATATTTCTTTAATAAACAATAAATACATACAATGTATACTTTTTATTATTACAAAATATTTGTCTTAAATAACATGATCGATATTAAACATTGAAATGTGTAAAACATTTAATAATGTGACTGGATTATATTTACTAAAAATCAAATAGAGATCAAATGTAAACTTAATATATTAATATTTAACGAATCACGTATATTAAATCTGCGTCACACATATCCGCATAACAGTCCCATGAATTACAAATAAGTCTACATGAAAAATGTAGTAACAGCACCCACCTGGAGGTATGTGTATGTAAGTTACTAAGATATGAAACATTATGGAACGGCCAATCAGAGTTCATCACACAAACATAACTTGAGTCAGTATGGCCTCACAGACATGATAACAAAATTTCAATATTTTATCCAATCAGATGTACAGATACCATGTCCCACCAAGCCAGAGAGTGCGGCACTGGTCAACGCCGTCGAGGACTTCTATCCGCAGCTGTTTGGGAACAAGAAGAAGTCAACGAAGCAGAGTATATTAAGAAGGCCCTCTGGTCGTCTATCACCAATGATGTTTATTTTGTGTGTGGCATCCAGAGGATGCGGAGGTTCGAGGATATGAGGTTGCGGATAAGCCATAAAGTCGACCTCATAAGGGACTGGGTAAAAGCCCATCGGAGGGATGGAAAGCAGGTTCCACCCCCACGGAAACTGTACCTGCAACCTTATGAGGTGACTTTATGCGCCCTCCTCAATCTCCGGGACCCCCCACCAAGATTTAGATCCTCTCGCTCCTCGACTTCTTTTTCTTCTCTCCCAGCTGCTGGATCGGAAAGTCCTGACCCGGAGGCCAGTGCAGCTGCTTCTCCGTCCGGTGGCCTGGGAGATGAAAGTCTAGAGGCTGAACCAGGTAAATATCAGACTTCATATAATATATTAATATTTGAGTAGATATTTAAGCAATGTGTATATAGTTATATATTTAACCTATATAGATCTCACAACACACGCTACATATGATGTTTAGATATCTGAATTTAGAATCGTCACACATGAAATAGGAATGATGTTTCTTGCGCTCTACAGAATATGCGTCACAGAGCTAAAATGAAATTGTGCATCAGTGAAATCCCTATCATCCGCCATTTCATACATTGACTATCAAATCATACCCCAGTTGTAAATATTAATTGGTATCATTCAATATTAACAAATATACGATTGTAACAGTGGCATTGCTTGAGACATGTTGGTCAAATCACGGATGCGCAATTCCGCTTTGAATCATTGCGCAATGATCCCGAAAGATAGAATTGCGCACACACGTGAACATGTGTTTGCTGTAACAGTGGCATTGCTTGAGACATGTTGGTCAAATCATGGAGGCACAATTCTGCTTTGAATCATTGCGTAATGATCGTGAAAGATAGAATTGCGCACATACATGAACATGTGTTTGCTGTAACAGTGGCATTGCTTGAGACATGTTGGTCAAATCACGGATGCGCAATTCCGCTTTGAATCATTGTGCAATGATCCCAAAAGATAGAATTGCGTACACAAGTGAACATGTGTTTGCTGTAACAGTGGCATTGCTTGAGACATGTTGGTCAAATCACGGATGCGCAATTCCGCTTTGAATCATTGTGCAATGATCCCGAAAGATAGAATTGCGCACACACGTGAACATGTGTTTGCTGTAACAGTGGCATTGCTTGAGACTTGTTGGTCAAATATATACGTTAATTAGTATATATGTGAAGAATACAGTATCCTTATTTACAACCTTCTACATTATAAAAGATAGATTAGCAAGATCAAAATAAAAATTAAACAATCTCTATCAATTGATGACAATGCAAGAAGACACAAAATGACTTAAAGCGACAGTCAACAACATAAAAGATTGAAAATAAGAATACATGATCACTTTATTTATACATTAATTTAGGAAACAATGAACTCACGTGAATACAAATATAATTTTACTTTGTCAATTAGAATAGAAAAAGCTTTATTTTTTGTGTCCATGGCCTGATTTGTATTAATGATATCCAATCCTGATTGAATATTTTACAGATATGGATGTTGTTGCTGGACCCTCGAGCCCAGGTTCGTCACGGGGTGGTATGTGTCATTTTAATATACCTTTCTATTCCAAACTTTGACATAACATTACATAATCCATTCACATTGATCTATATTAATATGGATACTCTAATTCTCTTTTATTGTTATTTTAAAATAAGAATGACGAATCAGAGTTGGGATTCCATTGTAATACAAATCGCAATTTATTTGTATTTGAAGATATTCCTTCCATTCTTGAAATCTTCATTTCTCTTGTAAGATGTATCGAGTCCACGGATTCATCCTTACTTGTGGGATATTCTCCTCCCCTACAGGAAGTGGCAGAGAGAGCACCCACAGCAGAGCTGCCTATATAGCTCTCCCCTTAGCTCCACCCCCCAGTCATTATCTCTGCCTGCTTAACTGCTCTAGAGACTCGGTAGAAATGAAAATATTTCTGATGGTGGTCAGAAAATCAAAGCTCTTAACCACTTGCCGAGCTATTCATTCCATTCCTCGGCCATCAGTGGCTCAGTATATGGAGGTAATCGGACTCATGGTAGCGGCAATGGACATAGTTCCTTTTGCCCGCCTACACCTCAGACCACTACATCTATGCATGCTCAAACAGTGGAATGGGGATTATGCAGATTTGTCTCCTCAACTGCATCTAGACCAGGAGACCAGAGATTTTCTTCTCTGGTGGTTTTCTCAGGACCACCTGTCTCAGGGAATGTGTTTCCGCAGGCCAGAGAGGCTCATTGTAATGACAGATACCAGCCTGCTAGGCTGGGATGCAGTCTGGAACTCCCTGAAAGCACAGGGCTTATGGTCTCGGGAGGAATCTCTTCTCCCGATAAATATTCTAGAACTGAGAGCGATATTCAATGCGCTTCAGGCGTGGCCTCAGCTTTCTGTGGCCAAATTCATCAGGTTTCAGTCGGACAACATCACGACTGTAGTTTATATCAATTATCAAGGAGGAACAAGGAGTTCTCTAGCGATGATGGAGGTAACCAAAATAATCCGATGGGCAGAGGATCACTCTTGCCATCTCTCAGCAATCCACATCCCAGGAGTAGAGAACTGGGAGGCGGATTTCCTAAGTCGTTAGACTTTTCATCTGGGGGAGTGGGAACTCCATCTGGAGGTATTTGCCCAGCTGATTCAGCTATGGGGCACACCAGAATTGGATCTGATGGCATCCCGTCAGAATGCCAAACTTTCTCGTTACGGGTCCAGGTCCCGGGATCCCAAGGCAGTACTGATAGATGCTCTAGCAGTGCCTTGGTCCTTCAATCTGGCCTATGTATTTCCTCTCCTTCTACGTCTGGTTGCCAGAATAAAGCAGGAGAGAGCTTCGGTGATTCTGATAGCACCTGCGTGGCCACGCAGGACTTGGTATGCAGACCTAGTGGACATGTCCTCGGTTCTACCATGGACTCTGCCAATGAGGCAGGACCTTCTAATCCAAGGTCTGTTCATGCATCCAAATCTAATTTCTCTGCGTCTGACTGCTTGGAGATTGAACGCCTGATTCTATAAAAGTGTGGTTTCTCTGAGTCGGTCATTGATACCCTGATTCAGGCTAGAAAGCCTGTCACCAGGAAGATCTATCATAAGATTTGGCGCAAATATCTTTATTGGTGTGAATCCAAAGGTTACTCGTGGAGTAAGATTAGGATACCTAGAATATTGTCTTTTCTCCAAGAAGGTTTGGAGAAGGGATTATCAGCTAGTTCCTTATAAGGACAAATATTTACTTTGTCTATTCTTCTATACAAACGTCTGGTAGATGTCCCAGACGTTTGAGCATTTAGTCAGGCTTTGGTCAGAATCAAACCTGTAATTAAACCTGTTGCTCCGCCATGGAGCCTAAATTTAGTTCTTAAAGTTCTTCAAGGGGTTCCGTTTGAACCTATGCATTCCATGGATATTAAGCTTCTATCTTGGAAAGTTTTGTTTTTAGTAGCTATCTCTTTGGCTCGAAGAATTTCTGAGCTATATGCTTTACAGTGTGATTCCCCTTATCTTATTTTCCATGCAGATAAGGTGGTTTTGCGTACCAAACCTGGGTTTCTTCCTAAGGTTGTTTCTTATAAGAATATCAATCAAGAGATTGTTGTTCCTTCACTGTGTCCTAATCCTTCTTCAAAGAAGGAATGTCTGTTGCACAATCTTGATGTGGTTCGTGCTTTAAAGTTCTACTTACAAGCAACTAAATATTTCCGTCAAACATCTTCATTGTTTGTTGTTTATTCTGGTAAGCGGAGAGGTCAGAAGGCTACGGCTACCTCTCTTTCCTTTTGGCTGAAAAGCATCATCCGTTTGGCTTATGAGACTGCTGGCCAACAGTCTCCTGAAAGAATTACTGCTCATTCTACTAGAGCTGTGGCTTCCACATGGCTGTTAAAAATGAGGCTTCTGTTAAACAGATTTGTAATGCGGCGACTTGGTCTTCGTTTCATACTTTTTACAAATTTTACAAATTTGATACTTTTGCTTCTTCGGAGGCTATTTTTGGGAGAAAGGTTCTACAAGCAGTGGTGCATTCCGTTTAAGGTCCCTGTCTTGTCCCTCCCTTCATATGTGTCCTAAAGCTTTGGTATTGGTATCCCACAAGTAAGGATGAATCCGTGGATTCAATACATCTTACAAGAGAAAACACAATTTATGCTTACCTGATAAATTTATTTCTCTTGTGATGTATCGAGTCCACGACCCGCCCTGTTTATTAAGACAGGCATATATATATATTTTTATTTTTAAACTTTCAGTCACCACTGCACCCTATAGTTTCTCCTTTTTCTTCCTAGCCTTCGGTCGAATGACTGGGGGGTGGAGCTAAGGGGGAGCTATATAGGCAGCTCTGCTGTGGGTGCTTTCTCTGCCACTTCCTTTAGGGGAGGAAAATATCCCACAAGTAAGGATGAATTCCGTGGACTTGATACATCACAAGAGAAATAATTTTATCAGGTAAGCATAAATTATGTTTTTAATGTAATCTTAGGGTCATGGGCATTTTGTATTCTCCCCCTAGGTAGTGCTTTACATGTTTTTGCTACATTTAGACAACACTAATAAATTGCTCCATATGCGCAGGTTATAGAAATATAGAATAAATATAGAATATATATCTCATATGCTTTGATATTTTCGTGTTATCATTGAAAACAAACATTTTACTTTTAGGAATTATACACAACATGGGATTATAAATATAAATCAAATTTAATGATATTATCTAAATTGATTTATTCTATTGTTATCCTTATTTGAAACGAATATCTATGTATGCTCAGGAGCAGCAATGCATTACTGGGAGTAACCTGCTGATTGGTTGATGCACAAAATTCCCTCTTTTCATTGGTTCAACACATGTCTTCAGATAACAGTAGGGCATAGTTGCTCCTTTAAAAAATTAAAAAAACAAATTAGAATAAATAAGTATATTTGAAAGCTTTTTTAAATCACAGGCTGGACTTGAATCATGGAAATTAATAAAATTACACATCTTGGATTTTCAAGTCCCTTTAAGAGAGAAGGATAATTAAAGATTCTTGATGATATCCTGAAATTATATATTGGATTGTAATTGCATGCTCCATCCCTTCATTACATCAACGTATGGACTAGACAATTCATTAACAGTGACATTGTCAAATAAAGATATTTTAATATTTAATATTAAATGGACACTGAACACAAAATGTGTCTTTTGTGATTCAGGTAGAATATGCAATATTAATAAACTTTAACATTTACTCCTATAATCAAAATGTCTTCATTCTATGGTATCTTTATTTGAAATGCCAGAATGTAACTTTATATGCCGGGACATTTTTGGTGAACAACCTGTGTTGTTCTTGCTGATTGGTGGATACATTTACCCACTAATAAACAAGTGCTTTCCATGGTTCTGAACCCAAAAATAGCTTAGCTGCCTTAGTTTTCAAAGAAAGAAAGCAAGAGAAAGAGGACACACTGGTAATATTATTCATTTTGAAAGCTGCTTAAAATTGCATGCTCTATCTGAATCACGAAATCAAAAACTTGTGTTTAGTGTCCCTTTAAAAAGAAATATCTTCATTAATCCTTACCCTGTTTTGATGAATCTATATTGATATCTAAAACACATCTTTCACTCTTGGACTACCTTTATATATATATATATAACAATATTCTAACAGCACCATGATGACATAGTTTGAGAAATATCTTATGTTTTGCATTGTGATCAATATGTGTTGTGTCCTAAAACAGATTACTGTACATTGCACAAATGGATCTATGTGCCACATGGATTAGGTTCTATTTTTAACCAGTTGTTATTCAAAGTGTTGTGTGTGTGTCTTATTTTTAAAACAGGGATCAATAGTTATATTTATATATGCCATTGATTCATATGAGAAGAATTGGCTGTGTAAACTAGTAATAAATCCAACATGTGAAATACATCATTTTCTTTCCAATCACCTTGATGAACTAATACATTTATTGTTCATATTAGTGCTCTAATCTTCAAATTTAGATTTTATTTGGAATATTTGCGACTACTGTGATTTAGTGATGTCCAAACTGTGTTCACTAATATATTTGAATATTATTAATAGATGTAGTTGTTGTGACGAGCCCCGAGGGATCCAGCAGCAATAGTGACCTGCTTTTGCAGGCTTCTGGTAAGTCCATTGACTCATTCATATGTCATTAAAGGTGTATTTTTCAAAAATATTCTGATCATGATTCTGATGAAGCATTCCATTTGAATTAAAAGGATCATATACTCCTCTGATGATATATATCTTCTTTTTATTCTTTTAAGATTAAGATCTCAAAGCTTATTAGTCTACAACTTTGTGCTTCAGAACATGGCTAGCACATGTTTATTTTTAGTAAATATTTAGACAACAATCATCAAGTGATAAACACATGAAAACTCTTAAATGTTCCATGTACTCAGCTTTTTGGAATATTTTCAAAATACAGACACTAAAAGCAAATGATTAATTATCGAAAATTAAAAATCTTATTGCATTTGCATGCTCCATCAAAATGATGTGATTCCTAACTTTGGTTCTGTATCTCTTTAACCCCTTAACGACACGAGTCGTACAGGGTACGTCGCACACAACCTGGTCTTTAAAGACCAGCGACGTACCCTGTACGACCTAAGTGTTTAAAGCGGCTGGAAGCGATCCTGATCGCTTCCAGCCGCTTTCAAGGTATTGCCGTGATGCCTCGATATTGAGGCATCATGGCAATACCTTTTCTGGCACACCGATGCAGAGAGGGCCACTCTGTGGCCCTCTCTGCATCGGCCAGCGATGGTGCCGATCGTTGGTGGGTGGGAGCAGTTACAGGGAGGAGGTGGCCCATCGCTGGGAATCTTGGTCCCGGAATTAGTACCGGTGCGTGCGGGCGCGTGCACGGGGGCGGGGGTGCGTGCGCGCGCATGTGCGCGCGCCCGCGCGCCCCCGATCTTAACAAAGCATGCCACATAAACGGTCCGGTTGTGGTGGGAGCGGGAGGTGATCTGTGGTGGGAGCGGGTGATGAGGGCTAAATTTCTATTTATAAAAAGGATCTGGGAGAGGGGGGTGGGGGGTATTGAGGGGGGGCCAGCTACACTACAGAAAAAAAAAATATTAAAAAAAAGTGCACTAAAGTTTGAAAAGTGGGTACTGGCAGACAGCTGCCAGTACCCAAAATGGCACCAAATAGTGAGAGGGGGGAGATTAGAGAGCTGTGTGGGGGGGCTCAGGGAGGTTGGGTGCTATGGGGGGCTCCTACACAGCAGCATATGTAAATATGCTGGGAAAATTTTTAAAAAAATTAAAAGAGAGCTTTTATTTTAGTACTGGCAGACTTTCTGCCAGTACTTAAGATGGCGGGGGACAATTTTGGGGTGAGGGAGGGAAGAGAACTGTTTGGGAGGGATCAGGGGTGGGATGTGTCAGGTGGGAGGCTGATCTCTACACTAAAGCTAAAATTAACCCTGCAAGCTCCCTACAAGCTACCTAATTAACCCCTTCACTGCTAGACATAATACACGTGTGATGCGCAGCGGCATTTTGCCGCCTTGTAATTACCAAAAAGAAACTCCAAAGCCATATATGTCTGCTATTTCTGAACAAATGGGATCCCAGAGAAGCATTTACAACCATGTGTGCCATAATTGCACAAGCTGTTAGTAAATAATTTCAGTGAGAAACCTAAAATTGTGAAAAATGTTACGATTTTTTTAATTTGATGGCATTTGGCGGTGAAATGGTGGCATGAAATATACCAAGATGGGCCTTGATCAATACTTGAGGTTGTCTACTACACTACACTAAAGCTAAAATTAACCCTAGAAGTTCCCTACATGCTCCCTAATTAACCCCTTCACTGCTGGGCATAATACACGTGTAATGCGCAGTGGTATTTAGCGGCCTTCTAATTACCAAAAAGCAACGCCAAAGCCATATATGTCTGTTATTTCTGAACAAAGAGGATCCCAGAGAAGCATTTACAACCATATATGCCATAATTGCACAAGTTGTTTGTAAATAATTTCAGTGACAAACCTAAAGTTTGTGAAAAAATTTGTGAAAAAGTGAACAATTTTTTTTATTTGATCGCATTTGGCAGTGAAATGGTGGCTTGAAATATACCAAAATGGGCCTAGATCAATACTTTGGGATGTCTTCTAAAAAAAAATATATACACGTCAAGGGATATTCAAGAATTCCTGAAAGATATCAGTGTTCCAATATAACTAGCGCTAATTTTGAAAAAAATTGGTTTGGAAATAGCCAAGTGCTACTTGTACTTATTGCCCTATAACTTGCAAAAAAAGCAAAGATCATGTAAACATTGGGTATTTCTAAACTCAGGACAAAATTTAGAAACTATTTACCATGGGTGTTTTTTGGTGGTTGTAGATGTGTAACAGATTTTGGGGGCCAAAGTTAGAAAAAGTGTGTTTTTTTCCATTTTTTCCTCATATTTTATAAAATAATTTATAGTAAATTGTAAGATATGATGAAAATAATGGTATCTTTAGAAAGTCCATTTAATGGCGAGAAAAACGGTATATAATATGTGTGGGTACAATAAATGAGTAAGAAGAAAATTACAGCTAAACACAAACACCACAGAAATGTAAAAATAGCCCTGGTCCTTAAGGGAAAGAAATTGAAAAATGGCCTTGGTCCTTAAGGGGTTAATGCAACATTGTTGTGTGTACTTGAGCACCAGCAACATATGTTATAATATTTGATTTTAAATGTACACAACGTATTATGTTTTACAGTTATTGCTGGAACAACATGTGAGATGGAGGAGGAAATGGCTCCCTTGGAGTCTGATGGTACATCAAATATATATAACGCGTATCTAACATGTATTATTGTTTACAAATCATACTCTGGACAAAAAAGAAAGTCTACAACTTTGTCCATTTAAAATATATCATTCTATTATTTTTTAATACCCTCCTGCCCCCTTTATATTTCATGCAACATGAACATATGTTTTTAATACTGACTTAAATTTATGTATGATTTGTAAATAATGACAGACATCATGATGTCACATGCATATTCCATGCAAACCCACAATAAGCATCTTCTGATTGTACAGCCATTTTTCTTCATCTGAGTGCCTAGATGCAGGCCATATCATTATGTCATCATTGTTTCGAACTTCAACAAAGCTTATAAGTATACATCAAACATAATCAAATTGAAATTAATTCATTTCATTTCATGATGTATGATATGTAAAATTTTTAATTAAAAAGTTATGTGTAGACTGTCCATTTCAATCCAACAAACATCAATATTCCTGAGAAATAAAGCATGCATTTCAGAATATGTCTATTAATATTGGGATGACATACATTTAATCCTAATATTAAATATATATTAAAATAAGTATATATTTAAAAAAGTAATTTTTGGTTGCATCAAGCTTCAAATTAGTCAATTTAAGTTTACAAAGGCAATCACCGAAATAGATATGTAAATCAGACTTTACCTGGTTTCCAAGGCTATGTGTAGTGGCCATTTAAATTTGATCATATTACACACTCCCATATTATTCAATTGTATTTAAAAAAAAAACACGGGCATGTGTTTAAAAGAACTCTATTGCATTTCAATCTCAAATGTATACAGGCATCCAAAAATATTGTTCAAGAGCTAAATATATTATCAAATCATAAATATTAGCACATAATGTTGAATTTAAAAAAATCTGATTAGTAATGTATTTATGAAATGTTAAATGAAAATAACAGTGAACATTCAGATTTTAAAGGCTCAATTGAATCTTATTCTTAATTATATTTGATTCAAATCAATCAATAATTGAAAACATAGTCATTATTGTGACTTTGTATAAATATTTTAGTTGAACAAGAATCCTGACTTTAAATAATGTTGATTAGTGTTTTTTTTTAAAGATAATAATATATTTTAATATCATATATGTATATATATTTGTTTTCTATATTGCATATGGACCTTCCACTTATGGGCATCAAACTCCCACCCCTCCCCATCCAGGAGCCCCTCCCGCCCCTCCCCAGCCAGAACATACTCCCGGCCCTTCCAACCCCTGTCCTGTCCCTCCCAAAAAACGTGCCCTTGCCCCCCCTCGTCGCTCTCCCCATTTTGCCACCCCTTTATAGAATGCACAAGGCATGAAGAGGCAGCTGGAAATGCCCCATAAGTGGAGGATCCTGAGATGGCCCGAGGGAGCACTACTAACTCCTCCATCCACATGTTGTTCTATGTTTGTTATGTGTTGCCATTTGGCAAATTTCATTTTTTGTTGTGCCTGTTGCACTCTTTCACCTTGTCAGATGGCTCCAATGGGGCTGTGTTGGCCCTTGTCAACTCCCTCCAAGGACTGTGATGCACTATGGCACCTTGTCAGATGGCTCCAATGGGGCTGTGTTGGCCCTTGTCAACTTTCTCCAAGGACTGTGATGCACTATGGCACCTTGTCAGATGGTTCCAATGGGGCTGTGTTGGCCCTTGTCAACTCCCTCCAATGACTGTGATGCACTCTTTCACCTTGTCAGATGGCTCCAATGGCGATGTGTTGGCCCTTGTCAACTCCCTCCAAGGACTGTGATGCACTCTTTCACCTTGTCAGATGGCTCCAATGGGGCTGTGTTGGCCCTTGTCAACTCCCTCCAAGGACTGTGATGCACTATGGCACCTTGTCAGATGGCTCCAATGGGGCTTTGTTGGCCCTTGTCAACTCCCTCCAAGGACTGTGATGCACTATGGCACCTTGTCAAATGGCTCAAATGGAGCTGTTTTGGCCCTTGTCAACTCCCTCCAAGGACTGTGATGCACTATGGCATCTTGTCAGATGGCTTAAATGGGGCTGTGTTGGCCCTTGTCAACTCCCTCCAAGGACTGTGATGCACTATGGCACCTTGTGAGATGGCTCCAATGGCGATGTGTTGGCCCTTGTCAACTCCCTCCAAGGACTGTGATGCACTCTTACACCTTGTCAGATGGCTCCAATGGGGCTGTGTTGGCCCTTGTCATCTCCCTCCAAGGACTGTGATGCACTATGGCACCTTGTCAGATGGCTCCAATGGGGCTGTGTTGGCCCTTGTCAACTCCCTCCAAGGACTGTGATGCACTATGGCACCTTGTCAAATGGCTCAAATGGAGCTGTGTTGGCCCTTGTCAACTCCCTCCAAGGACTGTGATGCACTATGGCACCTTGTCAGATGGCTCCAATGGGGCTGTGTTGGTCCTTGTCAACTCCCTCTAAGGACTGTGATGCACTCTTTCACCTTGTCAGATGGCTCCAATGGGGCTGATTTTTCAATATGAGTTTTTGTAACGTTATCTTATTTCTTTATGTTTTATGACATAATAAAATAAATGTCATTAATATATTATTTGACCTCTTTATTCATGTCATTTATTAAAATCTATATTTTAGGTGGTTAATCCTTAAAAGGACATGAAACCAAAAAATGGTCTTTCATGATTCAGATATATAATACAATCCTCCAGAAATTTAATATTTACATCTCTTATTTAATTTGATTCATTTTCTTGATATACTTTGCAGAAAGGTTTATCTTTGCAAGATCATGAGTAGCAGAGAACTGAGGTTCTAGGTGTTGATTGTTGTTTGTATGTATATATATATATATTGGTTGTTGTTGGCTCATCCATGTGTTCATTTCTGAACTATTCATGAATTGATGCATATTTAACAAATGATCCCAAGATTATTAAACTGAGATAATCAATGTAAATTATGAATTTGATGGAAATAGTATCCTCTCTGTGAATCCTGAACTTAATTGTTTGTATTTCATGTCCCTTTAAGTGATGCTGACCACAATTATTAATGAATGGATATTCATTTCTAATGTATTTTTGTCATTTTTACATCAACATACACATATAATATGTTTAAAACAGACTATTATTTGAATGTTGACAGCACATGTATTCCAATTTCACTTATATCTTATTGTAGTAGTCTAACAAAAGCAATCACTGTGTGTAATGCACATATTTTAGCTGATTAATATCTTTCTCTTATTATTGTTTCTGTTTAATGATCCAACAATATATTGCTATAGGTAGGCTGACCATATTTCAACTTGAATAAGTGACACATCTGATAAATACATGTGTCATTATTCTTATTCCAAATAAATCTTTAAACATATCTGAAAACATCCCTGACATATGTATTTCTCATGTGTCCCTTTTTAAAGTGTAAAGATGGACACCATAGCTATAGGTAACATATAATGTATAACCAATCCCTATTTTTATAATGTATCTTGTAGCATTATTTCTCATTTAAAGGGACATGAAACACAATAATCTATTTTCTCATTTATGTATAACATACAATTTTAAAATAATTTTTATTCCATAAATTCTCAATTTTGCTTCAGTCTCTTTGTATCATTTGTTTAAGGAGCAGCAGGGCACTACTGATTTCTAAATGAACACATAGGTGAACCAATGACAATCGGTATATATATGTAGCCACCAATCAGCAGTTATAACATCGTATTTTTCTGCTCTTGAGATTACCTCTAAACACATTTCATCAAAAGATTAAACTTAAATTTGAAAATGAAGTTCAAATTGCAATGTCGCACATAATCGTGTAACATAAAATGCTTGATAAATAGTTAATAATCCTCTGATTCTAATGAAATATATCCTTATTACCAACAATGGATTCTAATTCATATATCACAGTATTACGTTATCTAGCGTGACACTCATAGATAACAATATAGCACATACTAGTTATTAAAATATAAATACGTTTCTTATTGACATGCCAAGCTGTAAAATAAGTTATTGGATTGGATGCTGTTTTTTACGCGATCTCGGATGCGCCTTTGATTGGATGCCGTTTTTACGCGATCTCGGATGCGCCTTTGATTGGATGATGTTTTTACGCAATCTTGGATGTGCCTTTGATTGGATGACATTTTTACGCAATCTTGGATGTGCCATGTTGCTTAAGACATCACATGCCAAGCTGTAAAATGAGTTATTGGATGACGTTTTTACACAATCTCGGATGCGCCTTTGATTGGATGCCGTTTTAACGCGATCTCAGATGCGCCTTTGATTGGATGACGTTTTTACACGATCTCGGATGCGCCATGTTGCTTAAGACATCACATGCCAAGCTGTAAAATTAGTTATTGGATTGGATGCTGTTTTTACTCGATCTCGGATGCGCCTTTGATTGGATGACGTTTTTACACGATCTCGGATGCGCCATGTTGCTTAAGATCTCACATGCCAAGGTGTTAAATCCGTCTGATTGGATTACGTTGTCCCGCAATATTTGATTTTGCACGTAACTCACGTTTGTGAATGAGAAGTCAAGTTTAAAACCATGACGAGTATGGATTGTGTCAATCATGTACATTGTTGAACCATAGCTGATAAAGAACACGAAAATCGCTTTTGATGGCTGTCTCATTAAAGAAACGAATGAAAGCAATATGTTTTCATGCATAATATATTTTGAGGCAAGTGCAAATCTATGAATATACTCCATCTTGTTTAATATGTTTGTCAACAATATTTTCCTTTTTATAAATAATTACTGTGTTGTGTTGAATTTTCTACATATCTAATTCCTAAAGATGCGCTTTTGTATTTGAATCAAGTAATCAATATGCATTGACCTTTATCATATGATAAATATATGTGATGCCTACTTATTCTAGATGTTATGTCCTGATCTTTTTCTTAAAGGGACATTATACACTCATTTTTTCTTAGCATTTATGTTTTGTAGATCTATTTATATAGCCCATATTATTTTTTTTTAAATGTATATATTTCTAATGTAACTCTTAAAAGGACATGAAACCAGATTCCTTCAAAATGAAATGTCTTTCTTAAATAATTCAAACACTATAATGTATCTTTAAGACAATAGACTTTATTTAACATGTCGAGAGAAATATGGCATGCAGGCTTAGGCCTCTAGTTATCAAAGTCTGGCGGACCTGATCCGACAGTGCGGATCAGGTCCGCCAGACTTCGCTGAATACGGCGAGCAAATATTTTCTTGTTTGAACAAGTACGTGTAGATATACCAACAATCCCTATGGATTAGTATATGTTAGCAAATGTTCTTGTTTAAAGGGACAATCAAGTCAAGCAAAACAGTAATGATTTAAATCTCAAAAAATGCAAATTTTTAAAAAATATATTGTAAACTTTTATCAACAATTTATCTTAGTTCTCTTGGTGTTCTTAGTTGATATCTAAACCTAGGAGGTACATCTGCTCATTTCTTCGAGCTTGAAGAGTGCATCTAATCTGAATGCATTTTGACCACTAGAGGGCATTATTTATTGTGTTTCATATAGAAAACATTGAGCTCATGCAGTATAGTTACCCTGGATTGATCAGTGATTGACTGAAATGCCAGTCTGTCAAAAGAACAGAAATAAGTGGTCATTTTTCTGAGGCATAGATACAAGGTTAATCCCAGAAGTAAAATGTGTATTTCTCTAAGTCTTGTTTTTCCAAACTTGATAATGCGTAATAAAGTGTTTTCTTTGTAACCAACAATAATTAATGTTATGACTGTCCCTTTAAGCTGTGTTGTTGGCATCGAAACAGTGATATGCCATCATGTATAATTGTAATGGTCATTTTGTTTGATATTAGGGAAACAGTTTGGACATCACATCACAGAAAAATAATCAATGTAATCAACAAGGATAGGTATGTGATGATGTGGCCTCCACACACTTGTAAAACACACTCTGCAAACAATCTGCCTCCATTGACCCGGTCCCATAGAAGCAGATTATATACAGAGTGTGCTCCACAAGTGTAAGAAGACCACACCATCACATACCCATCTATTACACATTAAATAACTAAATATATACAAAATAAAATTACTTCCTCTTCCTTCCCTTCTTCCCACGAGACTGAGGCTCTTGGGGGGGGGGGCAACTGCCCCCTCTGACGAGTTCTCATCAGAGATGTTTGGGGAAGAGGGGAAGGAGGAGTACTGGGATCACCTGACTGAGGAGGATATTGAAGATAAGAGGATGGAGGGCCAGGAGCAGATGATCCAGCAGCAGATGGCCCAGGATCAGATGGTCCAGCAGCAGATGGCCCAAGATCATATGGCCCAGCAGCAGATGGTCCAGCAGCAGATGGTGTGTTATGCGCCTCCCGGAGGACCAGCAATATATCTTTTCAGAGTATGCAAGATATCTCTTTGGTCTTGGGGAAGCTCTCTTTGGTCTTGTTGAATCTCATTAATTGCTTCCGTCAGCTGGATTCTGCTTTCCGCCTGTTCCCTCCGGGAGGCACGCATCTCTTCCAGAAAATCTCTTAATATCTGCAGCTCTGCTATCTCCTCCTGAGTAGCTGCTGATGCACGGCGGGCTGCTGGTGCACGGCGGGTTGCCATGCACAGCGGGCTGCTGGTGCAGGAGGGGCTGCTGCAGGGATCTCTTCTGCAGTGGGGGCTTCTTCAGAGGATGAGGATAGAGGGATGTCTTCCATGTCTTCCCGAGGTGATGAGTCATCTGCACCACTCATACCTGGGTGAAGGACTCTGTATATTGTAAAAAGAAAGAAATCGAGATATTAGCACAGTTCCAAATAAAGATGTAAATGCTTTTGCTTACAATAGAATTACAAAGGCAGCATTAATACACTTTCATATACAACAATCAATACGATTTCCGCATTTTCCAAACCTTGTTTCTGATATCTATATGGTCAATCTGAATGTGTTTTTGCGTTTGTTTTCAGTCTGTTTAAATGCACACCTAATCTGTAGACTAGATACTAATGTGATGGCTTTTCGTGAAATGCAACTTTTGCAAGGTAATTGTGAATGTGTTTACGTAATAATGTCTAAAAAAGTGTAATTGCGTTAATCATATCCTTAAATAAAATTCTATATTTTTGATGTAAAGAGATTATTAAATGAGCTTTCCGGAAGATGAGAGTGGCAGGTTCCCGGTATCGACTCCTCCGATACTGACTATGGCCACCTCGGAGATGCTGGGACGCAACATTTCCTCCCATTGGGAATATTCCACAATCATTTCAGGACCGCCACCGGTCCTTGTTAGATATTGGTTCTCCCTCGAGCCTTCTTTTGAGTTCCATTTTAGCAGTACCGGTAGCGATGCTGTATGGACTTGACATTCCTGTTATGGACCCCCACTGCATTAACGGCATCCCTGATCTCCAGCCATAGCTTACTCTTCTCCTTAGGGGTGGCCTTCTGAGCCTGCAGCCTCCTAGCCCTCTCTATATAAGCCTCTACGAGGGCCTCCTTCTTATCCATAGTATATCTCACCTCCCTAGTCAGCTTGGCTTTCCCCTGTGATGTGAGCCTCTGTTTCCCGGACTGTGAAGCTCTACACTGCATGCCACTGGGCCCAGCCACTTGTTCATCTGGAACAAAGTGGGCGGGTCCACCCACCACTTCTTCCCCCCTTCCGCTCCCCCTTCCTGTCCCCCTTCCTGTCCTGTTCCTCTTGCTCTCCCTCTCCCCCACCCCCTCTCCTGCCTAACCTCCTGCCTAACCTCCTCTACAATCTCTTCTCTGACCTCCTGCCTGATGAGCTCTAATAGCTGTGGGCTAATTTGCCCCCTATCTCCCCCTCCTGACATACTCAAACAAAAATTGAATGTGCCCAAATGAAAGGGAGTCAAAATAAATAACAAAAATGAAAAAAAGTGCTCAAAGTGTGAAAGGGATATAAATAAAAGAGGGTCAGGGGTAAAAACAGACAAAAATGTAGAAAAAGACTAAAACGAGGATATGTAAACAAAATCTAAATATGGGATGGGTATGGGCTTACAGGGAATGGGGTATGGGCTTAAAGGGAATGCGGTATGGGATCAAAGGGAATGGGGTATGGAGTGTAGTATGAGAGGGGATGGGGGATGGAGTGTATGTAGTGTTATTGATAAGTGTATGTATGTATTGAATGTGTTTTCATGTAAATGTGTTAAGTATTCCGAAAAACCACTCTCACAATCACCCAAACAAACTCTTACTCACTACCGCTCTCTCACTATCTCACACTACCACTAACTCACTATCTCACACTACCACTAACTCACTATCTCACACTACCACTAACTCACTATCTCACACTACCACTAACTCACTGACTCACACTACCACTAACTAACTCACTCTCTCACGCTACCACTAACTAACTCACTCTCTCACACTAACACTAAATCTAACAATACCAGTAACTCGCTAAATCTCTCTAATCTCACAAAATCCTCCAGCAACACAGTCAAAGAAGCCATGCTTGTAGCGTGCTTATATACCCTATGTAAATGTTTAATGATGTACCGGTTTGCAAAGTAAAGTATGTTCAGGCGTGCTTTGTTACAAAATTAGTATGTGTGCAATGTGTATTAGTTGTGTGAATTTGCGCATGCTCATATTGAGTTAGTATTTGTGGAATGTGATGATGTCATAGTGATCGTTTTGCATAACATTGTCCAAAAGTATTATCTGTAAATGTAAATACATATTTGTGATGGTGTAGTATTTGTAAAGTGTTGTAAATGTTTATTTGTACTAATGTTCCGTAATCTTGAATGCAAATGTTTTGTTTGTGTATGAGTGTGCAATTCCTTTTTCGTGTTGTTTTGTTCCGTGTTGCAAGATCGTAAGGTATTTATGTATTCCTCTTTCAGTGTAAATGTTGTTTATTCTTTTTCTTTTCCGATTGTGAATGTGTAATGCGTATGTGCTATGTTGCATGATTGTTGTACATTTGATGTGTGTTTTTGTTGTGCATTATTCCGTATACGTAATATGACAGAGCAGTGCGTATTTCTCGTGAGATCGAGTGTTAGCTGAAAAATCTGTGCTTCTTTCATTTATCATTGATCTCTATGGGAGAATGTTTAACGCTGCTGTGATTACGTGTATAAAATAAACGCGGTAGTCGTGTTACCACGACGCGTTACAAGGTTGTTTTGAGACTCGTAATACCAACGTTAAGAAAAGTGTGCAATGGAAATAAAGTACACGTAACTAACGCACCCCCTCCTTATGCACAACTCGTAATCTAGCCGTTTGTTTCCCAAAGTTCAAGGTTGTCAGTTACATGTATCTGACAAGTCTTTTAAACCAAAATCATTCAAAAACTATTAAAAAAATATTTTGTTTTTGTTATGGACTGAAACAGCTCCAACTTTAAGCCATTTCAATATTACATGTCAACTAAAGCATGATGCACATAAAAAATCATCGGCTAGATTACGAGTTTTGCGGTAAGAGCTGCTCGGTACTAACTTGCAAGTTATTGTCACCGCTCACTTACCTACAGCGCTGGTATTACAGGTTTTCATAAACCCGGCGTTAACAGGCAAGAAGTGAGCGTAGAGCTAACTTGTGCTCCATACCGCACTCCAATACCAGCACTGCTTAAGTCAGTGGTGAGCTGGTTTTTACTGGCTCGTGCACGATTTCCCCATATCCTCAATGGGGAGAGCATCCTCTTCAATCGAAGTCTTCTTGCTGAATGAAGGTTCTTTTAAATGATGTCATCCAAGATGGCGTCCCTTGAATTCCGATTGGCTGATAGAATTCTATCAGCCAATCGGAATTAAAGGTGAAAAAATCCTATTGGCTGATGCAATCAGCCAATAGGATTGAGCTTCAATCCTATTGGCTGATCCGATCAGCCAATAGGATTGAGCTTGCATTCTATTGGCTGATTGGAACAGCCAATAGAATGCAAGCTCAATCCTATTGGCTGATCAGATCAGCCAATAGGATTGAAGCTCAATCCTATTGGCTGATTGCATCAGCCAATAATATTTTTTCACCTTTAATTCTGATTGGCTAATAGAATTCTATCAGCCAATCGGAATTCAAGGGATGCCATCTTGGATGATGTCATTTAAAGGAACCTTCATTCAGCAAGAAGACTTCGATTGAAGAGGATGCTCCGCGCCGGATGTCTTGAAGATGGACCCGCTCCGTGCCGGATGGATGAAGATAGAAGATGCCGTCTGGATGAAGACTTCTGCCTGTCTGGAGGAACACTTCTGCCTGCTTGGATGACTTCACCCAGCTTCGTTGAGGATGGATGTCTGGTCTTCAAAACTGTAAGTGGATCTTCGGGGGTTAGTGTTAGGTTTTTTTAAGGGTTTATTGGGTGGATTTTAGTTTTAGATTAGGGATTTTGGGCAATTGAAAAAGAGCTAAATGCCCTTTTAAGGGCAATGCCCATCCAAATGCCCTTTTCAGGGCAATGGGGAGCTTAGGTTTTTTAGGTAGTATTTTATTCGGGGGGTTGGTTGTGTGGGTGGTGGGTTTTACTGTTGGGGGGGTTGTTTGGTTTTTTTTACAGGTAAAAGAGCTGATTTCTTTGGGGCAATGCCCCGCAAAATGCCATTTTAAGGGCTATTGGTAGTTTAGTTTAGGCTAGGTTTTTTTTTTATTTTGGGGGGGCTTTTATATTTTGATAGGGCTATTAGATTATGTGTAATTAGTTTAAATATCTAATAATTTCTTTTTTATTTTGTGTAATTTAGGTAATTGTATTTAATTTAGGTAATTGATTTAATTGTAGTGTAAGGTTAGGTTTTATTGTAAGACAGGTTAGGTTTTATTTTACAGGGAAATTTGTATTTATTTTAGCTAGGTAGTTAGTAAATAGTTAATAACTATTTAGTAACTATTCTACCTAGTTAAAATAAATACAAACTTGCCTGTAAAATAAAAATAAAACCTAAGCTAGATACAATGTAACTATTAGTTATATTGTAGCTAGCTTAGGGTTTATTTTACAGGTAAGTATTGAGTTTTAAATAGGAATTATTTAGTTATTAATAGTAGGTTTTATTTAGATTTACTTTAATTATATTTGTTAGGGGGTGTTAGGGTTAGGGTTAGACTTAGGTTTAGGGGTTAATAAATTTAGTATAGTGGCGGCGATAGAATTGGAACAGCCAATAGAATGCAAGCTCAATCCTATTGGCTGATCAGATCAGCCAATAGGATTGAAGCTCAATCCTATTGGCTGATTGCATCAGCCAATAGGATTTTTTCACCTTTAATTCTGATTGGCTAATAGAATTCTATCAGCCAATCGGAATTCAAGGGACGCCATCTTGGATGATGTCATTTAAAGGAACCTTCATTCAGCAAGAAGACTTCGATTGAAGAGGATGCTCCGCGCCGGATGTCTTGAAGATGGACCCGCTCCATGCTGGATGGATGAAGATAGAAGATGCCGTCTGGATGAAGACTTCTGCCTGTCTGGAGGAACACTTCTGCCTGCTTGGATGAAGACTTCTCCCGGCTTTGTTGAGGACTTCTTGCTGCTTCGCTGAGGACTTCACCCAGCTTCGTTGAGGATGGATGTCCGGTCTTCAAAACTGTAAGTGGATCTTCGGGGGTTAGTGTTAGGTTTTTTTAAGGGTTTATTGGCTGGATTTTAGTTTTAGATTAGGGATTTTGGGCAATTGAAAAAGAGCTAAATGCCCTTTTAAGGGCAATGCCCATCCAAATGCCCTTTTCAGGGCAATGGGGAGCTTAGGTTTTTTTAGGTAGTATTTTATTCAGGGGGTTGGTTGTGTGGGTGGTGGGTTTTATTGTTGGGGGGGTTGTTTGGGTTTTTTACAGGTAAAAGAGCTGATTTCTTTGGGGCAATGCCCCGCAAAATGCCATTTTAAGGGCTATTGGTAGTTTAGGCTAGGTTTTTTTTTTATTTTGGGGGGGCTTTTATATTTTGATAGGGCTATTAGATTAGGTGTAATTAGTTTAAATATCTGATCATTTCTTTTTTATTTTGTGTAATTTAATGTTTTGTTTTTTTGTAATTTAGGTAATTGTATTTAATTTAGGTAATTGATTTAACTGTAGTGTAAGGTTAGGTTTTATTGTAAGACAGGTTAGGTTTTATTTTACAGGTAAATTTGTATTTATTTTAGCTAGGTAGTTAGTAAATAGTTAATAACTATTTAGTAACTATTCTACCTAGTTAAAATAAATACAAACTTGCCTGTAAAATAAAAATAAAACCTAAGCTAGATACAATGTAACTATTAGTTATATTGTAGCTAGCTTAGGGTTTATTTTACAGGTAAGTATTTAGTTTTAAATAGGAATTATTTAGTTATTAATAGTAGGTTTTATTTAGATTTATTTTAATTATATTTGTTAGGGGGTGTTAGGGTTAGGGTTAGACTTAGGTTTAGGGGTTAATAAATTTAGTATAGTGGCGGCGACGTTGGGGGCGGCAGATTAGGGGTTAATAATATTTAACAAGTGTTTGCGAGGCGGGAGTACAGCGGTTTAGGGGTTAATATGTTTATTATAGTGGTGGCGATGTCTGGAGCGGCAGATTAAGGGTTAATAAATATAATGTAGGTGTTGGCGATGTCGGGGGAAGCAGATTAGGGGTTAATAATATTTAACTAGTGTTTGCGAGGCGGGAGTACAGCGGTTTAGGGGTTAATATGTTTAATATAGTGGCGGTGATGTCCGGAGCAGCAGATTAGGGGTAAATCATTTTATTTTAGTGTTTGCATTGTGGGAGGGCCTCGGTTTAGGGGTTAATAGGTAGTTTATGGGTGTTAGTGTACTTTTTAGCACTTTAGTTATGAGTTTTTATGTTACGGCGTTGTAGCATAAAACTCATAACTACTGACTTTCAGTTTACGGTATTGATCTTGGCGGTATAGGGTGTACTGCTCACTTTTTGGCCTCCCAGGCAGACTCGTAAAATCGGTGCTGTGGAAGTCCCATTGAAAAAAGACTTCACACAAATTGCGTAAGTTAATTTGCGTTAAGGCCAAAAAAGTGTGCGGTGCCCCTAAACCTGCAAGACTCGTAATACCAGCGGTAGTGAAAAAGCAGTGTTATGAGGCTTAACGCTGCTTTTTCACTCATACCGCAAAACTCGTAATCTAGCCGCATGTTATTTATTTTGCTACAACTCTAATGAAAATGTATACTGAAAAAAAAATCAGATACTAAGATACCAGAAGGAGGGTTAAACAAACCATAAAATGTATCAATTAAGTTCAATCAATTTTAAATCTATGTTAATATAGTAAAACTGATTCAATTAGAGACACATATACAGTATATACTGTAGTGCTTCATGCTACAAATGCTAAATTGTATTAAATCTAATCATATTTTTTTCCAATTCTTGGATATTTAATTAAACATGTTTATTGGCGCTGGACCAAATTATTACACTTACTGGGTAGATACATTGAAGAACCACTATAGCTGAGGTTTAGCCAATATCTACCTCATATTATTTATGAATGTTTAAATGGAACAAACCAAAGTCTTACGACAATATTCAATTAAATATTTATTCAAAAATACACGTTTATTTATCACTAAGCAACTTACACCATGCATGGAAAATGATTAATTGTGTAATAGAGAAAATATGGCATACTCAAATGAAGTGTATCTTGAAGGCAAAAGTCAGCTAGTTATATATTGCCGTGCATATTTGTAATAATCAGCATTTTAAACACATTCTTTCTCAATACAACCAAGATGTTAAGTGTGATTTAATATATAACAACTTATCTGTAAACAGATAACATCATGTCTTTTTTTATTTTAGATCAATACTAAATAAAAAAATTAAATCAGTTCTATTTAAAGGGACAGTCTACAATATAATTATTATTGTTTTAAAAGATACATAATCCCTTTATTATTTATTCCACTGTTTTGCATAACCAACACAGTTATATTAATATACTTTTTACTTCTGTGTTTACCATGTATTTAAGAACCTTCTGACAGCCCCCTGATCACATGACTGTGACTATTTATTATCTATTGACTTGCATTTAGCATTGTGTTGTGCTAAATCTTAACTTTCTGTGCCTGAACACAGTATTATCTATATGGCCCACTTGAACTATCAATTTTTTTGTTTTGAAAAGCAATTTAAAAAGCATGTGATTAGAGGCAGCCCTCAAGGGCTTAGAAATTAGCAATATGAGCCTATCTAGGTTTAGTTTCAACTAAGAATACCAAGAGAAAAAAGCAAATTTGATGATAAAAGTAAATTGGAAAGTTAATTAAAATTACATGTCCTATCTGATTAATAAAAGTTTAATTTTGGCTAGACTGTCCCTTGAAATATAGAAATTTGTAATGCTGCAAACATGCATTTCCATCTTAATACGAGGAGAGTCCACGGCTTCATTCATTACTTGTGGAAAATACAGAACCTGGCCACCAGGAGGAGGCAAAGACACCCCAGCCAAAGGCTTAAATACCTCCCCCACTCCCCTCATCCCCCAGTCATTCTTTGCCTTTCATCACAGGAGGATGGCAGAGAAGTGTCAGAAGATTTGGAGTAGTCTCTTATGGAGGGTAGAACTCTTCGGAATGGGACTAAAGTTTTAAGTAGTCTTGTCAGCCTCTCAGTGAGAGCATTGACAAATGTTAGGGTCTTGAGATACAGGGAGAGTATTAACAGCTCCTTAAGCAATCAGTGTTAACGAGTTTCACTGCCTGCTTTCTATCACTCAAGTCCATGTCAGGAGTGATGCTACAACACAATGTCAAACTTGAGAGGCCATGTTCCTGTTTCACGGCGTAGATTCTGGTAAGATCGTTTAATTTTTTTATACCTGTAATGATAATGCAAAAAGACAGGGTCACAGTGTGACTCCTTTTATCTGTATAGAATCAAGGGTTAATATCTCAGGAAGGTGATTATTGAACAGGGGGGGATTTATACATGATTGCATTATTGTGGTTTTTGCAGTTTCTCTGTGGCTCTGGGTTATAGTAGGTGGTGAGTGCCCGGCCATTAGGGTATAAAGATGCCATTTATTTTTTTCTATAGTCTATATTAAAGGCGCAAGCTATGGATGACTCTGATGCGTTAGAGGGTTCTCCCTCTCTGCCTAAATCTAATGCCTGTGTTTATTGTGAGGAGGCTATGGTGTATCCGCCTGCTTAACTAAGTTCCACATGCCTTGATAAAATAGTGATATCTAAAAAGATGTTTAGTACCACTGAGCCGTCCACCTCTGAGGGGTCTCCGTCCCGTGAGGTGCGTTCCCTACATTCATCTCCGATTACACATGGAGCTCCCCAGTGCACTTCTATTCCTCCTGCGGGATTTTGCTGATCAGTTGCAAACGGCGGTGTCTGCAGCCTTCAGTGCTTTACCTCACACTGCTAAGCGCAAGTGAAAGGTTAAACATTGCTTTCCTTCCCAGGGGTCATCTACTCCGTTGGATGTATCTGAGACTAGATTATACGCCGATGCAGAAGACTCTTTCTCTGGGTCGGAATCTGCAGTCTCTAAACCTCCGACTGTGGAGGAACTAGACTTTAGGTTTAGGATGGAACACTTACGCTTTTTATTAAAGGGAGTGTTGGCTACTCTAGAGGTTCCAGAACCGAAGTTACCAGAGGAACCTTCTATTCCTAAGCTTGATAACGTTTATGAAGACAGGGTGGTGCCCCAGACTTTCCCGGTTCCTGTAAAAATGGTGAATAGTAATAAGAATGAATGGGAGAGACTTGGTTCATCTTTCTCCCCTTCTTCTTTGTTTAAAAAATTGTTCCGGTTCCTGATTCTCAGCTAGAATTGTGGGGATCTGTCCCTAAGGTGGATGGAGCTACCTCCACTAAGCGCACCACTATCCCATTCGAAGATAGTTTGTCGTTTAAGGAACCCATGGATAAGAAATTAGAGACCCTGTTAAAAAAGATGTTTCAGCACACAGGGTTCATATTTCAGCCTGCAGCGGTGGTCCCTGGGGTGGCTGGAGCAGCTTCTTATTGGTGTGACTCTCTGTCAGAGATGATCAAGGTGGAGACTCCCCTCAATGAGATACAGGAAAGAATTAAGGCCCTGAGGGTAGCTAATTTGTTTATCTGTGATGCAAATATGCAGATTATTTGTTTGAATGCCAAGACATCAGGCTTTTCTGTCCTGGCCTGGAGGGCCCTGTGGTTGAAGTCGTGGTCTGCTGACATGAAGTCCAAGTCTCGATTACTTTCCCTTCCATTTAAGGGTAAGGTTCTTTTTGGTCCAGGCCTGGATTCTATCATATCTTGTCACGGGGGCAAGGGTGCCTTTCTACCACAGGATAAGAAGAATAAACCTAAGGGTCCTAATTTTCGTCCCTTTCATTTGGACAAGTCCCAATGACAGCAGCCTGCTGTGAAGCCTGAGCAGTCCAAGGGATCTTGGAAGCCTTCTCAGTCTTGGAATAAAAACAAGCAGAGCAAGAGGTCTGCCGAGACAAAAATGGCATGAAGGGGCAGCCCCCAATCCATCTCTGGATCTCGTAGGGGCAGACTATCTCTTTACATGGTGGCTTGGATGACAGACGTGCAGGATCCTTAGATTCTAGAGGTTATTGCCCAGGGTTACAGGATAGGTTTCAAAACTCACCCTCCCAGGGGCAGATTCCTCTTGTCAAATCTATCATCAAGACTAGAGAAATTAGATGCCTTTCTAGAGTGTGTGAGGGATCTCTCCTCTCTAGCAGTAATTGTACCAGTACCTCTAGCAGAAAGAGGTCTAGGGTACTATTCAAACCTTTTCGTGGTCCCAAAGATGGAGGGCACGTTTCGCCCCTGATTCTGGAACTAAAGTGCTTAAACAAGTTTCTGTTGGTCCCATCGTTCAAGATAGAGACGATAAGGTCTATTCTGCCCTTAGTTCAAGATGGTCAGTTCATGACTATGATAGACTTGAAGGACGCTTACCTTCATGTGCTTATACACAAGGATCACTTCAAGTTTCTAAGAGTCGCTTTTATGGACCAGCACTTCCAGTTTGTAGCTCTCCCCTTTGGTCTGGCTACTGCCCCAAGAGTCTTTACAAAGGTTCTGGGAGCTTTGCTCGTGGTGGCGAGATCCAGACCATATCCATGAAGATATTCCTGACAGACCAGAGACGTTGCAAAATTGCCTCCAGCTGTCTTGCCCTTCAAACCTCCTCAAGGCCATCTGTGGCCCGGTGTATGGAGGTGATTGGGCTTATGGTATCCAGTGTAGATGTCATTCCATTCACCAGGTTCTATCTCTGACCTCTTCAGTTGTGCATGCTTAGGCAATGGAACGGCGATCACTCGGATCTATCCCAACAGATCTCTCTGGACAACCGGTTGAGGGAATCCCTCTCTTGGGCCTAGATTTGGAGTTCGGCGGTAGCCGTCAAAACCAGCGTTAGAGGCTCCTAACGCTGGTTTTGGCCGCCCGCTGGTATTTGGAGTCAGTGATTAAAGGGTCTAACGCTCACTTTTCAGCCGCGACTTTTCCATACCGCAGATCCCCCTACGCCATTTGCGTAGCCTATCTTTTCAATGGGATCTTTCTAACACCGGTATTTAGAGTCATTTCTGAAGTGAGCGTTAGAGCTCTAACGACAAAATTCCAGCCGCCTGAAAATAGCAGGAGTTAAGAGCTTTCTGGCTAACGCCGGTTTATAAAGCTCTTAACTACTGTACCCTAAAGTACACTAACACCCATAAACTACCTATGTACCCCTAAACCGAGGTCCCCCCACATCGCCGCCACTCGATTAAAATTTTTAACCCCTAATCTGCCGACCGCCACCTACGTTATATTTATGTACCCCTAATCTGCTGCCCCTAACCCCGCCGACCCCTGTATTACATTTATTAAACCCTAACTTGCCCCCCACAACGTCGCCGCCAGCTACTTAAAATAATTAACCCCTAATCTTCCGACCGCAAATCGCCGCCACCTACGTTATCCCTATGTACCCCTAATCTGCTGCCCCTAACATCGCCGACCCCTATATTATATTTATTAACCCCTAATCTGCCCCCCTCAACGTCGCCGACACCTGCCTACACTTATTAACCCCTAATCTGCCGAGCGGACCTGAGCGCTACTATAATAAATGTATTAACCCCTAATCCGCCTCACTAACCCTATCATAAATAGTATTAACCCCTAATCTGCCCTCCCTAACATCGCCGACACCTAACTTCAATTATTAACCCCTAATCTGCCGACCGGAGCTCACCGCTATTCTAATAAATGTATTAACCCCTAAAGCTAAGTCTAACCCTAACACTAACACCCCCCTAAGTTAAATATAATTTTTATCTAACGAAATAAATTAACTCTTATTAAATAACTTATTCCTATTTAAAGCTAAATACTTACCTGTAAAATAAATCCTAATATAGCTACAATATAAATTATAATTATATTATAGCTATTTTAGGATTAATATTTATTTTACAGGCAACTTTGTAATTATTTTAACCAGGTACAATAGCTATTAAATAGTTAAGAACTATTTAATAGTTACCTAGTTAAAATAATAACAAATTTACCTGTAAAATAAATCCTAACCTAAGTTATAATTAAACCTAACACTACCCTATCAATAAAATAATTAAATAAACTACCTACAATTACCTACAATTAACCTAACACTACACTATCAATAAATTAATTAAACACAATTCCTACAAATAAATACAATTAAATAAACTAGCTAAAGTACAAAAAATAAAAAAGAACTAAGTTACAGAAAATAAAAAAATATTTACAAACGTAAGAAAAATATTACAACAATTTTAAACTAATTACACCTACTCTAAGCCCCCTAATAAAATAACAAAGCCCCCCAAAATAAAAAATTCCCTACCCTATTCTAAATTAAAAAAGTTACAAGCTCTTTTACCTTACCAGCCCTGAACAGGGCCCTTTGCGGGGCATGCCCCAAGAATTTCAGCTCTTTTGCCTGTAAAAAAAAACATACCATACCCCCCCCCCAACATTACAACCCACCACCCACATACCCCTAATCTAACCCAAACCCCCCTTAAATAAACCTAACACTAAGCCCCTGAAGATCTTCCTACCTTGTCTTCACCATACCAGGTTCACCGATCCGTCCTGGCTCCAAGATCTTCATCCAACCCAAGCGGGGGTTGGCGATCCATAATCCGGTCCAGAAGAGGCTCCAAAGTCTTCCTCCTATCCGGCAAGAAGAGGACATCCGGACCGGCAGAATCAAGTTCAGAATCAAGTTCAATCCGATCAGCCAATAGAATGCGAGCTCAATCTGATTGGCTGATTGGATCGGCCAATCGGATTGAACTAGATTCTGATTGGCTGATTCCATCAGCCAATCAGAACATTCCTACCTTAATTCCGATTGGCTGATAGAATCCTATCAGCCAATCGGAATTCGAGGGACGCCATCTTGGATGACGTCCCTTAAAGGAACAGTCATTCGTCGTTCAGTCGTCGGTCCGGATGGATGTTCCGCGCTGGATGTCTTCAGGATCCTGCCGCTTCGCTCCGGATGGAAGAAGATCGAAGATGCCGCTTGGAGAAGATGTTTGCCGGTCCGGATGTCCTCTTCTTGCCGGATAGGAGGAAGACTTTGGAGCCTCTTCTGGACCGGATTATGGATCGCCAACCCCCGCTTGGGTTGGATGAAGATCTTGGAGCCAGGACGGATCGGTGAACCTGGTATGGTGAAGACAAGGTAGGAAGATCTTCAGGGGCTTAGTGTTAGGTTTATTTAAGGGGGGTTTGGGCTAGATTAGGGGTATGTGGGTGGTGGGTTGTAATGTTGGGGGGGGGTATGGTATGTTTTTTTTTACAGGCAAAAGAGCTGAAATTCTTGGGGCATGCCCCGCAAAGGGCCCTGTTCAGGGCTGGTAAGGTAAAAGAGCTTGTAACTTTTTTAATTTAGAATAGGGTAGGGAATTTTTTATTTTGGGGGGCTTTGTTATTTTATTAGGGGGCTTAGAGTAGGTGTAATTAGTTTAAAATTGTTGTAATATTTTTCTTACGTTTGTAAATATTTTTTTATTTTCTGTAACTTAGTTCTTTTTTATTTTTTGTACTTTAGCTAGTTTATTTAATTGTATTTATTTGTAGGAATTGTGTTTAATTAATTTATTGATAGTGTAGTGTTAGGTTAATTGTAGGTAATTGTAGGTAGTTTATTTAATTATTTTATTGATAGGGTAGTGTTAGGTTTAATTATAACTTAGGTTAGGATTTATTTTACAGGTAAATTTGTTATTATTTTAACTAGGTAACTATTAAATAGTTCTTAACTATTTAATAGCTATTGTACCTGGTTAAAATAAATACAAAGTTACCTGTAAAATAAATATTAATCCTAAAATAGCTATAATATAATTATAATTTATATTGTAGCTATATTAGGATTTATTTTACAGGTAAGTATTTAGCTTTAAATAGAAATAAGTTATTTAATAAGAGTTAATTTATTTCGTTAGATAAATATTATATTTAACTTAGGGGGGTGTTAGTGTTAGGGTTAGACTTAGCTTTAGGGGTTAATCCATTTATTAGAATAGCGGTGAGCTCCGATCGGAAGATTAGGGGTTAATAATTGAAGTTAGGTGTCGGCGATGTTAGGGAGGGCAGATTAGGGGTTAATACTATTTATGATAGGGTTAGTGAGGCGGATTAGGGGTTAATAACTTTATTATAGTAGCGCTCAGGTCCGCTCGGCAGATTAGGGGTTAATAAGTGTAGGCAGGTGGAGGCGACGTTGTGGGGGGCAGATTAGGGGTTAATAAATATAATATAGGGGTCGGCGATGTTAGGCTAGCAGATTAGGGGTACATAGGGATAACGTAGGTGGCGGCGGTTTACGGAGCGGCAGATTAGGGGTTTAAAAAAATATGCAGGGGTCAGCGATAGCGGGGGCGGCAGATTAGGGGTTAATAAGTGTAAGGCTAGGGGTGTTTAGACTCGGGGTACATGTTAGAGTGTTAGGTGCAGACGTAGGAAGTGTTTCCCCATAGGAAACAATGGGGCTGCGTTAGGAGCTGAACGCTGCTTTTTTGCAGGTGTTAGGTTTTTTTTCAGCTCAAACAGCCCCATTGTTTCCTATGGGGGAATCGTGCACGAGCACGTTTTTGAGGCCGGCCGCGTCCGTAAGCAACTCTGGTATCGAGAGTTGCATTTGCGGTAAAAATGCTCTACGCTCCTTTTTTGGAGCCTAACGCAGCATTTGTTTAAACTCTCGATACCAGAGTTAAATTTATGGTGCGGCCAGAAAAAAGCCAGCGGAGCGTTAGCAGCCCTTTTACCGCCGAACTCCAAATCTAGGCCTTGGTGACTTCATCCAGATCAGCTGTCCCAGGGGACATTCTTCCTGAGACCATCCTGGGAGATTGGACACGAGCCTCTCAGGATGGAGAGCTGTTTGGGGTGCCAGGAAGGCACAGTGCATGTGGAATCGGGAGGAGTCGCTTCTTCCGATCAACATCCTGGAACTTCGAGTGATCTTCAATGCTCTGAGGTCTTGGCTCCTCCTGGGTTCGTCCCAGTTCATCAGATTCCAGTTAGATAACATTACCTCGGTGGCTTTTATCAACCACCAGGGGGGAATAAGAAGCTCCCTAGCCATGAGGGAAGTATTTTGGACTCTGGATCGGGCAGAGACCCACAACTGCTCGCTGTTAGCGATCCACATCCCGGGTGTGGACAACTTGGAAGCGGATTTTCTTAGCAGACAATCGTTTTATCTGGGGAATGGTCTCTTCACCCCAAAGTGTTTCCAGAGATTTGCTACAGATAGGGGACTCCGGAGATAGATCTCATGACGTCCAGACTCAACTTCAAGCTACCCAGATACGGGTTGCGGTTCATGGATCCCCAGGCAGAACTGATAGATGCCTTTGCAGTGCCTTGGGGATTCAACCTAGTTTACATATTTCTTCTGTTACCTCTTCTACCTCGAGTAGTGGCCTGCATCAAACAAGAGCAAGCATCAACTATTCTGATTGCTCCGTCATGGCCATGGAGGATGTGCTTTGCGGATCTGGTGGGGATGTCATCGTCTCCTCCATGGAGGTTGCCCTGTCGCAGGGATCTGCTAGTACAGGGCCTCTTTGTGCATCAAACTCTAGATTCTCTGAGGCTGACTGTGTGGAGATTGAATGCTTAGTCTTAGCCAAGAGAGTTTTTTCTGAGAGTGTGATTGATGCTCTCATTCAAGCCAGGAAGCCGGTCACCCATCGCATGTGAGACTTGTGGATATTATTGGCAAAAGGTCAGAGTATCCTGGATACTTTCCTTCCAGGATTTTGGCTTTATCTGTAGTGTTACACAAGAAGCTCACTGAACTTCCTGATATACAGTATTTTGTTCAGGCTCTTTCCAGGATCAGGTCTGTATTCAGACATTCTGCTCCTCCTTGGAGTTTGAATCTGGTTCTTAGGGTTTTGCAGAAGACCCTGTTTGACCCTATGCATTCTCTTGACATTAAGATACTGTCTTGGAAGGTTCTTTTTGTACTGGCAATTGCTTCGACACGCATAGTCTCTGAGTTGCCGGCCTTGGAATGTGAGCTTCCATACTTGTTTTTTCATGCCGATAAGGCTGTTCTTCGCACTGGGTTGGGATTTCTCCTTAAGGTTGTGTCTGATCGCAACATTAATCAGGAAATTGTAGTTCCTTCCTTGTGTCCTAACCCTTCTTAAAAAAAAAAATGGTTACTTCATAACTTGGATGTGATTAGAGCTTTGAAGTTTTATATTCCGGCTACAAAGGATTTCAGACAGACTTCAGCATTGTTTGTTGTCTATTCAGGGAAGCGCAAAGGGCAGAAGGCTTCTTCCACTTCCCTATCTTTTTGGCTGAGGAGCATGATTCACCTGGCTTATGAGATGGCGGGACATAAGCCTCCTCAGAGGATTACGGCTCACTCAACTAGAGCTGTGGCTTCTTCTTGGGCCTGCAAGAATGAGGCTTCTATGGAGCAGATTTGTAAGGCAGCTACCTGGTCCTCCTTACATACTTGTTCAGAGTTTCACAAATTTGACGTGTTTGCTTAGGCTGAAGCAGCTTTTGGGAGAAAGGTTTTACAGGCTGTGGTTCCCTCAGTCTAGGGTCAGCCTCTTTTTTACCCTCCCGTTTTCATTCAGTGTCCTCTAGAGCTTGGGTATTTGTTTCCCAAAAGTAATGAATGAAGCTGTGGACTCTCCTCATATTAAGATGGAAAACATCAATTATGCTTACCTGATAATTTCATTTCCATCTGTACGAGGAGAGTCCATGGCTCCTGCCCGGTTCCCTGTTGGACGGACTTAAATTTATTTTGTTTTTTTCTTCTGGCACCATTTATACCCTGATATTTCTCCTACTGTTCCTTGTTCCCTTGGCAGAATGACTGGGGGATGAGGGGAGGTGGGGGAGGTATTTAAGCCTTTGGCTGGGGTATCTTTCCCTCCTCCTGGTGGCCAGGTTCTGTATTTCCCACAAGTAATGAATGAAGCTGTGGACTCTACTCGTACAGATGGAAATTAAAATATCAGGTAAGCATAATTTATGGTATTTTTTAAAGTATCTAATTAATTTTAACACAATCAATAGTTTGATACAAAAGCTTGTGTTTAAACATCCATGATAAATTTGTTCACTTTTGTACAAAACAGAATGATTTGAAAATCCAGGCTTTTGACAGTCTTTCCCATTACACTGGACCAAATTTCAATACATCAGGATTCCCAAAAGACAATATTGAATGACACTTAAAACTGCTTAAATTAGAATTAAAAAAATATAAGCAAAATCTAAACACACACAAAAAAAGCAAATGAAAAACTGTAGGAAACAGGCATCACAGGTTTTTCAAGGGGATATTTGCATGGATTTTTTCACACCATCACAGAAGCAAAAGATACTGTGTCAAAACGAGAGCATATTTCAGCTAATTAGATCAATATTTTTGACAGCTGCCTAGTGTATTTGAATCCATTTTTTTCATGTAACTATTAATATAAATTAATGACATGTGTAATTGATAATTTCATATAATTTTCATCAATTCTTTAAATAATTACACATCTAAACACCTAATTGCAATCATAAAGGATTACCATAATTTATTTATGTACATGTTTCATAGCTAAAAAAGTTAGATCTTTGGGAGGGAAATAGCATCTAGACAAAATAGACATACTTTTCAGAGCTCTGTTCTGTGTTCATTAATAAAAAGTAGTTGTTGCTGATATTGTTTAGCTGACTGGTGACCTAAGGGTGCCTTCATGCAGAGGCTTCCTCTAATAACATCAGCAGACAAGACCTACTTGTTCCCTGTAAGCATACTAAATACAGCCCATAGAGCAGTCTAGCTAAGATCAATGTCTAATAACAGACTGAGGTATGTAATCTCCAGGTTGCATTACTACTTTTTGAGGATAAATTGTTGTAGGCCAAACTTTCAGAGAATGATACCCTGATACAAATCTTTTCTGACCTCCCTGACCAAACAGTGCAACTTAGAAGATCCTACTATGAGTTCACAACTTTTCTCAGAGCTGTTGGCATCAGATCTCCTGCTCAATAATATGTTCCCCTCCCCCCCCCCAACAACTGTGATTGATTGTTTTCTAGGCTGGTTTTTTTTAAATCTACACTACTGTTACACCACATATGAGTTGCACTGGGGTGACACTGTGCCCTGGCAGGCAAGCACTGAAACGCACACGTGTGAAGGAAACTGACTGCTATTATTTAACACAGTCAAAAAAGTGTTGTTGTTTTTTAAATCTACACTACTGTTACACCACATATGAGTTGCACTGGGGTGACACTGTGCCCTGGCAGGCAGGCACTGAAACGCACACGTGTGAAGGAAACTGACTGCTATTATTTAACACAGTCAAAAAAGTGTTGTTTTTTTAAATCTACACTACTGTTACACCACATATGAGTTGCACTGGGGTGACACTGTGCCCTGGCAGGCAGGCACTGAAACGCACACGTGTGCACACTGCTATTATTTAACACAGTCAAAAAAGTGTGTTGTTTTTTTTTTTAAATCTACACTACTGTTACACCAGATATGAGTGGTGGCACTGGGCAAGTGGGCACAGTATACGCTGTGAGCCTGACACACATGCTGGCAGGCAGTCAACTGCAATTAGATTACACAGGGGGGAAAAAAGCAGATGTTCTAGCTCTAAAAGGGGCTTTTTGGGGTGCTGTCCTTACAGCAGAGATCAGATGAGTCCATCCTTACAGCAGAGATCAGATGAGTCCTTCAGGACTGTAGTGGACACTGAATACACTAGCCTAGCTATAGATTTCCCTATTCAATCAGCAGCAGCTACACTGTCCCTCCTCTCACTAACAATGCAGCTTCCGAATGAATCTAAAATGGATGCTGTCCAGGAGGTAGGAGGGTCTGGGAGGGAGGGTCTGCTGCTGATTGGCTGGAATGTGCCTGCTGACTGTGAGGTACAGGGTCAAAGTATTACTCAATGATGACGAATAGGGGGCGGATCGAAAATCGCATATGTTCGCCCGCCGCGGCGAACGCGAACATGCTATGTTCGCCGGGAACTATTCGCCGGCGAACTATTCGCGACATCACTATGTCTTTGCATGGAAAAGAAAAATAGGGGAGAAAATCCCCACACAAACTTGGAGACCTATATTCCACAATATAGCACATTTAGTGCACACTACACATTTATTAGAAACTAATACCAATATCTTCTACAGATGGTACCTCACCCCACAGAGAATAAAGCATATATTCGCTGGCGCTTCAGATAAATGCTGGAGATGTCAGATAGATAAAGGAAGCATGCTCCAAACCTGGGCTCAAATACTGAATAAAATAAATATAATTCTCAATAGCAATCTAAAACTGTCATTTCATATATGCCTTTTTAACAACCTAACGGCTAGATTTAGAGTTCTGCGGCCAAAGGGGTGCGTTAGCTATGCGTGCTTTTTTTCCCCCGCACCTTTTAAATACCGCTGGTATTTAGAGTTCACAGAATGGCTGCGTTAGGCTCCAAAAAAGGGAGCGTAGAGCATATTTACCGCCACTGCAACTCTCGATACCAGCGGTGCTTACGGACGCAGCCAGCTTCAAAAACGTGCTCGTGCACGATTCCCCCATAGGAAACAATGGGGCTGTTTGAGCTGAAAAAAAACCTAACACCTGCAAAAAAGCAGCGTTCAGCTCCTAACGCAGCCCCATTGTTTCCTATGGGGAAACACTTCCTATGTCTGCACCTAACACTCTAACATGTACCCCGAGTCTAAACACCGCTAACCTTACACTTATTAACCCCTAATCTGCCGCCCCCGCTATCGCTGACACCTGCATATTATTATTAACCCCTAATCTGCCGCTCCGTATACCGCCGCAACCTACGTTATCCCTATGTACCCCTAATCTGCTGCCCCTAACACCGCTGACCCCTATATTATATTTATTAACCCCTAATCTGCCGCCCCCAACCTCGCCTCCACCTACCTACAATAATTAACTCCTAATCTGCCGACCGGATCTCACCGCTACTATAATAAATGTATTAACCCCTAAAGCTAAGTCTAACCCTAACACTAACACCCCCCTAAATTAAATATAATTTTAATCTAACGAAATAAATTAACTCTTATTAAATAAATTATTCCTATTTAAAGCTAAATACTTACCTGTAAAATAAATCCTAATATAGCTACAATATAAATTATAATTATATTGTAGCTATTTTAGGATTAATATTTATTTTACAGGTAACTTTGTAATTATTTTTACCAGGTACAATAGCTATTAAATAGTTAATAACTATTTAATAGTTACCTAGTTAAAATAATTACAAATTACCTGTAAAATAAATCCTAACCTAAGTTACAATTAAACCTAACACTACACTATCAATAAATTAATTAAATACAATACCTACAAATAAATACAATTAAATAAACTAACTAAAGTACAAAAAATAAAAAAGAACTAAGTTACAAAAAATAAAAAAATATTTACAAACATTAGAAAAATATTACAACAATTTTAAACTAATTACACCTACTCTAAGCCCCCTAATAAAATAACAAAGCCCCCCAAAATAAAAAAATGCCCTACCCTATTCTAAAATTAAAATAGAAAAGCTCTTTTACCTTACCAGCCCTGAAAAGGGCCATTTGCGGGGCATGCCCCAAAGAATTCAGCTCTTTTGCCTGTAAAAAAAAAAATACAATACCCCCCCCCCAACATTAGAACCCACCACCCACATACCCCTAATCTAACCCAAACCCCTCTTAAATAAACCTAACACTAAGCCCCTGAAGATCTCCCTACCTTGTCTTCACCTCGCCGGGTTCACCGATCCGTCCAGAAGAGCCTCCGAAATCTTCATCCAAGCCCAAGCAGGGGCTGAAGAGTGACGTCCATCCTCCGGCTGAAGTCTGGATCCAAGCGGCAAATGAAGAAGTCCATCTTCCGGAAGAAATCTTCATCCTATCCGGTGCAAAAGAGGACATCCGAACCGGCAAACATCTTCATCCAAGCCGCATCTTCTATGTTGTTCCATCGGATGACGAGCGGCTGATCTTGAAGACGCGGATCCATCCTCTTCGTTCAACGTCCAACTGAAGAATGAAGGTTCCTTTAAGGGACGTCATCCAAGATGGCGTCCCTCGAATTCCGATTGGCTGATAGGATTCTATCAGCCAATCGGAATTAAGGTAGGAAAATTCTGATTGGCTGATGGAATCAGCCAATCAGATTCAAGTTCAATCCGATTGGCTGATTGGATCAGCCAATCAGATTGAGCTTGCATTCTATTGGCTGATCGGAACAGCCAATAGAATGCGAGCTCAATCTGATTGGCTGATCCAATCAGCCAATCGGATTGAACTTGAATCTGATTGGCTGATTCCATCAGCCAATCAGAATTTTCCTACCTTAATTCCGATTGGCTGATAGAATCCTATCAGCCAATCGGAATTCGAGGGACACCATCTTGGATGACGTCCCTTAAAGGAACCGTCATTCTTCAGTTGGACATCGAACGAAGAGGATGGATCCGTGCCGGAGGTCTTCAAGATCACCCGCTCGTCATCCGATGGAACAACATAGAAGATGCAGCTTGGATGAAGATGTTTGCCGGTCCGGATGTCCTCTTCTGCCCGGATAAGATGAAGATTTCTTCCCGAAGATGGTCTTCTTCATTTGCCGCTTGGATCCAGACTTCAGCCGGAGGATGGACGTCACTCTTCAGCCCCTGCTTGGTCTTGGATAAAGATTTCGGAGGCTCTTCTGGACGGATCGGTGAACCCGGCGAGGTGAAGACAAGGTAGGGAGATCTTCAGGGGCTTAGTGTTAGGTTTATTTAAGGGGGGTTTGGGTTAGATTAGGGGTATGTGGGTGGTGGGTTGTAATGTTGGGGGGGGGGTATTGTATGTTTTTTTTTACAGGCAAAAGAGCTGAATTCTTTGGGGCATGCCCCGCAAATGGCCCTTTTCAGGTCTGGTAAGGTAAAAGAGCTTTTCTATTTTAATTTTAGAATAGGGTAGGGCATTTTTTTATTTTGGGGGTCTTTGTTATTTTATTAGGGGGCTTAGAGTAGGTGTAATTAGTTTAAAATTGTTGTAATATTTTTCTAATGTTTGTAAAAAAAAAATATTTTTTGTAACTTAGTTCTTTTTTATTTTTTGTACTTTAGTTAGTTTATTTAATTGTATTTATTTGTAGGTATTGTATTTAATTAATTTATTGATAGTGTAGTGTTAGGTTTAATTGTAACTTAGGTTAGGATTTATTTTACAGGTAATTTGTAATTATTTTAACTAGGTAACTATTAAATAGTTATTAACTATTTAATAGCTATTGTACCTGGTTAACATAAATACAAAGTTGCCTGTAAAATAAATATTAATCCTAAAATAGCTACAATATAATTATAATTTATATTGTAGCTATATTAGGGTTTATTTTACAGGTAAGTATTTAGCTTTAAATAGGAATAATTTATTTAATAAGAGTTAATTTATTTCGTTAGATTTAAATTATATTTAACTTAGGGGGGTGTTAGGGTTAAGGTTAGACTTAGCTTTAGGGGTTAATAAATGTATTATAGTAGCGGTGAGCTCCGGTCGGCAGATTAGGGGTTAATACTTGAAGTTAGGTGTTGGCGATGTTAGGGAGGGCAGATTAGGGGTTAATACTATTTATTATAGGGTTATTGAGGCGGGAGTGAGGCGGATTAGGGGTTAATAACTTTATTATAGTAGCGGTGAGCTCCGGTCGGCAGATAAGGGGTTAATAATTGTAGGTAGGTGGCGGCGACGTTGGGGGCGGCAGATTAGGGGTTAATAAATATAATATAGGGGTCGGCGGTGTTAGGGGCAGCAGATTAGGGGTTCATAGGGATAACATAGGTGGCAGCGGTGTGCGGTCGGCAGATTAGGGGTTAAAAAATTTTAATAGAGTGGCGGCGATGTGGGGGGACCTCGGTTTAGGGGTACATAGGTAGTTTATGGGTGTTAGTGTACTTTAGAGCACAGTAGTTAAGAGCTTTATAAACCGGCGTTAGCCCAGAAAGCTCTTAGCTACTGACTTTTTTCTGTGGCTGGAGTTTTGTCGTTAGATTTCTAACGCTCACTTCAGCCAAGACTCTAAATACCGGCGTTAGGAAGATCCCATTGAAAAGATAGGCTACGCAAATGGTGTAGGGGGATCTGCGGTATGGAAAAGTCGCGGCTGCAAAGTGAGCGTTAGACCCTTTCCTGACTGACTCCAAATACCAGAGGGCGGTAAAAACCAGCGTTAGGAGCCTCTAACGCTGGTTTTGACGGCTACCGCCCAACTCTAAATCTAGCCGTAAGTGAGATCAGGTGTAAACTTAGGAGGTCGCTAGGTCAAATCCTGTTCAGCACAGCCAGACATTTAATCGCTTCTCATTGGAAACAAAAAGGTTCCCCATCACTTAGGGAGTGGGAATCGAGAGTACATAAATCTATCTTACTAGAAAGATATCACTACTACAAGGAGGGACAAGTGGACCTCTATCATTATATCAGATTTTACTGGGACCAATATATAAGTCAACCTAGATAAATAATAATACATATACTGGACTTCTACAGTAATCTTTCGATGCATATGCATAAATATACTTTCACACTACACAACAACTCAATCACAAGTCTTCACTACTTCAACCTACTTAGAATATGTTTAAAATTTGTTCTAATGTTGTTTTCAGTTCTGTTTAATGTTATTAAGAAAATATTTACCAAAGTTTCATATTCATATGATTAACTAAAGAGCTGTATTACTCTGTTAATCAAATCAACGAACACTACATTCTAAAACATCTCTATATGTCATACCTAATATGCTACTTTGCAGACTTTCCTTGATGAGCAATCAACAAAGGACTCAAATAACATACGGCTAGATTACGAGTTTTGCGTTATGAGTGGCTCGCTGCTAACTTGCAAGTTATTTCCACCACTCACCTCCCTATAGCGCTACTATTACAGGTTTTGAGGGGAGAGCCGGCTAAAAAAAAGCCTAACACCTGCAATAAAGGAGCGTAAAGCTCCGTAACGCAGCCCCATTGATTCCTATGGGGAAAGAAAAGTTATGTTTATATCCTAACACCCTAACATAAACCCGGAGTCTAAACACCCCTAATCTGCCACCCCCAACATCGCCGACACCTACATTATACTTATTAACCCCTAATCTGCTGCCCCTAACATTGCCGCCACCTACATTACACTTATTAACCCCTAATCTGCCGCACCCAATGTCGTCGCTACCTACGCTTATTAACCCCTAATCTGCCGGCCCCAACATCGCCGCCACTATACTAAAGTTATTAACCCCAATCAGCCAATAGAATGCAAGCTCAATCCTATTGATTTTTTCAACTTTAATTCCGATTGGCTGATAGAATTCTATCAGCCAATCAGAATTCAAGGGACGCCATCTTGGATGACGTCCCTTAAAGGAACCTTCATTCTTCAGTAGCCGTCGAAAGAAGAGGATGCTCCGGGCCGGATGTCTTGAAGATGGAGCCGCTCCGCGTCGGAAGGATGAAGATAGAAGATGCCGTCTGGATGAAGACTTCTGCCCGCCTGAAGAACCACTTCTTGCCGCTTGGATGAAGACTTCTCCTGGCTTCGTTGAGGACCTCTTGCCGCTTTGATGAAGACTTCTCCCGGCTTCGTTGAGGATGGATGTCCGGTCTTCAAAAACTGTAAGTGGATCTTCGGGGGTTAGTGTTTGGTTTTTTTAAGGGTTTATTGGGTGGGTTTTATTTTTAGATTAGGGTTTGGGCTGAAAAAGAGTTAAATGCCCTTTTCATGGCAATGGGGAGCTTGGTTTTTTTTAGATAGGATTTTATTTGGGGGGTTTGGTCGTGTGGGTAGTCGGTTTTATTGTTGGGGGGTTGTTTGTATTTTTTTTAAAAGGTAAAAGAGCTGATTTATTTGGGGCAATGCCCACAAAAGGCCCTTTTAAGGACTATTGGCAGTTTAGTTTAGGCTAGTGGGTTTTTTATTTTTTTTGGGGGGGGGGCTTTTTTATTTTGATAGGGCTATTAGATTAGGTGTAATTAGTTTAAATATTTGATCATTTATTTTTTATTTTGTGTAATTTAGTGTTTTTTATTTTTGTAATTTAGTTAATTGTATTTAATTAATGTAATTTATTCAATTGTAGTGTAAGGTTAGGTGTTAGTGTAAGACAGGTTAGGTTTTATTTCACAGGTAAATTTGTATTTTTTTTAACTAGATAGCTAGTAAATAGTTAATAACTATTTACTAACTAGTCTACCTAGTTAAAATAAATACAAACTTAGCTGTGAAATAAAAATAAAACCTAAGATAGATACAATGTAACTATTAATTATATTGTAGCTAGCTTTGGTTTTATTTTACAGGTAAGTATTTATTTAGTTTTAAATAGGAATAATTTAGGTAGTAATTGTAATTTTTATTTGGAATAATTTAAATTATGGTAAAGTTAGTGGGTGTTAGGGTTAGACTTAGGGTTAGGTTTAGGGGTTAATAACTTTAGTATAGTGGTGGCGACTTTGGAGGCAGCAGATTGGGGTTAATAACAGTAATGTAGGTTGTGGCGATGTTAGGGACAGCAGATTAGGGGTTAATAATATTTAACTAGTGTTTGTGATGCGGGAGTACAGCGGTTTAGGGGTTAATATGTTTATTATAGTGGCGGCGATGTCGGGAGCAGCAGATTAGGGGTTAATAATTTTATTTTAGTGTTTGCGATGTGGGAGGGCCTCGGTTTAGGGGTTAATAGGTAGTTTATGGGTGTTAGTGTACTTTTTAGCACTTTAGTTATGAGTTTTATGTTACGGATTTGTAACATAAAAGCTATAACTACTGACTTTCAGTTTACGGTACGGATCTTGTAGTTATGGGCTGTACCGCTCATTTTTTGGCCGGACAGGCAAACTCGTAATAACGGCGCTGTGGAAGTCCCATTGAAAAGGGACTTTTTGAAAGCTGCGGTAGTTACATTGCGTGACGACCAAAAAGGTGTGCGGTACAGATATACCTGCAAGCGGTAGTGAAAGAGAGCCATAACGCTGCTTTTTCACCATAACGCAAAACTCGTAATCTAGCCGATAGAGATGACAAGAAATATTATACAGGATTTTGACTACCTGAGGAATGAATATGGCTGTTTAAATGAACAGTTTTATTTATATCTTCAGCTTAGACATTATTGCAGCAATTTAGGAAACTCCATATATGAATTTAATAAATGGGATATCATAAAACCTAGTATTACATTATTTGCCTCTGGTATAACCTCCGGATCAATCTTGTATAAAATAGTTAATGACCATAAAAAAGCACATTTTATATACAAATTTATAAATGGTTAAAAATATTACCCGAAAATAATACCACAAAAGAATCCTTTCGATCCAGTATGAAAAGAACTAGAAAAGCAACTTTAGTTGAAATGGTTTTTATTGAGTGCAAAATATCATAACAAAATGAACATACATAGAGTAAATCTGGGTCACCAATGACCCAACCCACACTGGGCATATCAATGTGGTATGACATATAAAGGCTTGTGAAAAAAAAAAGAAAAGATTAAAGGACCCAGTCCGGAGCCGGGCCTCCAGCACCCCAGTTGCACTTATCTTTTTTGATGAGAACAATACAAAAATAATAAAAGGTATACATAAAGGAAAAAGAAGACAAACATATATAAATTGAACATTAATAACAATAAACCTATCAGAATGCTGAATGCTCTACTTTCGGCCTCTTATCTCTGGATGTCGCAGCCATATCTCTGGCTGTGCTATGGTTTGTGTCTACAATTACCTCTCAGTCTCTCTCTATTATGTGATTCAGCAGGGGTTGGTGTTGGCTCCCCCCATTATCCAGTAGAACCAAATTTTCCCAAAGGAGTCCATCCTATTTTGTAGGTGGGCAGCTGTCTCATGCATAGCGTACATACCGGCAAGTTTGTTGGTAATCTCCGACCAAGTCGGTACTCCTGTCTTCCAATGTTTGGCTATTAGGGTCCTAACTGTGGTGAAGATTATTCTGAGAAAGGTGTTTATGTGGGAGTTGTAACCCTGGGTTCTAGCATTTAATAAGGCCTGTGAGGCACTAATGTTTATACGGTCTCCAATCAAGTTGGATAAGAGGTCTGAGGTCTGATCCCATATATTCTTAACCTTGGGGCACTCCCACCACATATGTATGTATGTACCCTTGGTCCCACACCCTCTATAGCATAAACTGGAGCCCCCCTTAACGGAGTGCGCCAGTCTCTCAGGTGTCAAGTACCAACGAAACACCGACTTCAAGCTATTTTCTCTGAGATCTGCACTCAATAAACCCCTACTTGCGTCAAAAGTTATAGTGTGCCATTCCTCTGTTGTTAAATCAGTATTCAAGTCTCTCTCCCACCTTTTAACAATGGGTGGCTTATTCTTTATTCTGGCTGATTGTATCGCGTGGTACATATGTGAAATAGCTTGTTTGGGTCTGTGATGTGCGCTACACTGTTTCCCAAGTGTCGTGGATTGATTTCCCCTCCCCCCAAGAGTGTAAGAATGGACAGCCGAGGAGATCTGCAAATACACAAACCATTGTAGGGGCAATGGTTCTAGTTTTCTTTGTAATTGTGTAAAAGTGATCATAGAGCCTTGTTGGATAAAATCTGCCACCCTGTACAGGCCCTTGTTCTCCCATTTGTCTATATGTATATGACAGTCTCCCGGGAGTATGTATTTTAATGGCCTTTCGAGAGTATATTGTGAAACTAACTTGTAAAAATTTATTGATTTATGCCATTGTCTGCAAGAGGTCAGTAGTGCATGTGGTTTAAAACCCTTTATGGTCTTCAGCGTCTCCTTCCTCCATAGTACATCGTCTGGTGAGCTAAGTCCCCCCATAGCGGCTTCTAAAGCAGGCCATACAATATCGCAGTCTCGTCTCCCCAGTATCGCAGCCTGAGTGAGTCTGGCAGCCTGGTAGTAGTCCCTTAAATTGGGGAGTCCCCCCCCCCTAATTGTCTGTGTCTCGTGAGTATAATTCCGGGAGAAAAGCAACTTTAAAGGGCCATGATACCCAAATGTTGAAACACTTGAAAGTGATGCTGCATAGCTGTAAAAAGCTGACTAGAAAATATCACCTGAACATCTCTATGTAAAAAAAAAAAGATATTTTACCTCAAAAATTCCTCAGTAGCCACATCCCATTGTAAAGGACTTCTAAGCAGCAAATCAGTATGTCTGTCCCGGGACAGCTAAGGGAGTGAGCTTACGTGCACTCTCATGTTATTTCCCTATTCAGTTTAAGGAAGTTTACTATGAAATCTCATGAGAGTTAAGTCAAATCTCATGAGATTACAGTTAAAGAGTTCATGACCTCAGCACTGCTGATGCTGATTGGCTGCTGTTCATTTCTTCATTTTTTTTTCGTTTTACCTGCAGCTGGACAGTAACTGAAGTATAACATTTTACACAGAACTTACTCTGCTGAGCTGAGGAAATTGTGAGGTAAAATATCTTCCTTTTTTTACATAGAGATGCTCAGGTGATATTTTCCTGTCAGCTTTTTAACAGTTATACTGCATCAGTTTCAAGTGATTTAGCATATGAGTATTATGTCCCTTTAATGTCAAGCTGGAGAGAATCTCAATCAAAAATATTATATCATGCATATTTGACACCATACATAATGTCTAAATGGAAAAACTCTAAAGATAATTTTTGTAAAAAGTGTAGACTTAATAATGCAGATTTGGTAAATTGTGTTTTCTCATGCCCCAAAGCTAATAGTTATTGGTAGGTAAAAGATCTCATACTGGTTAAAAAAAAAAAAGACCCTAAAAGTCTTCGAGTGTTCTTGAGAAGTTTACATCAACAAATGATTTTAGAACAATGTGATGTAAATATACAGTTAGAAAACCATGTTATTAGATTCTTTGGGAAATGGGAAACATATATAAAGTCTCTAAATTCATCTGTACAACAAATGATAGTTAAAATGTTTGAAAATAAACTATTTATCTAAGAAGAACGGCTTAGAGGGAATTGGGTATTTGAATAAGCGGCTTGATACTATGGTGAGGGGAAAGAGCGAGAGGAGAAGGTTTTATTTTTCTAATATGTTGTCATGTTAAATCTAAACAATCTTTTTTTTTTTTTTTCCATTTTTCCGGTTTGTTAAAATTAAGAAGGCAGAAATGAATTATGATTTATGAGAGTCTTGCTGGAGTTGCATCTCCAGAATATATGTATTAATACGGAGCTGCATCTCCAAATTATGACACATTTACTTTCCTTTTTTCTTTTTCTTTTTTTATACATTAGTGGAGCTGCGTCTCCAAAACTAATTTATATAAGCAAAAGTTTTCTGTCTTTGTTTTCCTTTTTATATGTTGTATTTACCCTCTTGATAAAATAATACAATAAAATTAAAAAAATATAAAAACAAAATATTATTATAATATATAAAGATGATACAACAAATTCAGAATGGTCTCATGTTAAATTATGTAATTATACGACTGTATGAGCTGAATATGTGTGTAACTTTTGGCTCTTTAACATTTACTATTACTGATTTTGTAACTTTAAATGCACAAAAATAATAATAAAAAAAAAATAAAAAAAAAAATATTAATCACCTATTCAGAGTTGTTAAAGATCATATAACATATCTGGGTATCAATATTTCAAGTACCCCTCAGCAATGGTATGAGTTAAATTATAGAAAAGTAATTAATAAAGTTATAGGGGTCTATTTATGAAGCAGCGGATGTTGCTTCCAACCCTCTCCGCTTCAGTTCCGACTGAAGCGGAAGTTAAGAAGCAGCGGTCCTAAGACCGCTGCTCCTTAACTCGTCCGCCACCTCTGAGGTGGCGGACAGCAATCAGCCTGATCGAATACGATCGGGTTGATTGACACCCCTGATAGCGGCCTATTGGTCGTGAATCTGCAGGGGGGGCAGTATTGCACCAGTAGTTCACCAGAACTGCTGGTGAAATGATAAATGCGTATGCTGTAAGTATTTATTGATGTGCGGTGGACATGATTCACTATAGCGGATCATGTCTGTCCGCACCTACAGAAATAGACCCCATAGAGGATCTTTTAAGATGGTCTATATTTCCTCTCAATCTTTATGGAAAAGTTAATTTGTTTAAAATTATTGCATTCACAAAATTACTATGTATCTTACAGAATGTACCATGCAGTATTCATAAAAAAAAGATCTTAAATTAATAATTACAGCCTTAGTGAAATAGCTTTGGAGCAATAAAACACCTAGAATCACTATCGGCTAGATTTAGAGTTTTGTCTGTAACGACCCGCGTAGCTAACGCTCCTTTTTTTCCCCCCGCACCTTTTAAACAACGCTGGTATTGAGAGTTCTCTGAAGGGCTGCGTTAGGCTCCAAAAAGGGAGCGTAGAGCCGAATTTACCACCACTTCAACTCTCAATACCAGCGTTGCTTACGGTAGCGGCTAGCTGGAAAAACGTGTTCGTGCACGATTCCCCCATAGGAAACAATGGGGCAGTTTAGGCTGACAAAAAAAACCTAACACCTGCAAAAAATCAGCGTTAAGCACATAGCGCAGCCCCATTGTTTCCTATGGGGAAACACTTTCTAAGTCTGCACCTAACACCCTAACATGTACCCCGAGTCTAAACACCCCTAACTTTACACTTATTAACCCCTAATCTGCCGCCCCCGCTATCGCTGACACCTGCATTATATTATTAACCCCTAATCTGCCGCTCCGGACACCGCCGCAACCTACATTATAGCTATGAATCCCTAATCTGCTGCCCCTAACATCGCTGACACCTATATTATATTTATTAACCCCCAATCTGCCCCCCCCAACGTCGCCGCTACCTACCTACACTTATTAACCCCTAATCTGCCGACTGGACCTCGCCGCTACTCTAATAAATGTATTAACCCCTAAACCGCCTCAATCCCGCCTCAAAAACCCTATAATAAATAGTATTAACCCCTAATCTGCCCTCCCTAACATCGCTGACACCTAACTTCAAGTATTAACCCCTAATCTGCCGACCAGACCTCGCCGCTACTGTAATAAATGTATTAACCCCTAAAGCTAAGTCTAACCCTAACACCCCCCTAAATTAAGTATAATTTTAATCTAACGAAATAAATTAAATATTATTAACTAAAGTCTTCCTATTTAAAACTAAATACTTACCTGTAAAATAAACCCTAATATAGCTACAATATAATGAATAATTATATTGTAGATATTTTAGAATTTATATTTATTTTACAGGCAACTTTGTATTTATTTTAACTAGGTACAATAGCTATTAAATAGTTATTTACTATTTAATAGCTACCTAGTTAAAATAATTACCAAATTACCTGTAAAATAAATCCTAACCTAAGTTACAATTAAACCTAACACTACACTATCAATAAATAAATTAAATCAATTAACTACAAGTACCTACAATTAAATAAACTAAACTAAATTACAAAAAAAACAAAACACTAAATTACAAAAAATAAAAAAGATTACAAGAATTTTAAGCTAATTACACCTACTCTAAGCCCCCTAATAAAATAACAAAGCCCCCCAAAATAAAAAAATTCCCTACCCTAATCTAAATTAAAAAAGTTAACAGCTTTATTACCTTACCAGCCCTTAAAAGGGCTTTTTGCGGGGCATGCCCCAAAGAATCAGCTCTTTTGCCTGTAAAAAAAACACAATACCACCCCCCAACATTACAACCCACCACCCACATACCCCTACTCTAACCCAAACCCCCCTTAAATAAACCTAACACTACCCCCCTGAAGATCTCCCTACCTTGAGTCGTCTTCACCCAACCGGGCCGAAGTCTTCATCCGACGGACCAAAAGAAGACATCCGGAGTGGCAGAAGTCTTCATCCTATCCGGGCAGAAGAGGACATCCGGACCGGTAGACATCTTCATCCAAGCGGCATCTTCTATCTTCATACATCCGGAGCGGAGCCATCTTCTTCCAGCCGATGCGGATCCATCCTCTTCTACCGACGCCTATTCGCCGAATGAAGGTTCCTTTAAATGACGTCATCCAAGATGGCGTCCCTCGAATTCCAATTGGCTGATAGGATTCTATCAGCCAATCAGAATTAAGGTAGGAAAAATCTGATTGGCTGATTGAATTAGCCAATCAGATTCAAGTTCAATCGGATTGGCTGATCCAATCCGCCAATCAGATTGAGCTTGCATTCTATTGGCTGATCGGAACAGCCAATAGAATGCAAGCTCAATCTGATTGGCTGATTGGATCAGCCAATCCGATTGAACTTGAATCTGATTGGCTGATTCAATCAGCCAAAGAGATTTTTTCCTACCTTAATTCCGATTGGCTAATAGAATCCTATCAGCCAATCGGAATTTGAGGGACGCCATCTTGGATGACGTTATTTAAAGGAACCTTCATTCGGCAAGCAGGCGTCAGTAGAAGAGGATGGATCCGCGTCGGCTGGAAGAAGATGGCTCTGCTCTGGATGGATGAAGATAGAAGATGCCGCTTGGATGAAGATGTCTACCGGTCCGGATGTCCTCTTCTGCCCGGATAGGATGAAGAGTTCTGCCGCTCCGGATGTCTTCTTTTGGTCCATCGGATGAAGACTTCGGCCCGGTTGGGTGAAGACGACTCAAGGTAGGGAGATCTTCAGGGGGGTAGTGTTAGGTTTATTTAAGGGGGGTTTGGGTTAGAGTAGGGGTATGTGGGTGGTGGGTTGTAATGTTGGGGGGTGGTATTGTATTTTTTTTGCAGGCAAAAGAGCTGATTCTTTGGGGCATGCCCCGCAAAAAGCCCTTTTAAGGGCTGGTAAGGTAATAGAGCTGTTAACTTTTTTAATTTAGATTAGGGTAGGGAATTTTTTTATTTTGGGGGGCTTTGTTATTTTATTAGGGGGCTTAGTGTAGGTGTAATTAGCTTAAAATTCTTGTAATCTTTTTTATTTTTTGTAATTTAGTGTTTGTTTGTTTGTTTTTGTATTTTAGTTTAGTTTATTTAATTGTAGGTACTTGTAGTTAATTGATTTAATGTATTTATTGATAGTGTAGTGTTAGGTTTAATTGTAACTTAGGTTAGGATTTATTTTACAGGTAATTTGGTAATTATTTTAACTAGGTAGCTATTAAATAGTAAATAACTATTTAATAGCTATTGTACCTAGTTAAAATAAATACAAAGTTGCCTGTAAAATAAATCTAAATCCTAAAATAGCTACAGTATAATTATTTGTTATATTGTAGCTATATTAGGGTTTATTTTACAGGTAACTATTTAGATTTAAATAGGAAGACTTTAGTTAATAATATTTAATTTATTTCGTTAGATTAAAATTATATTTAATTTAGGGGGGGGTGTTAGGGTTAGGGTTAGACTTAGCTTTAGGGGTTAATACATTTATTAGAGTAGCGGCGAGGTCCGGTCCACAGATTAGGGGTTAATACTTGAAGTTAGGTGTCGGCGATGTTAGGGAGGGCAGATTAGGGGATAATACTATTTATTATAGGTGAGAGAATCCCAGGCTCCTACCCTGAGGAGGCTAGGTTAAAGTATCGGATATACCAGTACGGTTAAAAAATATATATGGTTTAATATATAGGTACAGATGATTAAGAACAATTAATACATATTAAAACAAATTACAGGGCAAACTTCATGGATCCATGATAAAATATAGTGTATAACAAATTGTAAATAACAAATGAAATAAAAACAATGAAATAAAAACAATTCGCAATTGATTGCAATTGGTAGCAGCAAGGTAATGTACAAACAAATAGTGGTGAAAGTTTATCTACAGGGAGTGCAGAATTATTAGGCAAGTTGTATTTTTGAGGATTAATTTTATTATTGAACAACAACCATGTTCTAAAAACCCAAAAAACTCATTAATATCAAAGCTGAATAGTTTTGGAAGTAGTTTTTAGTTTGTTTTTAGTTATAGCTAGTTTAGGGGGATATCTGTGTGTGCAGGTGACTATTACTGTGCATAATTATTAGGCAACTTAACAAAAAACAAATATATACCCATTTCAATTATTTATTTTTACCAGTGAAACCAATATAACATCTCAACATTCACAAATATACATTTCTGACATTCAAAAACAAAACAAAAACAAATCAGTGACCAATATAGCCACCTTTCTTTGCAAGGACACTCAAAAGCCTGCCATCCATGGATTCTGTCAGTGTTTTGATCTGTTCACCATCAACATTGCGTGCAGCAGCAACCACAGCCTCCCAGACACTGTTCAGAGAGGTGTACTGTTTTCCCTCCTTGTAAATCTCACATTTGATGATGGACCACAGGTTCTCAATGGGGTTCAGATCAGGTGAACAAGGAGGCCATGTCATTAGATTTTCTTCTTTTATACCCTTTCTTGCCAGCCACGCTGTGGAGTACTTGGACGCGTGTGATGGAGCATTGTCCTGCATGAAAATCATGTTTTTCTTGAAGGATGCAGACTTCTTCCTGTACCACTGCTTGAAGAAGGTGTCTTCCAGAAACTGGCAGTAGGACTGGGAGTTGAGCTTGACTCCATCCTCAACCCGAAAAGGCCCCACAAGCTCATCTTTGATGATACCAGCCCAAACCAGTACTCCACCTCCACCTTGCTGGCGTCTGAGTCGGACTGGAGCTCTCTGCCTTTACCAATCCAGCCATGGGCCCATCCATCTGGCCCATCAAGACTCACTCTCATTTCATCAGTCCATAAAACCTTAGAAAAATCAGTCTTGAGATATTTCTTGGCCCAGTCTTGACGTTTCAGCTTGTGTGTCTTGTTCAGTGGTGGTCGTCTTTCAGCCTTTCTTACCTTGGCCATGTCTCTGAGTATTGCACACCTTGTGCTTTTGGGCACTCCAGTGATGTTGCAGCTCTGAAATATGGCCAAACTGGTGGCACGTGGCATCTTGGCAGCGGCACGCTTGACTTTTCTCAGTTCATGGGCAGTTATTTTGCGCCTTGGTTTTTCCACACGCTTCTTGAGACCCTGTTGACTATTTTGAATGAAACGCTTGATTGTTCGATGATCACGCTTCAGAAGCTTTGCAATTTTAAGAGTGCTGCACCCCTCTGCAAGATATCTCACTATTTTTGACTTTTCTGAGCCTGTCAAGTCCTTCTTTTGACCCATTTTGCCAAAGGAAAGGAAGTTGCCTAATAATTATGCACACCTGATATAGGGTGTTGATGTCATTAGACCACACCCCTTCTCATTACAGAGATGCACATCACCTAATATGCTTAATTGGTAGTAGGCTTTCGAGCCTATACAGCTTGGAGTAAGACAACATGCATAAAGAGGATGATGTGGTCAAAATACTCATTTGCCTAATAATTCTGCACTCCCTGTATTAGCTTCAAATGATGATCTTAAATAATTAAACAGTGAAAAAGTCACAGTGAAAAAATTCCTAAAATCTGATTCCAATCAGAGAAAAAAAGGGGAAAAATAGGGGAAAAAATAAAGTTTGTGAAATCCTGTTACGAATAGTGTGATCCGGTGGTGGTTGAAAATCTAAAACCAGTAATGAAAGTCTCAAAAGTGATGATAAAAAATGTGTATCAAACGACTATCAAATTGGTGCAAATGTAGCAAATTTTAGTGTTGAAACGTCACTGCATAACTGGTGTTGTATAAAAAATTGAAGATTGAAAAAATCAAAAATCAAAAACAAACAGTAGAAAATGTGAGTGCTCCAACAGTCTTCAAAACAAATATTAGTGGTACTTGATAGTTGATATACAAGCAAGACAACAATAACAAAAAAGGAAAGAACGATCCGCCTGTGGAAAAAACAGAAATAGAATATAGTGTAGATTGTCCAAAATGTTTAGCAAACAATAGAATAAGGCTTACCAGTGCTGGTCAATGCGTTTCGGCCCGTGCTAGGCCTTTCTCAAGACTGGTTTGTGATTGCAAAAGGTGGCCTTATATAGGCTGCTTTACCGGATGTTACAAAATGTTTACTTCCGGTTTACCGAAATTGATTATTTTTTAGCAAACTGTTTTTTTAAACTCAATCTCATTAGATATGATTTGGTATGCTTGACAGATTATAAGGGGATATTTCCCCAGCTTAATCCTCATTGGTATGTAGTTTTATTTTACTGTCCTATTCACTCCGTGAGCATCGTGACGTCACTTCCGGTCCAGGTAATTTATACGATCGATTTATATAGATCGTGGGATCAAATAAGAGTAAACTTACGTTAAAGGAGAATGTATTTACTAATTACATGATGAAATTGGTGTCAATATTCTGCTTGGGTTTTAGGCGCTGAGGTCTATCCTTTATATCTGATTCTCACTTATCCTAGCCAGTCCTTAGCAGCCGATTGAGCAACTACTATCCTATATTTAGATGAATTCACTAAACTTATTAAGACAAGATGTACTTATAGATGTCAACCAACACACTAAATTAATTAGCATCGAAGTTGAGGAAGAGGACACTATAGATATCCAGTCTATTTTTAAAGACTTAGAAAAATTATTAATTTCAGAAGTCAAATTTAAGGCTGAAATATCTTTTTTTTTTAAATGACTAGAATTAGACATCATACCAAAGGGACTGATTACTCATAAGGAGTGTGCCTTCCCCCTGTCGGATTCCATTTCTGATAAATGGAAAATGGTGTTAATTAATACATCAAGACAGTTAATGAAGCTTATTATTGAATATAGAGAATCTCTTGCTACAGAGATGGATCATGAGATCAAAGAGAATGAAGCAATATTGCTGAATCTAGAACACTCTGGACACGGGTCCAAAGACCTTACAGATAAGAGAGAAAATCTGGTTAATAGAGTAAAAAAAGCCAGAGAAGATGTTATTCAAAAGAAAACCAAAAAACTCATGAGGGAACTGGAAAACAAAGAAAGCAGTAACTATGCAAAGGAAGCCACTACTAAAATTGAGAAGACTGTGGCAGAGATAGACAACACCAAAAGTCCAACCACACAAACTCTGAACAGACCGAATCATAGAGATGAGACACACATCTCAGATAACGACCAAGAGTATAAAGGACGACCTTATAAACAGGAACAGTCTAATATTACAAATTATGATCAGAATAAGACATATAACGATTATGATACACGAGCGAATTACCGTAGAAGATCACCATATTTGAATCGTGGGCATAAGCCCGGATATAGACAAAACTTCAGGCGATACAACAACAACAACTATAGGGAACCCGATGACAATAGAGACAGAAGACCTAGAGATAATTACTCTCCCGAAAGGAGAGATATGAGGCCCAGAGCCTACTGCTCCCCAGATAGAAGGAGAAATCAATGGAACAACGGGTGGAATTATTCTGAAAATAGGACACCAAGTTATCAAAACTTCCATAACCAAGCCAATTGGAGAGAGGAAAATTATCCACAAAGAAGACAACATCACTACAGGAGGCCAAAAGGGAATAGACATAATGATTGGAGACCTGCTTATTATCAACAGAGACAAAATGTTGACTTTGAAGAGTACAAAAGAAGAGACCACTCCAACTATGTACATAGGGATACATATAAGACACCTCAAATGAAAGGGGGTCATAAGACAGTTCGAGAAGAACACCCAGGAAAGACATCAAACGATGGAAATACAAAGGACGAGTGGAGGATCCAACACTGTATTAAAAGAACAGAACCAAGGGTTGATCCACAAACATCCACTACTCCGAATATCGAGGACTCACCTTCTTCTTTTTTAGGGCTGGAATATCCACCCAGCAAAGAGAAAGACAGGTTGCTAAAAACACAGAAAAACGGAGGGCCGGAGAAGCCCAAAGCACTAAAAAGAAGACACATCGAGGAAGAAGAGGAGGAATGAAATTAAACAAGAAACCAAACCAGGAAAATGGATCAGATCTAGAAGATAAAAATGCAAAGAGTAACACCGGCATTTTTAATCTAAGCACACATACTCTAACTAAAGATGAAAACTCAGTCCTGAAGTTTAGACTATCCTTTGCTCCCACTAAAAGTTTGGACAAATTCCAAACATTTGTTAACACCAAGGAATTTGTGAGGAAACTCACACTCAAAAGGTTCTTCTCGAGGTCCCCAGCTGAGAGATTGGCTTATACACCAAGAGAATATACAGACCTTTACAGACATACAGAACTTAAACCAAAATCAACCTTTTATCCAACTGCGAGCAAAGGAGTAGCCATAGAAACCTTTGAGAATATAGTATGTCGAGAAATTAGGGACATTCAACAGAGGAAACTCAAAATAAAGAAACATAATCTAACTACTCAACAGTTGAAAACAATCAAAGAACTTGAAAACAACCACGATCTGAGCATTAAACCAGCTGACAAGGGAGGAGGAATTGTAGTTATGAACAGGATTGATTATGAATCAATACGCTCAAATCCGTTGGTACTATACAAGAGAGAATTATTGACAATACTGGATAAAGCAAAAGAGAAGGGGATTCTCAATGACAAAGAATACAATTACATTAATATAAATCACCCCATAACTCCTGTGATATATCACCTACCGAAAATTCACAAATCGCTGCAAAAGCCCCCCGGAAGACCAATAATTTCAGGTATTGGATCATTAAGTAGCAACTTATCCGAATATGTTGACCTGAATCTACAGAGATATGTTCGACAACTTCCCTATCACCTCAAAGACTCTACCCAGGTTTTAAATCTACTGGAAGATATAATGTGGGAAGAAGGCTACATTTTAGCCACCTGTGACGTGACTTCATTATATACATGTATCCCACATCAAGAAGGACTAGAAGGGGTTGAATACTTCCTCAAGAAGGATAACGAAGTCTCAGAAGAACAAAGGAAATTCATTCTGGACAGTATTCAATATATACTAAACCATAATTATTTCTGTAATAATGGTCATTATTACCAACAAATTTGTGGAATAGCAATGGGGACCAGGTTCGCGCCTAGCTATGCCAACCTGTATATGGGCAAATGGGAGCATATCTTTTGGGAATCCTGCCCAGCTAGCATGGACCTGGTCCTCTATCGTCGTTACATTGACGATATATTAATTATTTGGAAGGGGACACAATCAGATCTTGATTTTACCTTTGAAATTATGAATAGAAACACAAACAATCTACATTTCACATATGTCAGCAGTATGACTGAAATAATCTTCCTTGACTTGAAAATTGAAGTGATAAATGGAAAGTTGGAAACCTCGACACACTTTAAAGAGGTAGATAGCAACAACTATATACACATGACAAGTTGCCATCATTCCAATTGGAAAAACAACATTCCAAAAGGACAACTATTGAGGATGAGAAAAAATTGCTCCACTACAGACAAATGGGAAGAACAGGCAACAACAATAAAATCCAAATTTCTTGAGAGAGGGTACAACGAGACAAAACTGGATCAGAAAATCCAAGAAGTCAGGAAGATTGACAGAACTGAACTCATAAATTATAAAAAACCTAAGACAACGACAAATGAAGAGTTTCTTAACATACCTATGATCACATAGTACAGTGACAACAAAAATATCATTGAAAATATATTCAGAAAACACTGGGGTATATTAAAAGATGACGATCTAATAGGCGAAAAACTACCTATACAACCTAGGTTTATCTATAGGAAAACCAGCAATTTGAAAAATAAACTAGCCCCAAGTATACCCAAGAAAAAGACCTCTGGAGTTACAGACGTGTTTGGAAAAGTAATAAAAGGGTTTTTCCCATGTATATCATGCAAGTCCTGTAAGCAAGGCATAAAAGAAGCATCCTTTATTTGCCACAATACCAAGGAAACACACAAAATCAACGATTTAATCAGATGCCAAGACAAAGGCATTATTTATATGCTTCAATGCTCATGTGGCCTACAATATGTGGGCCAAACATCTAGAACCTTGAAGGACAGGATGCGAGAACACCTGCTACTCATTGAAAAATTGAACACAGATACAGCCTTATATAAACACTTTGCAGATAAACACAAAGGGAATACTAAAGAACTCACCTTTCTAGGGATACAAAAGATCAAAAAGGATTGGAGAGGAGGACATTATGAAAAGAGACTCCTCACAGCAGAATCCAGGTGGATCTTTAACCTAGATTGTCTGTACCCAAGAGGTCTTAATAACAAAGAAGATTTATCGCATCTCTTCAATATGTCTTGATCATACATACATTTCCTATTTATGTATAAGGATTCTTCTAATACTAAAGGAACCAATCTCCTTTGACCAAGTATTCTCTCTCAAATCATGCCTCACTATGTAAGCCTGGATAGACACTCAAAACACAAAGCTTGAAGCTTGAAGATAACTAAGAGCAATATTTAACTTAATGGCATAGTCAGATTCTTTCTTTGACTAGGGTCATATACAGTAGACCGAAGTTTCCATCTAAGTCTCCCAATTACTCACTAGATCCTTAAGTTCACAAAGCTCAAAAAAACACAATACTGGAAGCAGGTTAAAAATCAAATAAATTATATAGGTAAATATTATTTCTACACCAGACTTCAGTTTCCTTCTAAGTCCCCTTATCACATTACTAGATGTCTCATTATCTATGCCAGTTCTAAAAAAGATTAAAAAAAAAAACACTTCAGACATAACCTATATATCACAATTTTATAGGTAAGACTAGCGATAGCTCATACTTCTTTAATATATATTAACTGTAGAGGCCAAACTAGCGATAGTTTGGATGTGGCAAACATATCATGAAGGCTTGGGATAAGAGCACCTATCTTTTTAGTCAATCATTTTGATTAAAATAAAAAGTGGAAAGCAAGATAACACATCCCTTATTACGTTGTTACAATCAAAAGGTACCCATGAAAAGTTTTTGAAAAAGAAGACTCTTTTGAGAAAAATTTCTTGGAAGATGATTTTAAACTTTGAGAGTTTTGAAGTTTTAAAAGTTTTAAAATTTTGGATTGTAAATACAAATCCCAAAGAATATATAGTTGTCGAAAAAATCAACGACTCTATATAAGGCTATATCTCCAACCCACACTATCATACACAAAGTTACGATTAACACACAAAAAAAACTTTATTATTGACGGCTTTTTATAGACAGGAAAGCCAGGCTAATGCAAAAAACAGGGTTTAACTCCCCCTCCTTTTGGTCAGCGAATAACTTATTTATCTTAGAATAAACGACTATATGTCCAAAATATTGTTTCTCTGTTTGCTTAGATCGCCATTTTTGAGAAAATCAAGTCCCCAGAGAAGGGTTATTGCCTCCCTCGTTCTATCATTTCCTTTCCTTTATTTCTAAGTATTTCACCAAAGTGGTACCTTATACACCACTCATCGGAATAAGACTCATTCCTCCCTACTTTAAAACTAAACTTAGTAATGTATACCATTATGCGATAGCCTTACAATTCTGTAAGAACTAATTGTTCGCAACCAGACACGACATTTGCACATCTGCATGTGGAACACACAAGGATAAGACTAATCGAGAGATTTTCATTTGATGATCGCCAAATTATCTAAGAACATATCTTTCAACTTTTACATTAAAAAATCCCTTTAAGCTAAAGACATATTACATAGCACTGTTCCCATCATTATTACATTCAGGACCCCTGTAATAATATCACGGAATGATTCTCCCTGTCAAAACAAGCTGTAACCTCTATATCCAATCAGAATAACAGAGTACTTACACACCTCCAACTAGGGCCATTAATAGAGCCCGAACATACACCAATAAGATAGTGGGATAACAAACACACATCTCCTAGATCCAATCCAAGGCGCAAACCCTAGGTCGTGACGTCACGACCAATCAGGTCGGTCCGATCACGGACCTAGTTCTAACACCCAAGCAGAATATTGACACCAATTTCATCATGTAATTAGTAAATACATTCTCCTTTAACGTAAGTTGACTCTTATTTGATCCCACGATCTATATAAATCGATCGTATAAATTACCTGGACCGGAAGGGACGTCACGATGCTCACGGAGTGAATAGGACAGTAAAATAAAACTACATACCCATGAGGATTAAGCTGGGGAAATATCCCCTTATATTCTATCAAGCATACCAAATCATATCTAATGAGATTGAGTTTAAAAAAACAGTTTGCTAAAAAATAATCATTTTCGGTAAACCGGAAGTAAACATTTTGTAACATCCGGTAAAGCACCCTATATAAGGCCACCTTTTGCAATCACAAACCAGTCTTGAGAAAGGCCTAGCATGGGCCGAAACGCATTGACCAGCACTGGTAAGCCTTATTCTATTGTTTGCTAAACATTTAGGACAATCTACACTATATTCTATTTCTGTCTTTTCCACAGGCGGATCGTTCTTTCCTTTTTTGTTATTGTTGTATTGCTTGTATATCAACTATCAAGTACCACTAATATTTGTTTTAAAGACTGTTGGAGCACTCACATTTTCTACTGTTTGTTTTTGATTTTTGATTTTTTCAATCTTCAATTTTTTATACAACACCAGTTATGCAGTGATGTTTCAACACTAAAATTTGCTACATTTGCACCAATTTGATATTCGTTTGATACACGTTTTTTATCATCACTTTTGAGACTTTCATTACTGGTTTTAGATTTTCAACCACCCCCGGATCACGCTATTCGTAACAGGATTTCACAAACTTTATTTTTTCCCCTATTTTTCCCCTTTTTTTCTCTGATTGGAATCAGATTTTAGGAATTTTTTCACTGTGACTTTTTCACTGTTTAATTATTTAAGATCATCATTTGAAGCTAATAGATAAACTTTCACCACTATTTGTTTGTACATTACCTTGCTGCTACCAATTGCAATCAATTGCGAATTGTTTTTATTTCATTGTTTTTATTTCATTTGTTATTTACAATTTGTTATACACTATATTTTATCATGGATCCATGAAGTTTGCCCTGTAATTTGTTTTAATCTGTATTAATTGTTCTTAATCATCTGTACCTATATATTAAACCATATATATTTTTTAACCGCACTGGTATATCCGATACTTTAACCTAGCCTCCTCAGGGTAGGCGCCTGGGATTCTCTCACATTTAGTTTCTTACACTGGGTAATAGCTAGGAGTCACCCGCCCCCAGGCTCATAGGTTATCATTAGGCGCTGAGGTCTATCCTTTATATCTGATTCTCACTATTTATTATAGGGTTTTTGAGGCGGGAGTGAGGCGGTTTAGGGGTTAATACATTTATTAGAGTAGCGGCGTGGTCCGGTCGGCAGATTAGGGGTTAATAAGTGTAGGTAGGTAGCGGCGATGTTGGGGGGGGCAGATTAGGGGTTAATAAATATTATGTAGGTGTCGGCGATGTTAGGGGCAGCAGATTAGGGGTTTATAGGTATAATGTAGGTAGCGGCGGTGTGCGGTCGGCAGATTAGGGGTTAAAAAAATTATTAGAGTGGCGGTGATGTGGGGGGACCTCGGTTTAGGGGTACATAGGTAGTTTATGGGTGTTAGTGTACTTTAGAGCACAGTAGTTAAGAGCCTTATAAACCGGCGTTAGCCCATAAAGCTCTTAACTACTGACTTTTTCCTGCGGATGGAGTCTTGTCGGTAGAGGCTCTACCGCTCACTTCAGCCAAGACTCTAAATACCGGCGTTAGGAAGATCCCATTGAAAACATAGGATTTGCAATTGGCATAAGGGGATCTGTGGTATAGAAAAGTTGCAGCTTGGAAGTGAGCGTTAGACCCTTTCCTGGCTGACTCTAAATACCAGCGGGTGGTAAAAAGCAGCGTCAGGAGCCCTTAACGCTGCTTTTTAACCCTAACGCAGAACTCTAAATCTAGGCGTATGAAAATAATTTATTTATGGTGCATTCCCTAATATGGAATTGTACTTATTAACCTGCTTTGCCAAAACTTCTATAGACTGGCTTACCAAGAAATGCAATTATTTTTTGTTAGAAATAGAAACAGATATGGTCAAACCTTATACATTACAAGCTTTTTTACATGCAGAAATAAACAAACTCCCAAATGACATTAAAAGTATACAAATATTTAGGGAACTGATTATAGCATAGCAAAAACTTTTGTAAAAAAAAAAATAATGGACCATTAATGTGAAAAATTCTTTATATCTTCCAATAATGACCCACCTAGATTTTGAAGCTGGTTTATATGCATACCCATTCCAAATCTGGAAAGAAAAAGAATTAGATTATTTACACCAACTTATTGATATAGAAAAATCACAAATGAAATTTGAGCAAATAAGATTAGAATTTAATATATGTAATCTCCATTATTTTGCATACCTACAGGCGAGGCATTTTTGTACAAATATTAAAGAATACACAAAACAGTGGGTTTGGAAGTTTACTCGTAGCATCATTAATATATACGAGTCTGGAATATATAAGATCACTTATTTATAGCCAGTTTATTAATAAATATCATTTGAGTAATGTAAACTACATTGCACACAAATGGTCTGAAACAGGGTTTGTAAATATAACTGCCTCCTTAGTTAAGAAAAGTATAACAAGGGCAGATAAAGCTAAACTTTCTATGGAAAGAAGAGAATCCTGTTTTAAACTTAGCTATAGAATACATATAACACCTGCCTTGATTAAAAAATGGAATAAAAACACCATTACAGTATGTCCAAAATGTGGATTGAATCTCCAAATTTGAATTATTATGTTATTGATTGTCCAAAAATGAATCAGTTTTTGGGTGAAAATTCAACATTGGTTAGGTAAAATCTGTAAGATGAATGTATATTTATTAAAAGAGGAAATAATATTTTTATATCATGGTTGGTATTTGGGTTCTAAGGTTAGATTAATTAATTTAATGTATACTTTAAGGAAGAAATCTAATCTTTAAAATGTGAAAAGACTCTAGATCACCATCAATACAAAAGTGTATTTGTTCAGTAAGGGAACAATTGATTTTGGAACTAGACATAAATTTACATGGGGAGAAAGGTATTGCTATTTTTTTGACGAAATGGGAATTATATTCTCTCCTTGTCCCCTTCTGAAAGAAATCAAATTTTATAACCGTTTAAAGCCTGGTTTCTCAACAGCCGGGCCGTGGCCCAGTACCGGGCCGTGATAGGCCTGCTGGTGGGCCCTGACCTGTCATGCCCCCAATGCACACTCTTACCCTACTGCACACCAGGGGCAGATTGACCAATCAAGGCCCCAGGAAAACTGAAAAAACACTGACCCAAATGTATTCAAATTTATGCAAATGAACATGGTAGCCTCTCTGGCCTAATCCCAACAGGCCCATCAACCTCCAGAGCCAGGACCCCCAACATTAAGGGCCAAAGAAAGGGCCCCCAACCTCCAGGGCCAGACCTCACACTACATGGCCCTCACAGCGACAGACCCTCGGCAGGACCCCCCACACTCCAGGGCCCCCACTAAACCTACACTAAACTGCTTAGTTACTGATAGGGCAAATCCCGGCTGGTTACTATATATATATATATATATATATTCACACCAGCAAAGAAGGCACTCTCCGTTGTTCACAAATTCATTTATTTGTTAAGGTAAACGTTTTTGGGGTCTCCCCCGTCCTCAGAACACTGAGGTCTGAGGACAGGGGAGACACCGAAAATGTTTACCTTAATAAATAAATGAATTTGTGAACAACGGAGAGTGCCTTCTTTGCTGTTGTGAATATTATTCTGATTAAAAGTGCACCCCGGAGGCTCTCTTGGATATTGAGTGCTGGTTCCCTATCTTGCATTAGTGTATATATATATATATATCTACCGGGCCCTGGACATGTCCAGCTAAAATTTACCGGGCCTTGAGGTCACTTTGGTTGAGAACCACTGGTTTAAAGGACTATTAAAAATGACATTTCAACAATGTATAACATGTTTCATTATTGTAAGTAAAACATTATTGCAATATACATTCATTATTTATTTTACTGCCTTTTGCTGTAAAATGCATTTAAAAATTGAGTTTGTTTCACTTTCTCCCGTGGAGGTTTGGGTTAATACTTTTTAGGCAATTCATGTAAGCTTTTGTTTTCTTCACCCACCCCTCAAATATTCTCAGCAGTTACCTGTTTTTAAAAGGTGGATTATCAGTTTTGCAACAAAAAAACATGATAGGAGAAGCATTCTTTACAATAGGAGAAGCATTCTTTACAATAGTAACTAAGTTGAATCAGTGCTAAACCACCTTAAGGGAAGAGATAAGGGCAGCCTTCCCCAGTCTCTCTTAACTGCTCATGTGCCAACAAAGTTCATGCTATATCTGAAAATTAGTTTGTGATTGGTTAGCAAGGATTATTTTGTTCTGGGAGACAGGAAAATCAGTGAAATAAATAAACATACAACAATATACTCATTTGATAAAATTAAGCTGCAGTTTTCATTGCAAAATTATTCTCAGATTTGGTTCAAAATCATGTAGTTTACAATTTGTGTTTAGTGATCCTTTAAAATTTTGGAATATTGGGGAACCAAGGTAGAGGAAAGCCAGAGATTAAAAAATGCTTAGGTTGAGTGAGGGGGAGGTGAGGAAGAGACGGGAAACAAGTCTCCCCATTTTTATTTATTTATTTATTTATTTATTTTTCTACTCCCTTCTTTCCACAAAGATTTAATGTGAATCAGACAGAGAGGAAGAGTTGGCTAATTTAAGAATATTGAAGTTCTGCATATATTTATAAAATTGTACTATTGAAAAGGGGGAAAATGAAATAGTAAATTGAATTGAGTTATGGAGTATGTTTATGTAAAGAGATATATAAACATTAAAGGGACACTAAACCCCAAAAACTTATTTCATGATTCAGATAAAGCATGCAATTTTAAGCAACTTTCTAATTCACACCTATTATCAAATTTTCTTCGTTCTCTTGCTATATTTATTTAAAAAGCAGGAATATGATGCATAGGAGCCAGCCCATTTTTTGAGTTATGTTTGTTATTGGAGGGTAAATAAAAGCATCAAATAAGCAAGCGCTATCCATGGTGCTGAATCTAAAATGGGCTGGCTGCTAAGATTTACATTCCTGCTTTTAAAATAAAGATAGCAATAGAACGAAGAAAAAGTGATAATAGGAGTAAATTAGAAAGTTGCTTAAAATTTCATGCTCTCTCTGAATCATGAAAGAAAAAAATTTGGTTCAGTATCCCTTTAATAAGCTCATTGCCAATTTTTGTATTTTTCTTCACATTGTTTTCTTTTTGCTTATATCCCCTGTGCTATGGTACAGAGCTTACCCTGTAAGGCAAAAGTGTCCTTTTTTTTTTTTTTTTTTTTTGTATTTCTTTTATTTTCTTCTTCTCTCTTCTTTCCACAAACATTTGATGGGAATTTTACAGAGAGAGGAAAAGTCGATGAATTTAAGAATATTTAACGGGATATGAAACCCAAAATACTTTTTTTCACGATTTAGACAGAGCATGTGATTTTAAACAACTTTCCAATTTGCTTCTATTATCTAAATTATTTTGTTCTCTTGGTATCCTTAGTTGAAAAGCATATCTAGGTAGGCTCAGTAGCAGCAATGCATTACTAGTAGCTAGCTGCTGATTTGTGGCTGCAGAAAAATTCTGCTTTTCATTGGTTCATCAGATGTCTTCAGATTGCTCCCAGTAGTGCATAGCTGCTCCTTCAAAAAAGGATACCAAGAGAATGAAGCAAGTTGGATAAAAGAAGTAAAGTGGAAAGTTGTTTAAAATCACATGCTCTACTTGAATCATGAAAAATAAGAAAAATATTGGGTTTTCTGTCCATTTAAGTTCTGCATAAATTTATTGAATTGTACTATTGAATAGGGGGAAATTTGTTTAAATAGTGAATTAAATGAGTTATGAAGTACCTTTATGTAAAGACAAATGTAAACATTAAAAAGCTCATTGTCTATTTTTGTAGTTTTCTTTTTGCTTATATTCCCCATGCTATGGTACAGAGCTTGCCCTGTGAGGCAAGAGTATCCATTTGTTTTCCCTTTCTATTGTATATATATATATATATATATATATATATATATATATATATATATATGTATATATATATATATATATATATATATATACTTAAAAAACAATAAAAAGAGATATATAAAAAAAATAACTTCAGTATCTAATTGTCTGGATATGCATCAAGGGTCCTGGTTCCTTTCTGGTGTCGGATTCTGTCCCTCGTTTAATGTTCTAAAGCCAGAGAACCACTAAACCTCCACCAATAAAGGCCCAACTGTCAAAACCATTATCAATAAGTGGATAAAATGTGGCACCACAGAGACATTGCAAAGATCAGAACAACCCCCCAAAGTTGATGAGAGAACGATCTCTTGAAGCTTGCATATACATTATAGTCCCTTTTTTGCTTACAATGAGTCTAACAATGCATAGTAAGTGGTCATCAGGTCGCAAAGCATTTTCTGGCTACAGTGTTAACCCACTGAGAAGATTGTGGGTGATAGCTCAGTTCATATCATCAGCTGCACTATGAACTGTTTGAAGTCTGGAGAAGCTATGGAACTTAGTGTGCGGTATAGTGCTACTGTTTTGGAAAAGTCTGCCTAAGATGTTGTGGTCTGTAGTTGCTGTAGCGCATAACATAGCACAGGTTGAATGATCACTTGATCAGCGTTAAGGGCAGAGTTTTTTGTAACCTGAACTTGGGAAGTAACAATGTGGCAAAAATTGTCCCAAAAGTTGCACAGGAGGTTTTAAAAATCCTGTGATAGCACTTTAGTGCTTGGTTGTTTTATTTGATAAAGATGCTTATGTTTGTTATGTGTATGCTCATGTGATTTATGGCATTTTGATATAACATTCTTTAATTTAATTGTTTAAAGGAAAACATTGTATGTTTGTATATTCATTACTTCATAGGCATTGCTTGTAACATATAAATAAAAATTTAAAAAATATATATAACCGTAGAACTCACGTTATTAAAAAAAGATGTTCTGCAGTTTTCCATATATACTGTATGTAAAATGGTTGTGGAAATTATGTTAAAGCTAATGGATAGAAATGTTAAAAAAGAAAATGTTAAAACAATGAGTGTGCCTTCCTAGGGTAGAAACCAGTCATGGACCTCTGGCACTGAAGGGATGTGATCAGTAGTATTCATTTTTGTTGTTGTTTGTTTATACCTGAATCAGAAAAAAATGTTGATTAAAATAACATGCAAATGTATAAGTCACATGATCATTACAATATTGCTGTGGTATCATAGGCCATTTGTTTGAAAACCCTTGTTTCAAATGTGTCAGTAAATGTTTAATATAATTTATTTAACTTAATATATATAGGGCTCCATGTACTAAGCCGTCAATTCATTCGTCATTGTAGACGCGGATAAACTCGCCGTTACTCGCCGCGGGCGAAATGGTGTCCGCTGTTGCTATGTACTAATAATCCCACAATAAATAGACACGTCTAGCCCGCCGCGAGCAGTGGCGGAATATTGATAAATTTGACGCCTCGCTCTCCGCGACTAAGCTGATGTACTTAACTTTCAGTTCAATTGTCTGGCCAATTGTTAACACATGACATGCAAGGTGTCACGAACGTCATAGTAGTAGCAGGAATATAATTTTGCTCCTATAAAAGTACAACTTTTCTAAACAACTTTATTATTGTTCCAAAATTTTTGGAGAGTGATTACAGAGCGTTATTTTTTGTGATCTTTATTTACAAATTTGATATGGCTTCATCTGGATCTGAAACCGCTTCAAAATCCAAGAATCCTCACTTTTCGCATCAGCAAAACGTCGTTTTGATTGACATGATTATTGACTCTTATGATTATTTGTTTGGATGTCGTGTCAAACAGACAAATTTTTCTAGGAGGAAGCAGATCTGGCAAAGGATCAGCGATGCCGTTAGTGCAGGTGTAATATGGATTCACGATCAAGCCGGAATATTTGCATGATCTCTCAGTCAGAAAGGCCGTGCAAACCAACCCGTGGAAGGAATACACGGGGGACACGAACTCTCCTTCTTCTAACCATTCGATTAGCGACATTTCTAGTATTCTGTCTTGTAGCCCGGATTTGCATCACACAGAGAATAAACAAATACAGAATTCTCTCCATAGCTGCTGAAATGAACAATGTAAGTACAATGCTGATATTACTGCCTTTTATATATGTCTAGACTGGCGTCTAGAGTGACTTTCCTATTGTTTTGTACCTTGCCCACCACCTAAAAGGTGGCGAGGCAAAAATAACGAGGTGGGAGCGGAAATTGTCGCGAGCGGACAAATAGATTTTTTAGTACATTCGTTTTTGGCGAGTTGGTGGTCAAATGTGTCTAATTACAGTGAAAAATGGAGAGGTAGCAAGGTTTGGCGGGTAAGTACGCTCGCAATTTTAAAGATGCGAGTTTGAACATAGTTGACGGCTTTGTACGTATCAGTTTGCGAGTTTTGACGTGAGATTTGTTGCGGGTAGCTCGCTGACTGCTTAGTACATGGAGCCCATAATGTCTGCATTTCCTGAAGTGAAATAAGAAAATAGTTTTTGAACATTTCAACATTAACTTTATAAGACAGTACTAGTAAAGTTTGATAGGAGTTACTCTGCTTTATGGGTTAACTTAAACAAGGGAATCATTTTCAAAATTATGCATCTCGATATCAAGCATGCATTCACATTCATGAATATAGAACACATGAGCACCCCAAATATTGTACTTTCTTTGCATAAATGTAACATTAGTAGGCAATTATCTCATTAAGCAATCTGTGAACACATTTCAAGATCTCTTAATGTTTTTTTTTTTAAATAAAAGAAAATGAGACAATTTATTGTACAGGTACAGGGAAAACTATACTAAAATAGTTGTGCAGGATGCAGTTGCTGGCATAAATTTATAACCACTAGTGAGATTGCCGATAAGCTTTGTTGTAAAGGCAAGAACTTGTTAACAATTCATGGAGAAATGCTTAATTTATTATGTTTTGAGCATTACATTAGTAAGATTTCCTGTAATTAACACCTAAATTTAAGTGAGATGCCCAGTAGATAATGTCTTACACATCAAACGTGAATTGCTAGAAATTTGGAAAAATGCTTAGGAAACACCCTTGCAAAACAGGTTGTATAAATATTTGTAATTGTAAAATATTTGCATGCCTGTATTGTTATGGTAAAGTAGTCTCACTGCATAGAACAAAAGGTGTCTCCAAGGGCTGTCTGTAGGAGTTCTAAAGGCAAGTTTGGGATTTTTCACTTACATATTACCTCATATTATTATTATTATTATTATTATTATTATCAGGTATTTGTAGAGCGCCAACAGATTCCGCAGCGCTCATAGACATGTCTCTCTATTTCAAAGCTAACAATGTTTTTTTTAGTTTTAGTTTTTTTGTTTTGTTTATTTAGTTATTTATTTTGATATATGTTATAGTGGACTGTTATATAGAGGGAGTTTTTCTGATTTAAACAATTTGATCTGTAAGGTTTTGCAGGAGTTTTTGTAAAGTCAGTACCCTTCACAGTAGAACTTGTTTCTTGACTAAAAGCTGAACAGTTATAAGATAGAGGTTTATCCATTTATTATAATGGATAGTGAGTTTCAATTCAAACAAATCTTTATGAAGTTTTTTTCCCCTCAAGATATTAATTTCACAGATTTTATTGAATTAAGGCCATCATATAGTGTAGAGTTGTTCTAGCAGATTGTACTTACAGACGTAAAAAGTAAAATACATTTATGACACATGAAAGCTAATAAAATAAATATCTAACACTAAATAATAATGTGTTGCTCAAGTAATTATAATTTATACTAATAAATAATATGTTTTATTTCATATTAAATGTGCTAGTAACATTAAAAGAAATGCAACAATTCAAACACAAGATTTAAAAGTCAATTTATCATCTTAGTTTCATGGATGACATTAATTTTTTTTTAGCACAATGGTAAATTTTGCAGCAATTCTGAATCAGAATAGCATACAGAGGGTAACCTACATCCTTATTTAAATCTAGCCCTGTGCCACTAGATTTAGGAAACATAGTATTTGTTTATTTAATAGCCACACATTTTTTTATATCTAGAAAAAAACACTTTCTCAGACTATTTAATACTTTAAGAGAATCATAAAATATTTAGGCTGTTTCAGCTACAATTTACCAAAATAGTAAAATGCTACAATTTACCAAAATAGTAAAATGCTACAACAAATAAATACTACATGTTTAACCCCTTAACGACCGAGGACGTGCAGGGTACGTCCTCAGAAAAAAGGCAGTTAATGCCTGAGAACGTACCCTGCACGTCCTCGGTGTGGAAAGCAGCTGGAAGCGATCCTGCTCGCTTCCAGCTGCTTTCCGGTTATTGCAGTGATGCCTCGATATGGAGGCATCCTGCAATAACCTTAAATGGCCATCCGGTGCAGAGAGAGCCACTCTGTGGCCCTCTCTGCACCGGACATCGGTGGCCGGTAACGTTGGTGGGTGGGAGCTGACTTGGGAGGTGGGTGGGCGGCCATCGATGGGCCGGGTAATGTAGAGGGGGGCGGGATCGGGGGCGGGGTCGATGGGGGCGTGCACGCGTGCACGCCGGGCGGCGGGCGGGTGCGTGCACGGGGCGGGAGCGGGTGGGAACCGCTACACTACAGAAAAGTATCAGTGTAAAGCGTTTTATTAAAAAAAACAACAACAGTCAAAGGTATCTAGGAGGGGGTGGGGGTTTGTTCTTTGGTGGGTAGGGGAGCTACACTACAGAAAATGGGGAAAAAATAAAAAAGCAACTGTTTTTTTTATAAACTGGGTACTGGCAGACAGCTGCCAGTACCCAAGATGGCGGTCATTAAGGCAGAGGGGAAGGGTTAGACAGCTGTTTGGTGGGGGATCAGCCAGGTTGGGGGCTAAGGGGGGCTCCTACACAGCAGCATATGTAAATATGCTTTAAAAAAAAAAAAAAAAAAGCCTAAATATATATTTTATTTTAGTACTGGCAGAGTTGCTGCCAGTACTTAAGATGGCGGGGACAATTGTGGGGTGGGGGAGGGAAGGGAGCTGTTTGGGAGGGATCAGGGGGTCTGATGTGTCAGGTGGGAGGCTGATCTCTACACTAAAGCTAAAATTAACCCTGCAAGCTCCCTACAAACTTCCTAATTAACCCCTTCACTGCTAGCTATAATACACGTGTGATGCGCAGCGGCATTTAGCGGCCTTCTAAGTACCAAAAAGCAACGCCAAAGCCATATATGTCTGCTATTTCTGAACAAAGGGGATCCCAGAGAAGCATTTAGAACAATTTGTGCCATAATTGCACAAGCTGTTTGTAAATGATTTCAGTGAGAAACCTAAAATTGTGAAAAATTTAACTTTTTTTTTAATTTGATCGCAATTGGCGGTGAAATGGTGGCATGAAATATACCAAAATGGGCCTAGATCATTACTTGGGGTTGTCTACTATACTACACTAAAGCTAAAATTACCCCAAAAAGCTCCCTACATGCTCCCTAATTAACCCCTTTACTGCTGGGCATAATACACGTGTGGTGCACAGTGGCATTTAGCATCCTTCTAATTACCAAAAAGAAACACCAAAGCCATATATGTCTGCTATTTCTGAACAAAGGGGATCCCAAAGAAAAATTTACAATCATTTATGCCATAATTGCACAAGCTGTTTGTAAATAATTTCAGTGAGAAACCAAAAGTTTGTGAAAAAATTTGTGAAAAAGTGAACGATTTTTTGTATTTGATCGCATTTGGCGGTGAAATGGTGGCATGAAATATACCAAAATTGGCCTAGATCAATACTTTGGGATGTTTACTAAAAAAAAATATATACATGTCAATAGATATTCAGGGATTCCTGAAAGATATTAGTGTTCTAATGTAACTAGCGCTAATCTTGAAAAAAAAATGGTTTGGAAATAGCAAAGTGCTACTTGTATTTATGGCCCTATAACTTACAAAAAAAGCAAAGAACATGTAAACATTGGGTATTTCTAAACTCAGGACAAAATTTAGAAACTATTTAGCATGGGTGTTTTTTGGTGGTTGCAGATGTATAACAGATTTTGGGGGTCAAAGTTAGAAAAAGTGTGTTTTTTTCCATTTTTTCTCATATTTTATAATTTTTTTAAAGTAAATTATAAGATATGATGAAAATAATGGTATCTTTGGAAAGTCCATTTAATGGCGAGAAAAACGGTATATAATATATGTGGGTACAGTAAATGAGTAAGAGGAAAATTACAGCTAAACACAAACACCGCAAAAATGTAAAAATAGCCTTGGTCCCAAATGGACAGAAAATGGAAAAGTGCTGTGGTCATTAAGGGGTTAAAAATACCCAAATCATAAAATAGTCACTCCTGAATATCTTAGCTCTAAACAAATTTGCTTTCAGGATTACTATACTTTTTTAGGGGTGTATTACAAATATAAAAAAAAGTTTTTCTAATGAATAGTTATAAAATGCTCCTACTTTCATTGTCTAACTATGAATGTAACATATATAAAATTTATTTCTTCTAATAATGTCAGTCAAGACAACCCATTAAATTTGAGTTGTACAACCATTGTTATAATCCGCAAATAGGATGCTGTTTCTATGAATATAATGAATCCACTTCTTCTTCATCTCGCGCATGCACAATTCGTTCCATGACATAGCGCATGCGCAATTCGTTCCATGAAGCTGATGCCACCTGAAGTATAATGATGGAATAGCACATGCTTTCAATAGAGAGATACAGTGAGTGACATATTCGTTTAAGTGTCTGAAGCATGCACAAGCGCATCGCGGATAAACTCTGCCATATTATTACCTGGGTTGTCATCCAGGATAGGACCCGGTGAAAATAAGAAAATATTGAAAAATAATTGCAGCGAAACGGTAAAAATGTAAACACATAGTACATTAATAAGTGTATTTTTTTTTTTACGTTCTTTGGATTTATGCTAACTTTTTTGGGGGGTTCAGTGTCCTTTTAAGAAGTTTATCATTTCTGGATTGTTACATCACTTTCTTTTGCAACATGTTTCTGTTTACATCCGTGTTTCTCAACAGCCGGGCCGCGACGGCCCTGCTGGTGGGCCGCGACCCGACATTGCCTCCAGACACTCGCTCTGACAGGCCCGCCTTTACACATCTCCTAAATTTTGGATGAGCCTGTCAGAGTGCCACTGCGCATGTCAGTTTGCGCACTGTGTCACTGTGAGCATGTAGCGGCCGGCGGGCGCACTGTGAGTGACCGGGTAGAAGCGGCTGGCGGCGTGCAGAGGTGAAGTATCGGCTCACAGGTAAGTAAGCCCACTGACACCAATTACATAATTACGGCCACTGACACCAATGTATATATTTAGGGTGGCCACTGGACACCAATGTGTATTTGTAAACTGTGTGTGTACATATATATATATATATATATATATAGAGAGAGAGAGAGAGAGAGAGAGAGAGAGATCCTACTGACACCAATGAATTATAAAATATTAACCCACTGTAAACTATATATATATATATATATATCTATATATATATATATATATATATGGATCCCACTGACACCATTTATTATCATATAATTCCCACTGTTATATATATAAACCTACTGCAACCCACTCCCGATGCTAAAACTTACCGGGCCTTGAGGTCACTTTGGTTGAGAACCACTGGTTTACATGGTATATATAAGAGTTAGCTACATGTTTTGGATAGTTTTTAAACATAAAATTAATTTGATTTCTATTTAGCATGTGCTATGTTTTATGAATACAATGGAAGTATACATGTATCTGTGTATATAATCCTTATGGGCAATTGTTTTGCATGCTAAAGTATGTATACCAATTAGTAAGCTTTCATAGTTTCTGCATTGCTTCAAAACTTTATAATATTAGCACCACAAGCTCTTGACAAATCCCTTTAACGTATCTTAAATATTGCAAAAATAACAACTACATTTATGTTAAATGATATTGATTCTATGGGCCGGATTTAATAAGCAGCGGATGCTGCTGAATCTGCCCGAAGTTTCCGGCTTGCTGGAAACTAAAGTTAAGAAGCAGCGGTTGCAAGACCGCTGCTACTTAACTTATCTGCCACCTTTTAGGTGGCGGACTGCAATCATCCCGATCCGATACGATCGCAATGATTGACACCCCCTGCTAGCAGCCAATTGGCCGTGAATGTGCAGGGGATGGCATTGCACAAGCATTTCACAAGAAATGCTTGTGCAATGTTAAATGCAGACAGCCTAATGCTGTCGGCATTTAGAGATGCCGGGCGGACGTGATTCGCTACAGCAAATCATGTCCACCCAGCACTTGATAAATTGGCCCTATGTCTACAATATGAATTATCAGAATTAAAGAGACACGAAACACTGAGATTTTGATATAAAATGTTTGGTTATTAATAGTAAAGCAACTTTAAAAAAAAATTTTTTTTCATTATTTGCCTCCTTTCCTGAAATTCAATTCGTAAAATTGTCGGTTTTACACTTTAGAAAACAAAAAATGTGCACATAGACATCAAAAGCCTAACCCTGCAACACAAGCATTACCTTGCAGAGATTATCAGGAAAGGAACTGTATTGGCCCATCCAAATAAGGCAAGAGGTTGGTGGAGTTTGGCTATTCCAAACCAATTAAATTAAACTAAATTGAATAAAATAATAAATAAATGAAATGATCCGTGTATGCCATGGCATAACACACATAGCCATGTCTCATCTATATGCAAAATAAAGGTGTTCACCATTCATATGCATAATTAAGGGTAGAATGCACATAGAAGTAGAAAATTAAATGATTCAGTGTTGAACCAACACCTTGACAAACTTTGCATACTGGAAGAGTTTTGTTGATACAACATACAAATAAAAGACTTCTCACACAAACAAAAAGAAGAAAATTGTACCAGTCGCCATCCCATCACCATCAGTAGAATACTATTATTTATTTAAAAAGAAAAAGAAAACAAGAATTGTACATGCTAAAATTGTCATTGGTGGAAGTAGACACTTTTATTACAGCCATGTATAACAATTGGAGACAAATACTAATCTAACCAATTCAATATAAAATAGACAATAATACATTAACACAGTATTGTTTATTCATAGCAAAGATAAGGAAAATAAAACAATGTATATATTACACAAAGTAACCAAGTTATATTCTTTATTCAGAAAAATAAACATTTTTATATGCATGCCTAAAATATTATAAAATACATTGCAAAATAAAGAACAGATCTTCAAAGAATGAATTGCAAATTGTTTTATATATAATTACTAGTCATGAATAAATTCATTCATTAAAAACTCTGTGTAAGTTGATGCATAAAGGACACAACCATACAGCTAGTAATAAATAATATTTCTGACTATCTGAACTTATTTTGGCCTTGCTAAAGAGATTAAACATTACCAAGGAAGGTCAGCTGTTAAAATGATGTATGTCCATTGTTACTATGCTTGCACAAACAAACATTATGGACATGAAATAGATTTACATACTGTATACATAAATCTGTTTGGAGCAGACAAAAATAATTCTTGTGCAAGGCTGCATATGAGATGTCTTAAATCTCTTTTTCTACTGTGTTATAGTATATTTTCAATTGCACATACAAAAAATGTTTTAAAAGAAATTAATACATAAATATATATCATGTTGTACATTCCATTTAGAAGCACCTTCGAGACACACAGAACTATGAAAATACACATAAACACACCAAATAGTTTAAACATATTTTCCATACCTTCAATTCTAATATTGATTGCATCAGAAACAAATTCCCCAATACTACAAACACAAGTCATCTTTATCACTTTACCACTAGAGCAAACAAATGTTTTTTTCCCCATTTATTTAAAGGTTTACCTAAGAAGTGGTCACTAAAAGGGAAACTGACAAAATAATAATAAAAATTTCATAATTATGTTAAAATATGAAACTTAAAGATTTTTGATCTATAATTGATCTATGTAAATATTCCTTCTATGCTAATGTTTATGATGCACAATTTATCACTTTATTCAAATAAATAGACAAAGAGCAATATTTGAAAGGATACAAAATATTTCAACACCAGTACAGTGTTACTATTACTTACCAGATTGTTAATTATTATTTTGTTCAATATATTTGTGTTATTTTACAGGCCACCCATATTATTATTATTTAAATGTAAGGTAATATTTTTCTTCTTATAAGTATTAGACTAGAGTTTTATGTGATTATTGATAGGCTTATTAGATAATTTGTTATGCCCCTTAGTAATCTAATATGGTGTATATGATTGTTTTAAGAATATTACACTTTTCATATTTAACATAGATATGAGTCATTTTTCATCATGACTGAAAATCTGAGACAACGAGAACTCAGTAAATAGGCACTCATGTTCCTTCAAAGGGACAGTCTATTACAAAATTTGTATTGTTTAAAAGATAATCCCTTTATTACCCATTCCTCAGTTTGGGACAACCAACCTTGTATCTAAGCCTCTGCAGACTGCCCCTTATTTCAGCTATTTACAGACTTGCATTTTAGCCAATTAGTGCTGGTTCCTGCATAACTCCACAGAAGTGAGCTCAATGTTATCTATATGGCACACATGAATTAGCAATGTATTGCTGTATTGCTGCTAAAAGCTAATAATGATGTATGAGATAAGAGTTTGTCTGTAGTGGCTTAGAAACAGGCAGAAATGTAGAGGTTTAAACATTATAAAGTATATTAATATAACAATATTGGTTGTGCAAAGCTGGGGAATGGGTAGTAAAGGTGTTAAATATCTTTTTAAACAGTAAGAGCTAGATTACAAGTGAGGCGCTAAATGGTTGTGCGCAAGCAATATTGTGTTTTCGCGAGCAGTTTTAATTGCGCTGATATTACAAGTTGAGCTTCAATCCTTAACGCGATCCCAGAGCTGTGTTTAACTGTTTTCTGAAACTAAAAATTTGCACAAAGCAGTTCAAAAATACATTACAAAGTACAGTTACACTCATAATAATACCATCTAATAAAAAATATTCTCAAAAAATATTGTATAAAAAAGTTATAAGGGCTCAAAGATATGAGAACTTGGGTGTTAGAAAAAAAAGCGGCCAAAGGACTTTAACATAGAGATACATACAGATATATTGCTCAAGATGTATATATATATATATATGTTTAACTAAGTATTTACTGTAAATATTTCACATTCCAATGTTCTGCATATAGCAGATTATGTTCTATGTATGTATGTATGTATATATATATATATATATATATATATATATATCAATACCTATATATAATCATCTTTATATATAATTATAAATATATATTTGTTTAAAAAAACATCAGATATATGTAGAATTATTTATTTATTAATAATTAGAACATATTTTGATATGTAAAGAACATTGGAATATGAAATATTAATATTTTCATGTCGGGTTTGCGATAATGAGAATATGTGATGTTGTTTGCGCGAGAGAGTGGGTGTTAGGTTTTTTTTTCAACTTTTTTTGCTCCATTGACTTCTATGGGGGAATGCGAAAATGCGATAGCAATTTTTTACTTTAAGTGAAATATTGGTTACCACTAGCACAAAGTAAGTTTTTTTTAAACTTGTAATACGAACGCAACCCGACTAGCGCAAAAAGCTTAACGCTAGAGGAGTTTTCGCGATTGCAAAAAAGAATTATACTGCGCCACTTGTAATCTAGCCCTAAACATTTTTAAATTGACTGTCCCTTTAAAGGTGTTCAACAACTGAACACTTCAGCATGAAAAGCTAGCATTAAACTCAGCCATCACTAACAAAGCAATTTCAATTTACTAATTTATTATTTTCAATAAATACCTCAATATACTCAATTGTGCAATCCACCTCTATTTTCTAAGCCCTCCATATAAAACAGTGGAGTCCAATGTTTTAAAATGTGAGCAAAGAATTGATTGTTTGTGGGGTTTTTTTTTTTTTTTTTTTACATTAGGATGGCCATTGTATTTGTATTAATAAAAACAAAAATAAGTATATTATGTATTCCATGTACAAACAATGGGTGCAACTGAAAGAACTAATAACATATAATCATATAAATAAAATGTCCTCAAGGTGATTTTTCCAAGTCTGAGAACTGTGAGAACCCTGTCTCATATCTATCTTCAAAGCAATGAAGAGTTTGCTAATGTAACGATAGTGGCTTGCTGTGTCTATTCCAGTATGAAGCCTTTTTGGCTCTTCCAAACAAGACAAGTGGTGGGCAGAGTTTGGCTATTGAAAAAGAATTGTGAAAAGCAAGTTGGGAACATTGCAAGTTATTTACTGTCTTTTGAAAGGAACATGATGCTACTCAAATATTATCTCTTCCAACTTCCACCTGAAAGAGAATGTTTTATAAACGTATTACAATGTTTTTTTCCTGTGTTAATTTTTTTTTTTTTTTGAATGGGGATTGTTTTGTTGATAGTGCAGACTCACCGCCAGCAGCAAGACAGCTCTATTCCAGGAAGTCTGCAGCCGGAAGGGAGGTCATAATAACTTGGTCCTGCCATTCACAACAAGACCTGCCCTACTATAATCCGCCTGAAAAACCTTTAATGACCAGCAACGTACAGGTTACGTCGCAGTCTTTAAGGGGTTAAATAAAAGTTTGCAGCATTGAATTCAAATGTATAAATAATGCACTTTAGCATACATAAATTTGCAGGTTTTTCCTTCCAGCTGCTGGCCTGGCTACCCCATTTCTGCTTATTAGAAATCAGTTGGGGCGTGTCCGGGCTTGGGCTGAAGATGGCCGCAAAACTGAGAGCTCTGGCAGATTAAATTACATTCCGCCATGTAATTAACATAGTTTGATGCATCCAGCACAGAATCTGGGATCATATGAAAGAGGATAGTTTGCTGGTTAAGGCAATACCTTTATTGTGCAACTTTAGGGTCTCTCAGACCGGACTGCTGTAGTTTATTCTCGGCGGCCTCCACGGAGGGAATTCCTCAGCACCCCCCCCGGGGAACCCGGGTATGTGGAGATATTTCCTAAATCTCCCTTTACACTACCTACCAGATTGGAAATGGAGGACATACTGGAAGCTATACAGGGCTGGATAACTGATCTGGACCGCTCAATACAAGCAAGATGCGACCGCCTTTTATCCCACATGGCCCTCATACATACCAAGATGGAGGTATCCGGCGGCGGCAAAGAGGCAAACATAGATCACTCTATGCTATGTGGCAATATGTTAAATGACACAAACCGGTGCATCGCTAAGGATGTGCCTGTTTGCGTGCAGCCGGGATCTTGTGTGAGTTCCTTACCTGCCTTGGGTCCTAACCGGGGAGATGCGGCCGGCTCTCTGGGGAGGGATCGAGGTGAGGTATGAGAAGAGCTGATGACAGGGGAAGGCCTGAATGCTACACTTGAGCTGCTGGTACCGAGACATTTCTATTCACCGGACATGAGACTTTTGGTGCTGAAAGAAGGAGGGGGTTGGATTATGCACTCACCGCCCGTTAACCCGATACAGCTTGAAGGAGTAGTTTCCTGGCTGCTCACAATACCGGGAGGTACTCTGGATTGGGACAGCTGTGTTAGAGTTGGTGTCGGGTGAAGACTTTGCCATGTAGGTGGTATTTGGAGGACCAGGTTTGACCGCCTATCTTTTTCTTGTGAACTGCACCCTCATTTAAGTCTAGTCCTTGGACGCTATCCTGTGAGATAATAGGCTTGAGCTTAGTTGCGTTTACAAATTACGATATGGTATATGTGTATATGTTCATATGGAGAGGAGGGAAGGTCTGGCTCTGCTTAGTTACTAGATGTGCACCAAAGGTTTAGAGCTCATAGTAATGTATTCACTATATGAATGTTAGTTCTCCTCCTCTCTTCCATACATATTCTTTAATAATCATAAAATAAACATATATATGTTAGGAAACTTAAAAAGAAAGAGAAAAAAAAAAAAGGAAAAAAAAGAAAAAAGAAAAATGTGTACGTGCTCTAATTGTGGCCATATAGCAGGGGTTTTGTGTTATTTTTCATTATTTACTTTTGGGTATGCTGATGCCTGAGTAATATCCCTAAGCCCAATAATTCTTAAGCGAGAGGTGTAATTGATATTTAGGACACTAACCTTCCTTTGAAATATAAAACAACCTCTATGTATATAATGCACTGAATCTCTATCTGTAGTTTGACTGTTAGATGTTCTATACCATATATAGCTAATTTAGGCTTTCCTATTACTGCCTCTCAAAGAGTGGTGGCCATACCCAGAAGTTTTGTATATGATGACTCCCTTGTTAAGTGATACCAAAAGTTAATGTTATGTGTTTGATTAATATAATCCTGCAGGGGGAAAAGCTATAATATTACAGAATTATAATTATTATACTTGGTACTTAAACTTATTGGATATGCAGGTCCAAGACAGGTCTGTTTTACTTAAACGCCCTCAGGTTAGAGGTAAGAGAGATTTGAGGCCCACAATTGACCTATACTAGTAGATACGCTGGCAGCCTGTGTTGCTTAACACCCTAGAAAAAATTGCCATTATATTGAGGGTATACAAAGGAGGTGTATGCAGGCCCTATAGGGGCCTGAATAATTTAAAACCCTCAGAGTTTAGAGGAAACACTAATTGTGGTCCAAGAGTGGCCTTCACTGCATAAGATGGTAAAAAGAGATTAATATGATAATGTACAGGTTGCCTGCATCACTTAATATTCTATAATATTATCGTTATTTGGCTAGATATTGGCCCCTATATTATTTCTTTTGCAATTCTAGAAGGGGTCCAAGAGTGGCCCTGTTAACACCCCCCACAAACTTAATCCCCTACTTATATTCAACACTTACGGCCCAAGAGGGGCTAAAAATTCTTAATTGGGGTTTTACATAACTTGTATTTATTTGTTTATTTTAGGGGGCTAATTCAGGGTAAAGAATATAGTACCATAGCATTGGGTCTTAGAGTGGCCCTGTTAACATCTCTCCCAATCATTGTGGCCTAGATTTGTAGTTTGGCGTTAGCCGTGAAAACCAGCGTTAGAGGCTCCTAACGCTGGTTTTAGGCTACCTCCGGTATTTGGAGTCACTCAAAAAAGGGTCTAACGCTCACTTTTCAGCCGCGACTTTTCCATATCGCAGATCCCCTTACGTAAATTGTGTATCCTATCTTTTCAATGGGATTTTTCTAACTCCGGTATTTAGAGTCGTGTCTGAAGTGAGCGTTAGAATTCTAACGACAAAACTCCAGCCGCAGAAAAAAGTCAGTAGTTAAGAGCTTTCTGGGCTAACGTCGGATCATAAAGCTCTTAACTACTGTACTCTAAAGTACACTAACACCCATAAACTACCTATGTACCCCTAAACCGAGGTCCCCCCACATCGCCACAACTCGATTAAATTTTTTTAACCCCTAATCTGCCGACCGCCACCTACGTTATACTTATGTACCCCTAATCTGCTGCCCCTAACACCGCCGACCCCTATATTATATTTATTAACCCTTAATCTGCCCTCCACAACGTCGCCGCCAGCTACCTACACTTATTAACCCCTAATCTGCCGTCCGCACGCCGCCGCCAGCTACATTATCCCTATGTACCCCTAATCTGCTGCCCCTAACACCGCCGACCCCTATATTATATTTATTAACCCCTAATCTGCCCCCCACAACGTCGCCTCCACCTGCCTACACTTATTAACCCCTAATCTGCCGAGCGGACCTGAGCACTACTATAATAAAGTTATTAACCCCTAATCCCCCTCACTAACCCTATAATAAATAGTATTAACCCCTAATCTGCCCTCCCTAACATCGCTGACACCTAACTTCAATTATTATCCCCTAATCTGCCGACTGGAGCTCACCGCTATTCTAATAAATGTATTAACCCCTAAAGCTAAGTCTAACCCTAACACTAACACCCCCTTAAGTTAAATATAATTTACATCTAACGAAATGAATTATCTCTTATTAAATAAATTATTCCTATTTAAAGCTAAATACTTACCTGTAAAATAAATCCTAATATAGCTACACTATAAATTATAATTATATTATAGCTATTTTAGGATTAATATTTATTTTACAGGTAACTTTGTAATTATTTTAACCAGGTACAATAGCTATTAAATAGTTAAGAACTATTTAATAGTTACCTAGTTAAAATAATAACAAAATTACCTGTAAAATAAATCCTAACCTAAGTTACAATTAAACCTAACACTACACTATCATTAAATTAATTAAATAAAATATCTACAATTACCTACAATTAAACCTAACACTACACTATCAATACATTATTTAAATACAATATCTACAAATAACTACAATGAAATAAACTAACTAAAGTACAAAAAATAAAAAAGAACTAAGTTACAAAAAATAAAAAAATATTTACAAACATAAGGAAAATCTTACAACAATTTTAAACTAATTACACCTACTCTAAGCCCCCTAATAAAATAACAAAGCCCCCCAAAATAAAAAATGCCCTACCCTATTCTAAATTACTAAAGTTCAAAGCTCTTTTACCTTACCAGCCCTGAACAGGGCCCTTTGCGGGGCATGCCCCAAGAAGTTCAGCTCTTTTGCCTGTAAAAAAAAACATACAATACCCCCCCCCAACATTACAACCCACGACCCACATACCCCTAATCTAACCCAAACCCCCCTTAAATAAACCTAACACTAAGCCCCTGAAGATCATCCTACCTTGTCTTCACCTCACCGGGTATCACACCGATCCGTCCTGGCTCCGATATCTTCATCCAACCCAAGCGGGGGCTAGACATCCACTGAAGAAGTCCAGAAGAGGGTCCAAAGTCTTCATCCTATCCGGGAAGAAGAGTAGATCCGGACCGGCAACCATCATCTTCCAAGCGGCATCTTCTATCTTCATCCGATGAGGACCGGCTCCATCCTGAAGACCTCCACCGCGGACCCATCTTCATCCGGCGACGTCCAACTGAAGAATGACGGTTCCTTTAAGGGACGTCATCCAAGATGGCGTCCCTCGAATTCCGATTGGCTGATAGGATTCTATCAGCCAATCGGAATTAAGGTAGGAATATTCTGATTGGCTGATGGAATCAGCCAATCAGAATCAAGATCAATCCGATTGGCTGATCCAATCAACCAATCAGATTGAGCTCGCATTCTATTGGCTGATCGGAACAGCCAATACAATGCGAGCTCAATCTGATTGGCTGATTGGATCAGCCAATCGGATTGAACTTGATTCTGATTGGCTGATTCCATCAGCCAATCAGAATATTCCTACCTTAATTCCGATTGGCTGATAGAATCCTATCAGCCAATCGGAATTCGAGGGACGCCATCTTGGATGACGTCATTTAAAGGAACCGTCATTCGTCGTTCAGTCTTCGGCCAGGATGGATGTTCCGCGTCGGAGGTCTTCAGGATGCTGCCGCTCCGCTCCGGATGGATGACTATAGAAGATCCCGCTTGGATGAAGACTTCAATCGGATGGAAGACCTCTTCTGCCCCGCTTGGATGAAGACTTCTACCGGATGGAGGACCTCTTCTTGCTCCGCTTGGATCAAGACTTCGGACCCTCTTCTGGACCGATCGCTGAACCCGGTGAGGTGAAGACAAGGTAGGGAGATCTTCAGGGGTTTAGTGTTAGGTTTATTTAAGGGGGGTTTGGGTTAGATTAGGGGTATGTGGGTGGTGGGTTGTAATGTTGGGGGGGGTATTGTATGTTTTTTTTTACAGGCAAAAGAGCTGAACTTCTTGGGGCATGCCCCGCAAAGGGCCCTGTTCAGGGCTGGTAAGGTAAAAGAGCTTTGAACTTTAGTAATCTAGAATAGGGTAGGGCATTTTTTTTATTTTGGAGGGCTTTGTTATTTTATTAGGGGGCTTAGAGTAGGTGTAATTAGTTTAAAATTGTTGTAATATTTTTCTTATGTTTGTAAATATTTTTTTATTTTTTGTAACTTAGTTCTTTTTTATTTTTTGTACTTTAGTTAGTTTATTTCATTGTAGTTATTTGTAGGTATTGTATTTAATTAATTTATTGATAGTGTAGTGTTAGGTTTAATTGTAGGTAATTGTAGGTATTTTATTTAATTAATTTATTGATAGTGTAGTGTTAGGTTTAATTGTAACTTAGGTTAGGATTTATTTTACAGGTAAATTTGTAATTATTTTAACTATTTTAGCTATTAAATAGTTCTTAACTATTTAATAGCTATTGTACCTGGTTAAAATAAATACAAAGTTACCTGTAAAATAAATATTAATCCTAAAATAGCTATAACATAATTATAATTTATATTGTAGCTATTATTATTTTACAGGTAAGTATTTAGCTTTAAATAGGAATAATTTATTTAATAAGAGTTAATTAATTTCGTTAGATTAAAATTATATTTAATTTAGGGGGGTGTTAGTGTTAGGGTTAGATTTAGCTTTAGGGGTTAATACATTTATTAGAATAGCGGTGAGCTCAAATCGGCAGATTAGGGGTTAATAATTGAAGTTAGGTGTCGGCGATGTTAGGGAGGGCAGATTAGGGGTTAATACTATTTATTATAGGGTTAGTGAGGCGGATTAGGGGTTAATAACTTTATAATAATAGCGGTGCGGTCCGCTCGGCAGATTAGGGGTTAATAAGTGTAGGCAGGTGGAGGCGACGTTGTGGGGGGCAGATTAGGGGTTAATAAATATAATATAGGGGTCGGCGATGTTAGGGCAGCAGATTAGGGGTACATTGGGATAACGTAGGTGGCGGCGGTTTACGGAGCGGCAGATTAGGGGTTAATAATAATATGCAGGTGTCAGCGATAGCGGGGGCGGCAGATTAGGGGTTAATAAGTGTAAGGCTAGGGGTGTTTAGACTCGGGGTACATGTTAGGGTGTTAGGTGCAGACGTAGGAAGTGTTTCCGCATAGCAAACAATGGGGCTGCGTTAGGAGCTGAACGCGGCTTTTTTGCAGGTGTTAGGTTTTTTTTCAGCTCAAACAGCCCCATTGTTTTCTATGGGGGAATCGTGCACGAGCACGTTTTTGAGGCTGGCCGCTTGCGTAAGCAACTCTGGTATCGAGAGTTGAAGCTGCGTTAAATATGCTCTACGCTCCTTTTTTGGAGCCTAACGCAGACTTTACCAGAGTTATTTTTATGGTGCGGCCAGAAAAAAGCCGGCGTTAGCTTTTCGGGTCGTTACCGACAAAACTCTAAATCTAGCCGTGTATGTTTTATAAGTTCTGTTGGCTATATCAAGGACAAGTACAAGCCTGCATATGTTACGCATTGGTCATTGTAATTAGGCTTATTCTAAGTTGGTTGTTTCAATTTGTGTTACCTGTCCTTTTGTGAATGTACTTAGATAAAATGAGGTAATCCACATGGCTAGACAATGCACCTTTAGATTATGATATCCTTAGATTCTACAGCTGTGAGGACATGCTTGTTTGGACTTAATTCGTAAATCCTGATGTATGTCAAATGGGCATGTTGCCATGATGTTTCTTTTAGAAATTGTATTTTTGCTTGTCATATTACCTCAATAAAAAATTACTTTAAAAAAAAAAAAAAAAAAAAAAAAGAAATCAGTTGGCCACTCTAAGTATTTACCATATGCATGGTCACAAAGACTGAGCTACCCAAAATGCAGCTTCAGTCAAGCAGTCATAAGACATGGAATTTAATTTAGCTGCGCATGCACACATGTCTGTGGACGCCACTTTAACAATAAAAGGGAGGCTAACCAGGCTGCCGTCAAAATTTTCTAACGATGTTCTCACGCTTTTAATTACGTAATTGTATTCCACACATTCTTTTCAAATATATGTGGAATGCAATTACATAATTCTGAGCATGCACTCATGAAGGTAGCAAATTTCGATGAGGGAGCAAAATCCGTCAGAACACAGGAGTTACAGTTCTCACTGAACTGCAAAAAGATGCTAAAAATGTTTAACGATTTATAACATTGTTGCTATATAGTAGTCATGGAACATGCACACTTCGGAGTCTTGTCAGATAAATAGGTAAATTTCATAATATATAAATTTGAGCGTTTTTTTAATTGTTCTCTGTGCATAAAATGACTAGTGCGCATTATGTAAGTGCAGGCATACCTCAGAGATATTGTGGGTTTGGTTCCAGACCACCACACTAAAGTGAGTCACACACATTTTTTGGTTTCCCAGTGCATATACAAGTTATGTTTATACTATACTGTAGTCTATTAAGTGTGCAATTAGCATTATGTCTAAAAAAAACTATGTAAATAGCTTAATTAAAGGGACATGAAACCCAAAATTTTTCTTTCATGAGTCTGATAGAGAATACAATTTTAAACAGCTTTCCAATTTACTTCTATTATTTAATTTGCTTTCTTCTCTTGTTATCCTTTGCTGAAAAGTTTCTCCATGAAAGATCAGGAGCAGCAAATAACCTAGGTTCTAGTTGCTGATTGGTGGATGCATATATACCGATTGTCATTGGCTCATGCATGTGTTCAGTCAGCAACCAGAAGTGCATTACTGCTCATTCAACAAAGCATACCAAGAGAACGGAGAAAAATTGTTAATAGGGGTAAATTAGAAAGTTGCTTAAAATTTCCTGCTCTATCTGAATCATGAAAGAAAAAATGTTGGGTTCCATATCCCTTTAACCTCTTAACCCATAATGATGCATAGATACATTGTGCAGTACTTTGCTTATTGTACTGAACGATATATATATATATATATATATATATATATATATATATGTATATATATATATATATATATATATATATATATATATAGTATTAGAAGAAAGAAAGACGAGGAACTGCAGACTCTGTTCCAAAGTGGTTAATTTAATGAACAGTCAAGTGAGAGACACAGTCACAGTGTGCAGGGCTGGATCTGACGCGTTTCCCGCATGCTCACATGCGCTTCATCAGAGATCAGACAAATTGTAGTTTGGGAGTGCTGAAAGCTGAATAAGATAGTCTGGAGACTGATATACAGTATAGCAGAAATACATTTATTTAAAACATATAAAATATATCATTATAAGTAAAATCAGACCCTTTTGAGGTTGAGAAACGCGTCATAAGTATTAAAAGTCATTTTTATTTGAAGTTGTCTGTGTTGTGGTTTATCAATACCAACTGAACAACACACAAAAGATTACACCTTTGCAGCACCTGAAGTCCAGTCAACAGGAGACATATACAAAGTTGCAACCAGGACAAGTGCCTTTGGAGCTTGGCTTCCACAGTGTACTAGCCACGGATAAGTGCTAGCCTGCTCTTTTGCACTGGTCACAGCACAGTGCCACACTATTTGGTAAGCATAATACTTACTTTTATCTGTACCTGCATTCCAGACGGTATCACGCTATTGTAAGGCCCTCTCTCTACTCTTTATATTTTAACAGTTGTTCCACACTCTCTGGGATCAAGAGGAGCAGCCTGACTCACCATACCCATTTGGAGGATACCTTTATCCCTTCAATTTACCACCAGCTTATGGACATTAAACAGGACTAATACGGTAGATCTGATCTACTATATTTAAAGTGTTTGACCTTGTTTTATTGAATATTGTTTTCCTTTTTTTTTAACATCAGCGCTCTTTTATATCCCTTTATTGGGATATGTTCATAAGTAAAATCAGACCTTGGGATGTCTCCCTTTGGGGTTATAAAAAAGAACAAAGTTGTGAAAACAATCAATCTAATATATTTTCTAAAAATGACACCTTGATAGAATAGTAAATTCTCTTATAATTTCACCTTGAATCGGATACTATTTTGTCAACAATTTTGCAACAAGAACGTAATTGTTAAACACTTGATTAAAATAGTAAATTCTCTTATAATTTCCACCTTAAATCGGATACTATTTTATCCACACTTTTGCAGCAAGAACTTAGTTGTTAAACACTTGACATTTCTTTGGCCTTTTTATCTTTTAGTAGTCAACTTAGTTTGCTACTTTATACAAAAAAGAAAGAGCGTTTGTTTCACAGTCCAATACTAAATTATCTTTGGCTGATTAAGTTGTTACAATTAACATGGCAATGTCTCTTAGTATATATTTATGCTGCAGTGATATCCGTGCTTGCAAGAGTTCGGTATATGATTTAATATTTTTAGAAGGGCTTACCGGGTCTTCTGACACAACTGTGTCTAACGATGTCTCGTTCTTTCTTACCGGTCGTGTGTTATGCCTCTCCTTCAAACTTGTATGATACAAGTGTCACCTGAGATAGGAAACCTAGACCACGCTCCTGCATGTATGGGTTTCTTACTCTCTCTCGGCTTGAAGTGACTCTGGCCCCTGTATTTGGATTTTATTTTCCCGGGCAGCTTCTTGAGGCAGGTTTGTGAGGCACGCTCCAGTGTGTATATAAAAACTCAGACTTGAAGTACAAACGGCCGTTTGCTTTAGACTTTATTTCTCTCCGCTCCTCTCGATAGGGGATAGATAAAGTTGTTGTCCAGTTCTTTGAAATGTAGATAACGTCTACGCGTTTCACCAGCAGGCTTTATCAAGATGTTATTTGCATATAATCAAAAGGTAATCATAGGGAAGATCACCTGTGAGGGAGCTTTAAGATAAAATACCTGGCGCTGTTCTTAATATATCTATTTTAGCCAAATCTTTATTTGTCACCATCTGTAACGATCACCTGCTGGTACGGGGGAGGGGGGAGGTGTGGGAGGGAATCCGGGATGCAGGTGGGCCGTATAGCAGCAGAGGGGGGAGGGAGTGGGAGGGCCCTACAACACAAAAAAATAAAATAAAGGGAGGGGAAGCTATGCTAGAAGAATAAGGTGGAGTGGGGGGTGTCCCTAACCAACGATCGTTGGAGAGGGGAGGTATGGGGACCACTACACCACAGATTTATATATTAAAAAAAATAAATAAATATATATATATATATATATATATATATATATATATAAGCAAAGATGAATCAGTTGCACTCTCACAAACACTTTTCCAAGAGCCAGGGTGCTAGAGTAGGTGAAATGTAGTAGAAAAGAAAACAGCACTCTCTGGGCTTAACTTAAACAGATGGTTTAATCGGTAACGTTTCGGGGAATGCTCCCCTTCATCAGACCAACAACATACAAGTGCAACAAACATTTAAAGCTACATAGACCCCTCCCCCTTGTGAAAAAACCGCCAAACCTGGTTGCCATGGCAACTACACAAAAAAAAAAAAATACAAGTGATAAATGGTAAAGCAATATTGATGTCACAGAGCCCACACAAGTAAATATATACACAAATGATCATGATATATGGGCAGCTAAGCTAAGGATCCTTACACTGTACAGTATAGAGCCCCAGAATAATATAGATTAGAACAGTGCTAGTTAGTGTATATCATACACGGAGATCTGATACAATGCCATTCAGCCTTAGGCTGTATACACAAATCCTATTTACCATAATTAGAAGACCAGAGTGTAACCATTAATAACTGTTATATGTGTCAAACCTATCTACTACTGCACATTAAAGTGCTATAGTCACGATCCGGCTATACAGTGATCTATGATCATTACTCCTAAGCATAGTGCAAATATGTTATTAGAACTCCCCATAAGTGACTACCTGGCCGAGTAACAGGCGTTGAGGATAATCTAATCGTCCAACCTGATCATAACTGTGGCCCAGAGCAGACATCGGATGCAGTCCTGTGTCAGAGCTTACAGTGTGCCCCGTATGCCGTACGTATTAAGTAATGCGCATGCGTATCGCGCCGGCCCGAACCGCCCCCGATGAGACCCAACTATGTTCTAATTGGTTCTAGTGGACAAGCCCCCAAAAATATCTATGTGCACTCTTAAACTACGGGGATTTAGCCATAACAGTGGTTAATCTTAGCGCAGCGTCTGTGCTCACATATGGTATACACCCATCTGTGCAGGGGTAAATTAGAAACAAGAAGTCAGGGACAACATAATAGGCCAATGATAGATATGCAAGTTCATATTGTAGATAGTAAAGTGACAAAGCCCGTAATGCATATAGGCCCCCATATAGGATCAGAAGTACTCATACCGCTCAGTCATGGGATCTATATTTTGATTGGTTCCGGTGGGACAAGGCCCACCACATCATAGTGGAATGTCAAAACTATCCGGATGGCACCCACAGAATAAATGCATCAATGAAACCTGAGTCAGATCCAAGCTTACTCCAAGCAGTTGCACGAGCAGTTGAAATAAACATAAATAAAACAAACCATATCTAGAAAAATACATTTTGCAAAACTGAATTACATAATCCCCAGACCCATCATAACTAAACATCACCCATTTCTCCCGGCCAGGAACTCGTAATGCGGCCAGCTCCAAGAAGAGTATGATATGTTCAAGATTAGGAGGGGGTATGGGTTATGTGGACGGAGGATGTATGGCATACACTAGTCCATCTGTGACTCTGGTTAGTCAAAGGACACTAATGGCCGCATGGAGAGTACCCCCAACATCCTATATACGAAGGGCAGGACAAGTCATATGAATCAGAGAAGAGTACTTAGTCCCAACACATCTACATAATACGATTAAATGCACACTGTTTTAGTGCACATGTAGTAGTTAGATATTGAACAATCATAAAAAACAATGCCAGTCTATTCCCATATTCAAACCTCTGGGGTGTATGGTGTCCAATTTAAAGATCCACTCAGCTTCTTTTTGCAGGAGACGAGTGTCTCTATCCCCGCCCCTAGGGAGAGGTGGTACGTGGTCAATAAGCTTAAATCTGAGGTCAGCGACAGAGTGACCCTCCTCCATGAAATGTCTGGCCACCGGCTGATCACTCTTCCCTTTTTCAATTGCTGTCCGGATCGCACTCCTGTGGTTGGCCATCCTTTTCTTGATGTCGTCAGAGGTCTTACCAATATAGAACAGTCCACAGCTGCAATTCAACATATATATGACAAATTCCGTAGTGCACGTCAGATAGTGCCTAATTTTGTAGGTTGTATTGTTGTGTGGATGTCTGAATTGTTTGCATTGTAACATGGAGTTGCAGGTTACACAACTGGGGCATTTGTAGGAACCTCTTTTAGTAATTGGAGTGACTTTACTGTAGCTGTCGATGGGGTCTGTTTTCATCAGAATATCTTTGAGGTTCCTTCCCCTCTTGTACCCAATCCTGGGTGGTCCATGTTGTTGGTAAGGTAATGATGGGTCCGTCTGGATAATCTCCCATTTTTCTTTCAGAGTAATCCCCAGTGTTCTTGTGCTGGGAGTATATGCTGTGACGAAATTCATTCTCTTCTGGTGATCCCTCTTGCAAGACTCCAGATACACCTGAGCCCTTGCTTCCTTTACAATGTTGCTTTTGTATCCTCTGCTGTAGAATCTTGCTTCCATTTCATTCAATTGTATCTCCCTTTTCTCATCAGAAGTATTATTGCGGCAAACTCTCAGCATCTGTGCCCTGGGGATTGCCTTAATGAGTGATCTGGGATGGTAGCTGGAGGCGTGCAGTAATGTATTTCTATCAGTAGACTTTTTAAAAAGAGTCGTTCCAAGTCTGTTGTTAACTTTAAAGATTCTTAGGTCTAGGAAGTCCACTTCATTGTAGCTGGAAACCTCTTTAAGCTGTACCTGTCCACCTACTTCATTCAAGGATCTGACCCATTCACCAAAGGACTCAATCGTTCCTCGCCAGATTATCACGATATCATCAATATACCGCTTGTAGAACTGTACCTGTTGGTTGTCATATACCTTAAATAAGCTCTCTTCAACATACTCCATAAAGAGATTTGCAAACGCAGGTGCCATATTAGAGCCCATGGCCGTCCCCATGAGCTGCAGGTAAAATCTCCTCTCAAATTTAAAATAGTTCAATTTGAGGCATAAGGATAAAAGTTCCACAATAAAACTGGTTGGTGGTCCGACATATGGGCATCTCTCAAGGGAGTTGGTAATTATCTCCATCCCCATTTCATGCGGTATAATGGTGTACAAGCTTGTGACATCAAGGCTGGCAAGTACATCACCTGGTTGAATGTCAGTCAGTGTGGTAAGACACGTGATAAGGGCAGAAGAGTCACGTAAATAGGACCGCATATTCACAACTAGAGGTTGTAGCAGAGAGTCGACAAACTTGGCCAGGGGTTGTAACAATGACCCCCGTGCAGAAACTATGGGGCGACCAGGTGGGTGTACCAATTGTTTGTGTATTTTAGGTAGCGTATACAGTATTGGTCTCACTGGATAGGCTGTAGTCAACCATTCCTTAGTAGTTGAATCTATCCAATTCATGCTTGCTGCATGTTCAATGACTGAATCGATCTGTGCTTTATAAGCAATTGTCGGATCACATGGTAAAGCCATATATGTAGAGCTGTCAGCCAGTTGTCTGTCTATTTCAGTCTTGTAATCCTGATAGTCCTGAAGGACAATTGCACCACCCTTGTCCGCTGGGCGTATGACTATTGTAGAGTCATTTCTCAGGGATTGTACAGCTTCCCAATCACTTGTTGTCATGTTATTTCTTGTGGGACCATGTTCACCCTTTCTTAATCTCTGTTGCACCATGCGGGTATAGGTTTTGATACTTGGATTCGTTGTGGGAGGTTCAAACTTGCTTGATTTCTTAAAGGGGTGTCCGCTATCTTCCAGCACCTTTCCCTGAAAGAAGTCCCCCAATTTCAATTGTCTCTGGAAGCGCATAGAATCAATGTATGTGGTAAAGTCATCCTGTTTAGTTGTCGGCACAAAAGAGAGGCCCTTCATAAGTACTCGTCTTTCATTCTCATTCAGGATATGTTGACTAAGGTTGACAGTCACATCCTCCTCCTTCTGCGTTGTATTGGGGGTCTTCTTCCAAAAACCGCCCCTGCGGGTGTGTGGTCTTCGCCCCTTCCCCTGGAGCGGGTGGTAATGCCTAAAAAAGGCTGTGTATTGTGCTGATTCTCCGTCTCCTGTAGCCGGTCACTGGAATACTCAGTATCTGAGCCAGAGCTAGAGTCCACAGTGTTTAGTTGCCGGTGTGCATAGGTTCTGAATCTCCTTTGTCTTCTTGGCTGGTACTGGGCTCTTTCCACAGGTCCCAGCGTCCACCGGTACACTTTTTTATCTTTATAATCCTCCATGACATAGCCCAGTTTTTTATTTTTAAAGGCAATTAAGGCATTGTTATAGTCACGTAATTGGGTATTGATTTTTTCCATCCAGTTCTCTGACTTGTCTTGTGTTAAGATATGCCCTTTGATCTCCTCCAGATTGCTGATATCCTCCTTTGCTTTTTGCATCTGACTTCTGACTTCTTCGACTACCAGTAAGATTAGGTCCAAGGAGCATTTATTCAATATTGCCACCCATTTCCTGCAAAAATCAGAATTTTGTCTGCCTATGGTAGGCACATTGTTGATTCTAAAGCCCCTTGGTATCAGTCTTTTTCTGTGGTATTCTGAGAGGTAGATGCCATGAAGTTTAAGATCTACCTCTCTTTTCTTTAGTTTGATCAGTTGGTTGTATACAGTCACCGCATTTTCTGCCGGATCATCTGGTAGGATGGTGTCAAACAGTATCCTTGCTGCATCCAAGTCACTCATGGATAGTGTCTCAGCACCCTCCACATCCGCTGGGATGGTTGCTGTGGCCTGCGTGGGTTCAATATGCTCCATTACTGCTTTTAGTGGTGAAACAATCCCCAGTGAATATCCACACCGTGGTGATGATATGAGTTTTAGAACACAAGTCCGGTAATACAACAGAGTGAGGGATCTGAAGTTGACTTTGCTGGTGGGTGCATCAGAATGGTGAATATAAGCAAAGATGAATCAGTTGCACTCTCACAAACACTTTTCCAAGAGCCAGGGTGCTAGAGTAGGTGAAATGTAGTAGAAAAGAAAACAGCACTCTCTGGGCTTAACTTAAACAGATGGTTTAATCGGTAACGTTTCGGGGAATGCTCCCCTTCATCAGACCAACAACATACAAGTGCAACAAACATTTAAAGCTACATAGACCCCTCCCCCTTGTGAAAAAACCGCCAAACCTGGTTGCCATGGCAACTACACAAAAAAAAAAAATACAAGTGATAAATGGTAAAGCAATATTGATGTCACAGAGCCCACACAAGTAAATATATACACAAATGATCATGATATATGGGCAGCTAAGCTAAGGATCCTTACACTGTACAGTATAGAGCCCCAGAATAATATAGATTAGAACAGTGCTAGTTAGTGTATATCATACACGGAGATCTGATACAATGCCATTCAGCCTTAGGCTGTATACACAAATCCTATTTACCATAATTAGAAGACCAGAGTGTAACCATTAATAACTGTTATATGTGTCAAACCTATCTACTACTGCACATTAAAGTGCTATAGTCACGATCCGGCTATACAGTGATCTATGATCATTACTCCTAAGCATAGTGCAAATATGTTATTAGAACTCCCCATAAGTGACTACCTGGCCGAGTAACAGGCGTTGAGGATAATCTAATCGTCCAACCTGATCATAACTGTGGCCCAGAGCAGACATCGGATGCAGTCCTGTGTCAGAGCTTACAGTGTGCCCCGTATGCCGTACGTATTAAGTAATGCGCATGCGTATCGCGCCGGCCCGAACCGCCCCCGATGAGACCCAACTATGTTCTAATTGGTTCTAGTGGACAAGCCCCCAAAAAATATCTATGTGCACTCTTAAACTACGGGGATTTAGCCATAACAGTGGTTAATCTTAGCGCAGCGTCTGTGCTCACATATGGTATACACCCATCTGTGCAGGGGTAAATTAGAAACAAGAAGTCAGGGACAACATAATAGGCCAATGATAGATATGCAAGTTCATATTGTAGATAGTAAAGTGACAAAGCCCGTAATGCATATAGGCCCCCATATAGGATCAGAAGTACTCATACCGCTCAGTCATGGGATCTATATTTTGATTGGTTCCGGTGGGACAAGGCCCACCACATCATAGTGGAATGTCAAAACTATCCGGATGGCACCCACAGAATAAATGCATCAATGAAACCTGAGTCAGATCCAAGCTTACTCCAAGCAGTTGCACGAGCAGTTGAAATAAACATAAATAAAACAAACCATATCTAGAAAAATACATTTTGCAAAACTGAATTACATAATCCCCAGACCCATCATAACTAAACATCACCCATTTCTCCCGGCCAGGAACTCGTAATGCGGCCAGCTCCAAGAAGAGTATGATATGTTCAAGATTAGGAGGGGGTATGGGTTATGTGGACGGAGGATGTATGGCATACACTAGTCCATCTGTGACTCTGGTTAGTCAAAGGACACTAATGGCCGCATGGAGAGTACCCCCAACATCCTATATACGAAGGGCAGGACAAGTCATATGAATCAGAGAAGAGTACTTAGTCCCAACACATCTACATAATACGATTAAATGCACACTGTTTTAGTGCACATGTAGTAGTTAGATATTGAACAATCATAAAAAACAATGCCAGTCTATTCCCATATTTATATATATATATATATAAAAAGTGGTTTATAGGTATTGGCTGGCAGCTGCCAGTACCAAAGATGGCGGACACTAGTTAGAGGGGGAGGGTTACAGAGCTGTTTGGGACATATCAGGGAAGTTGGAGGGTAAGGGGGGATCCTACACTGCAGAAAATATTCGAAAATATAAAAAATATTTAATAAAAAAAAAGGCTGCCAGATGGTGGTGACCAGTGGGGGTGAGGGAGGGAAAGAGAGTTGTTTGGGAGGGATCAGTGGGTGGGAAGTGACAGGTGTGATGGTAATCTCTACATTAAAGGTAAAATTAACCTTACAAGCTACCTGATTAACCCCTTCATTGACAGTAATAATAGAAGTGTGGTGCGCAGCTGCTATTAGCGTCCTTTCATATATGTCTGCTATTTCTGAACAAAGGAGATCCCAGAGAAGCTTTTATAATCATTTGTGCTATGATTGCACAAGCAGTATGTAAATAATTTCAGTGAGAAAACCAAAGTTTGTAAAAAAGTTAGCGGGTTTTTTTTTTTTTTAAATCACATATGACAGGGAAATGGTGGCATGAAATATACCAAAATGGGCCTAGATCAATACCTTGAGTTGTCTATTTACAAAAATATATATAGTTTTGACAGGTAAACAAAAAAACAAGGCTCTATTTCTGTTTAACCTTTTAACGCTGTTAGAACGTTGTATTCCGTCCGAATTTTGCTGGGCTTTAGCGCAGATGGACAGAATACGAATTCCAATTCCAATACTCCACAGCACCAAGGAATTTTATAAATCTTCTTTTATTGTTTTACAGCATTTAAAAACATAGACAGTGTAGATATGCATATCTACACTGTCTATGTTTTTGAATGCTGTAAAACAATAAAAGAAGATTTATAAAATTCCTTGGTGCTGTGGAGTATTGGAATTGGAATTCGTATTTGTGGGCTGGAGGTCGCCAGCTTGTCCACTTTGCACCGTGTCCCAGAAAGGGGATTGCCCATTGCCGGTCTCTATGTGTTTTGATGGACAGAATACAACGTCCTAACCGCTTGGCTTTCCTGGAGCCACTGGCACTTCCCTGATGGGATTGCGGTCTGGAGGGTGTGCCTAGCATCATAGGGACGCCCCCCTGATGCGATCCCCTCATTGAAATCTCGTGATCACGTACACGATCTCAAGATTTCAATTTGTTTACATCGGAACAGTTGTTTTGATGTAGACATGGCATGAAAGGGTTAAATTGAGTGATAGCAAAAATGCAAAAAATTCTCTGGTAATTTGGGCAAGTTCTACTCTGAAAGAAACAGTAGTGAAGGGGTTAAAACATACTTTATTGCTAAAAAAATGCAAAGCATCACCTGAGGCTTCAATAAATCGTAAACTTTTTGCTGGTGGTGTGCATGTATATGTGTGTGTGTATATATATATATATATATACCTGTATATGTATATATGTGTGTGTGTATATACGCACATTTGCTCGACACAGGGTTGGCAAAAAACCTCCAATCTGCAAAAAACACAATATCTGCAAACCGCAGTAAAACGAAGTACACCTGTATTGACCTAGGATACCAATCTAGTATTTTTGTATTGTGTAAAATGTTAAGATTTTGCAATTGGTCTGTGCAAGCTTTGCAAAAGCCAACCACGCAAACTCTTCTAATAACCAATTTATACTGACTCTTAAAGGGACACTGAAACCAATTTTTTTATTTTGTGATTCAGATAGAGCATACTATTTTAAGCAACTTTCTAATTTACTCCTATTATCAAATTTTCCCAATTTTACTCCTATTATCAACCTGGGTTGTCCTTGCTGATTGGACAGCACCAATAAACAAGTGCTGTCCATGGTTCTGAACCAAAAATTTGCTGGCTCCTTAGCTTAGATGCCTTCTTTTTCAAATAAAGATAGCAAGAGATGAAGAAAAATTGAAAATAGGAGTAAAATAGAAAGTTGATTAAAATTGCATGCTCTATCTGAATCATGAAAGAAAAAAAAATGGGTTCAGTGTCCCTTTAATAAATAATTTCAAAGTTATTACAAGATGGAGGGGAGCTACCCTACATATATTCATAGCGAAATCAGTGGCCCAATGGCCATTAACTCTTTGTAAACATCAGTTACTTATTCAAAATTGTCTGATGACCGCTGCTTCATAAATACGGACTGTCTCTTGTGAGAACCTGCAGTCGTAGGCAGGCAAAGGGGTGGATAAATCGACCCCTTACCCTTTGTTTTTAGTTTGTTTACACGATTGTATAAAGACAATTCATCTCTGTGTAACCACATTATATGAATAAGAATTTTATTTAAATAAAACCTATATTTTTATTTTAATATCAATTTATAGCTGTCTGGCAAAAAATAATCTGAATAAGAAACCAAATTGCATGAATAAGAAACAGCTTGAATAAGAAACCAACTTATTTATCGTAGTCTCTCAAATGTAAACTACATTTAAAGCAGAATTTGAAAAACTTTCTGACAAAAAAAAGTCTGATTTTGATTGGGAACATTGTTTTGGAACGTCATTAACTGCTGTTGACGATAAAACGTTTAAGAAATGTTTTAAGTGCTCAGATATATTAGTGTGTGTGTGGTGGGGGGGGGGGGTATACCGCAAGAAAATATTTTTTTTAGTACATGCCATTTTACTAGATTGACAAGCCTATAGCATATTTCCTTACTATATTGTGTGACACTTTAAGACTACAGGTGTATATGTGGGTGTGGGTGTAAATAAATTAATATATATTATTGGTACATTATTTTGAATGAACAAAAATACTTGTATAAACCGTCTAATTACAAACAAAATGGCGCCACCTAGATGACGCGCTCAAAAAAATTGCAAAAACCGGAACTTAACGTTTGGTGGGAGGAGCTTTTACAAAGAAAGGCGGGCGGAGTTAACGCACTAGAGCGTCCTTCCTTGACGTGATTGCGAGCGCGCTTTCTCCCTTTTTCTGTAGTGGTGGACGTGAGCGAACTAGTGGAGAACGATGCCCCGTGGAGGAATGGACGTGAGTAATTTGAATGTTTCTGGTTGCGCTTGAATTTGTTTATAGTTATTGCATAGGGCATGGCTGTTTTTATCTTGTGTATAGATATATATTTTTTTCCCCAATTCCCGCGTATACGTTCCGGCAAGCAAATGTATTCCCCGTTTGGTTGGCCTATAAAGCCGTTCTAATAAAGGGATTTAAATATATTTATGTCTATAGATAGAAGCGGTAGTATACAAGGTTGTGTGCCTCTTAAATTTGTTTATAATGGAGACCACGAGGCTTATTCGCCAGCTACACGGCTAAGGCCTGCAAATGGCCGCCAACAGGAAGCGAGGCGGGCAGTAGGGAAAATGGGAGCTGCATCCATGTTTGGCCTGTAATCGTTATGTAAAGATAACATGCTGCATTGGATTTACATTTTACGTTTGATATTTGACCTGTATGGCTATTTTCGTTTATCGGTTCTTTCAAATTACCATTATGTGGCCCTTAATTATGTCGCCGCCTAGGCTCTGGTTAAAAACGCATGCTTTTTTAGTTTCCCATGAACGAATGAATATATATATATATATTTCCCACCTGCATTTTATAATATGAAAATGTTTTGCGTTTCTTTAGGAATCATGGACTTCAGAAGAACAGGTACCTATATTTCACTTTTGTTAAGTGGTGTTACTTTATACACAGTGGGTTAAACTAAAGACTTGTTATACTGAATAAAGAGCAGCAGTAAAACTGTACGTTAAAGGGCATGCTTAATTGAAGGGACACTATACCCAAACATTTTCTTTCATGATTAAGGTAGAGAATACAATTTTAAAGGGACATGAAACCCAATTTTTTTTTCTTTCAAAATTTAGAAAGAGTACAATTTTAATCAACTTTCTAATTTACTTCTGTTACTTAATTGTCTTAATATACTTTGGTGAAAAGCATATCTAGATATGCTCAGTGGCTGCTGATTGTTTGCTGCACATAGATGCCTTGTGTGATTGGCTCACACATGGGAATTGCTATTTCTTCAGCTAACAATATCTAAGGAATGAAGCAAATTAGATAATACAAGTAAATGGGAATGTTTAAAATGGTATTCTCTACTTGAATCTTTTTTTTTTTGCGGTTTAGTGTCCCTTTAAACAACATTCCAATTTACTTCTATTACCTAATTTGCTTCATTCTTTAGATATACTTTAATGAAGAAATAGCAATGCACACAGTGAACCAATCACAGGAGGCATCTATGTGCAGTTAACAATCAGCAGCTACTAAGCATATCTATATGCTTTTCAGCAAAGAATATCAAGAGAATGAAGCAAAATAGATAATAGAAATAAATTAGAAAGTCGTTTATAATGGTATGCTCTTTCTAAATCATGTATAAAAAAAATTGGTGGGTTTCATGTCCCTTTAAGATAAGCAAATGTAAAATACTTGTGCTTTGTCTTCACGTGTATACCAGGGCTTAGAAAATCCCTTAAAATTAGAATCTTTACATATATTTAAGGGACGCTGAACCCACATTTTTTTTTGTGAATCAGAGCATGCAACCATCTAATTTACTACTATTACATTTTCTTCATTCTCTTGGTATCTTTATTTACAAAGCAAAAATGTAAGTTTAGATGCTGGGCCATTTTTGGTCAACAACCTGGGTTCTTGCTGATTGGTGGATAAATTCACACAAACAAGTGCTGTCCAGGGTTCTGAGCCAAAAATTGTCTGGCACATTAGCTTAGGTGCCTTTTTCAAATAAATATAGCAAGAGAACAAAAAAATAGGAGTAAATTAGAAAGTTGCTTACAATTGCATGCTCTATCTGAATCATGAAATAAAAGTTGGGTTCAGTGTCACTATTATAAGCAAACAGTGCCCTGCTATAATTAAAAATATAATTATTTAATCTATTAAAAAATAAAAAAGGCACACATGATACAGAATATAAACAGTCTGACTTGTTTCGGCTGACAACAGCCTTAATCGTAGACTTAATCATTACACATTTCTGTGCAGCTTAAAGTGATGGTAAAGTTCCGTTAATCGCTATCAAGTATTGCATTAATTGATTAAAATCAATAAGTTTCATTTATCGTTTTTAATAAATGTGGGTTTCAATCAAGTTATAACCTTTATAAAGGCAATTTCTGAACCTCATATACTCAACCCATTATATTTTTTTTCTACCTGTCGATCACGTTTTTTACTAAACCAATTGAAATTTAGGCCATTATGCGGCTGCCACTCCGCGTCATCCGCCCCTTCAAGCAACTGCGCATGCGCTATTTCATTTCTCACGGCATGCCGCCCGTGTAATGCATGCTAATTACAGGTAGGAATCCCTTACTATTTCATCGGCATCTTGTAAAAGATACCGACAAGCGCTTCACTTTACTACTGCGCATTATAAGTAAGAAATTGCAAAACTTCTATTTCCACGCATGCGCAAAAACATTTTTTTTTGGAGCGAGCAGATGGCTGCGGCGTAGGAGTGGGTGGGACCACTCTGTAGTATAAGTAGATATCGGAGCAGGAAGTGTAAGATGCGAAGAGTGGTAAGGGAAAAAGTTTTAAACATTGCGATTTATTGTCAATTTACAAGCTTTGAAAACTTAGCCACTAAGCTTACAAAGTGACAGACAAACTAGTTTGTGTACATAATCTGATAAAATTTACCATCACTTTAAATACACTCCCTCACAATCTAATTGGTACAAAATTCAGCCTGTTCATCTCATTGCAGAAAGTAAAAAAAAAAATTCTGCCTCTGGGGCTAGCCTTCAATAGTGCATTGTTGCTCCTTCAACAAAGGATAAAAAGATAATGGAGCAAAACTGATAAGTAAACTGGAAAGTTGTTTAAAACTGTTCGGTCTTAAACACAAGAAAATTGTGGGTTCAATGTCCCTTTATCATTTAGCAATTTTATGTCCCTGCAATTGACTATTAAAGTGATTGTAAACTTTAAATGGACAGTATACACCAATTTCTATAGAACTGCATGTAATAGAAACTTCTATAAAGAATATGGACAAATACCAATCTAAAAATAGAGTACAAAACCTTTTTAAAAACTTAGAAGTTTTTAAGTTATCACTGTTGATGACTGGGACATTCAGTGAAAAGAGCTGGGCAAAGAATTAGCTCACACCCCTCCCCCAATTTAATGCATATGAAAAGTTGATTAACTTAAACAGGTGTCTGTAAACGTGTACAGTTATGCTCATAAGTTTACATACCCTGACAGAATTTGATTTCTTGGCCATTTTTCATAGAAGATAAATGTTTCTTTCACTCATGGTTGGTGTTTGGCTGAAGCCATTTATTAATCAACTGTTTACTTTTTTTTTTAAATCGTAACAACAAACTACCCAAATAACCCTGATCAAAAGTTTTACATACCTCAGTTCTTAATACAGTGTATTGCCCCCTATCAATGACAGCTTGAAGTCTTTTGTGGTATTTGTGGATGAGGCGCTTTATCTTCTCAGATGGTAAAGCTGTATATTCCTGACACAAAGCCTCCAGTTCCTATAAATTCTTGGGCTGTCTTGCATGAACTGCATGCTTGAGATCTCCCCAGAGTGGCTCAATGATATTGAGGTCAGGAGACTGCGATGGTCACTCCAGAACCTTCACTTTATTCTGCTGTGGCCTTGTGTTTAGGATCATTGTCATGTTGGAATGTCAAAGTATGTCCCATGCGTAGCTTCCATGCTGATGAATGCAAATCTTCCTACAGTATTTTTTTGATAGAAACATAGAATTTGACGGTAGATAAGAACCAAAAAGGCCCATCAAGTCTACCTATATTACTTGTTACTTTTTCCTTAGGATAGCCTTATGCATGTCCAAGGCATTTTTAAATTCTTTTACAGTGTTTATTCCATAACTCCACCACCCTTTCTGGAAAAAAAATACTTCCTCAAATTTCTCCTGAATCTGCTACCCTCTAACTTTAGATTGCGACCACTTGTTTTGGCTTTTTTTGTGTGAAAAATGCTTTCAGCTTCTATTTTATTTAGTCCCTTCATATATTTGAAGGTTTCTAATATCAGTATGATAACATACTGCATTCATCTTGCTATCAATTCTGACCAAATTTCCTGTGCCTTTGTAGCTAAAACATCAGCGATCTACCTCCGTGTTTCACAGTAGGAATGGGATACCTTTCATCATAGGCATTGGCTCCTCCAAATGTAGTGTTTATGGTTGTGGACAAAGATCAATTTTGGTCTCATCACTCCAAATGACTTTGTGCCAGAAGGTTTGAGGCTTGTCTCTGTGCTGTTTGGCATATTGTAAGCGGTATACTTTGTGGCATTTGCATAGTAATGGCTTCTGGTGACTCGACCATACAGCCCATCTTAAAGTGCCTCCCTATTCATCTTGAAACAGCCGCATCACATGTTTTCAGAGAGTCCTGTATTTCACCTGAAGTTATTTGTGGGTTTTTCTTTGCATCCCGAACAATTTCCCTGGCAGTTGTGGCTGAAATTATAGTTGGTCTACCTGACCGTGGTTTTGGTTTCAACATAACCCCTCATTTTCCACTTCTTGTTTAGAGCTTGAATACTGCTGATTGGCATTCTCAATCCCTTGGATATCTTTTTATATCCCTTTCCTGTTTTATATAGTTCAACTACCTTTTCCCTTAGATCCTTTGACAATTCGTTTGCTTTCCCCATGACTCAGAATCCAGAAATGTCAGTGCAGCACTGGATGAAAGATACAAGGGTATTTTAGGAGTTCAGAAACTCATTGACCTTTTATACACACTAATTACAAGTAAATAGCTCACAGGTGAGGATGGTTACCCTTTTAAAAGCAAATCAAATACCTTTTTGTCAACTTGTGTGCATGTTATCAGGCCAAAATCACCAGGGTATGTAAACTTTTGATCAGGGTCATTTGGATAGTTTATTTTTTTTTATGATTTAAAAAGGGTAAACAGTTGATAATAAATAGCTTCAGCCAAACACTAACCATGAGTGAAAAGTTTTTGTTTTATCATTCATATTCTCTGAGAAATGGCCAAGAAATCATAAATTCTGCCAGGGTATGTAAACTTATGAGCACAACTGTATATACACCTAACACTGTGGGGCTTGGTTAGGAGTCTGGGAATCACAATGTTAAGAAAAAATAAGCAACACTACATTGTCAAACACTCCCAGATTGGCCATATAAACAGATCTACAAAACATTTATGCAAAAGAAAATCTAGTGTACACCCCTTTAACCCATGTCATATATAACATTATTTATAAAACTAGGGACAATTTAATTAATTAAAATATTTAATGACACCTGTGCAAAATATCTACCATTTAGTGACAGTAAACATCGCAGCGGTGCACCGCCTGCAACTCATACTAAAATTATTTTTTAGATGACGAATCTGGCTTCATCTAATTGTGTGCCCCCCAAGCTAGACTCCAAAGGGAGCACACACTTGGTTGAAGCCGGATTCATCATCTAAGACGGAAATAAAATATGAAATGCGGACGGAGGAACGTCTCAATGTTTTCCATCACTTAATGGTAAGTATTTTCCAAAGGAAGAGTCATTAAATATTTTAATAAAGTGCCCCTGGTTTTATAAATCTTGTATACTGTGGGTGAAAGTAAAGTTTACAATCACTAAGACTGTCTGTCAAACAATTTCTCTTTTTTTGACATCTCATTACAACTTGCCAACACCATTTGCATGTGTTTTTTAGTTTATAAAGGTTCTTTATTGTGCAATATTGAAGGCAATATATTGCCTTAGCTGCCAGCTTACATTTATTTTTTGCAATTAAGATTCACATTGAGGTAAAACGATGAAATTCCATAGCTAATTCACCCCAATTCTGATTTTCACTTTTCTGTCTGGCTCTTGGAATTGCTTTAGATGATATACTGTGCCAAGGTTTGTTTGTTTTTTTTTCCCCAACTTTTTTTACTCTGTGAAAGTGTACTCTAATATATGAAATTTGTTTTCCCTGTAGGGACATGATCCCAAAGAACCTGAACAGCTGAGGAAGCTGTTTATTGGTGGCTTAAGCTTTGAGACAACAGATGACAGCTTGAGGGAACACTTTGAACAATGGGGAAAACTGACAGATTGTGTAGTAAGTTTCTTGTCTTTAATGTTGGCATGCATATCACGGTTCTTGTTAACCCATGTGACTATTAATTTATATTTTATTTTCTCATAGGTTATGAGAGATCCACAGACAAAGCGCTCCAGGGGGTTTGGTTTTGTGACCTATTCTTGTGTGGAGGAAGTAGATGCAGCTATGTGTGCCAGGCCTCACAAGGTTGATGGTCGGGTGGTAGAGCCAAAAAGAGCAGTTTCCAGAGAAGTAAGGAATTCTACAAATTCTCATGATTTATCTTTTCGGATCACTTTTTACATAATTAATCAATTTATTGTTAAACTAGGATTCTGTCAGGCCTGGTGCACATTTGACCGTTAAGAAAATATTTGTTGGTGGAATAAAAGAAGACACTGAAGAATATCATTTACGAGATTACTTTGAGTCTTATGGAAAAATTGAAACCATTGAAGTTATGGAAGACCGTCAGAGTGGAAAAAAGAGGGGCTTTGCATTTGTTACTTTTGATGACCATGACACTGTTGATAAAATTGTTGGTAAGCATAACAAATCTTAAGCGTTGGCAGATCCAGACACTCTTTAAAATACATTTTAAGTTTTTTGAAATAGACTTGGTTTTGATAATAAATTGTGTGGGGGGAAGGCATATTACTTTCTGTCATTCTCTGCTGACTATGGCCCTTAGAGCATGCAATTGAGAGATGACTTAAGTATTAGCTTGCTCTGCAGGTTCCAAGTGACACATCTACTGTTGGTTTAACCACCTTGCGTGGGGTTTAAACACACTTGGGGACGATTTTAATCTTAAAATTACATGCTCTAATGAACATGTAACTTTCACTGATATATGGCACTTTAGTTGACAGTCAAATGAAATTGATTCAGATACAACATGCACTTTAACCTTTTAAGGACATATGACGGAATTTTTCCGTCATAAAACAATAGAGCAAACTGAAAGCTGTGTCCTTAAAGGGTTAAACTTTACTTTGTTTTGGTTCCTTTGAGTAAATCTATGTAGGCTAAAATGAGTGCTTGTGTCTATGGCAGAAATGTTATACATTGTTTCAATAAACTGCTGTCTAATGGACATGTACACATGCACACTCCTAAGCTCCTCTTGGAATACCTTAAAGTATTCTGAGAGCCTTAAAGGGATATGAAACACAAATTTTGTGATTCAGACTGCATGCCATTTAAAAGGTTGCAAGTTTTATTCTATTAAATTTGCTTAATTCCCATAATCTGTATTGATGATACCTAGGTAGGCATCTAGTGCTCTTCCAAATGGAAAACATTCTTGCAAAACTGCTCCAGACATGGGCCGGCTCCTAATCAGAAGTACCTGCTTTTAAACATAATAGTGGAAGTATAGTGTTTAAAATCACATGCTCTGTTTCTACACCACAGTCCTCCAGTACCACCAACAGGCCAGGTTTTTATTATAGCTGAACTAGAGCACAATTGAAATAAGCTGTGTGAGATGGTTACTGATCAGCTGATTATTTCACCTGGGCACCAGTTCAGCTGTAATGAAAACCTGACCTGTTGCGGGTACTTGGGAGTTGCTTTTCTCCAGCTTTTGTCTCTTGTCAGTTCTGTTAAATTAAACTTTTCTCCCCTTCTCAGTTCAGAAATATCATACTATAAATGGACACAACTGTGAGGTTAAAAAGGCACTTTCAAAGCAGGAAATGCAAACTGCAAGTTCCCAGAGAGGTGAGTATATATTTTGTTCCATTTAATATATTTTAATTTTTTTTTTTTTTGGATTTTTCTCATTTTAACACCCCCCATTTAAATGTTCTCTTTACGATTAGGTCGTGGAGGCGGAAGTAATTTTATGGGCAGAGGTGGAAACTATGGAAGTGGTGGAGGAAACTTTGCCAGAGGTGGTGGATTTGGTAGCAGAGGTAGTTTCACTTTCTTTAAACCAGTATAAGGAGGCATTGGCCATTCAAATGGGTTTGGCAACTGTTCCCACCAAAATAGTCTATAATTTTAGAAATTTGCTTTAGTTGATTTGATTCTGATGAATCTCATTAATTTGGGCTAAAAGTTATTTATATATATTTTATATATTTTTTTAATATTTCTTTCCTCCAACTTAAGAAATAGATCCTTTTAGTCTGCAGGTACCAAGGCTAGCCATAATGTTTGGCAGTTATCAGCTAAAGTTAGGGAAAAGTTTAGTCCAAGTCTTTAATTTATGAAAAAATGTCAAAGTATATTTAAAGGGACATTCTACTTGTGTTTTTGTTTTTAAGATGGAGAACACCTTTACTACAAATTCCCCAGCTTTGCACAAACAATTTTATATTAATATACTTTGTAACCTTTTAAAGATCTGCCAGTTTTTAAGCACCCTGCAGCCTCCTTATCTCAGTTTTTTTATTGGGTTTTTACTGCTACACTTGTTCATATGTGCCATATAGATAAAATTGTGCTGACTCCTGTGGAGTTATGCATGCAGTAGCACTAATTGGCTAAAATGCAAGTTTGTAAAGTATTACTGAGGTAATGAGGCAGTCTGAAACAAGGGAATTGTAGAGGTAAAGTATATTAATATAACTTGGTTATGCAAAATTGGGGAATAGTGAATACATTTATCTATTATAAACCATAACAAGTAGACTGTCCCTTTAAAGTTGCTTCATTACATGTTCATGCTCTAATTAGTTAGTGAAGGGTTCCTAGTCTAAAAATTACATGCTTACACCCCTTCAAAGGGTTACGCACACGGTAGAAATAAATCAGGATCTTCAGCACCTCTGCTCGTCCCAAGCAAAAAATGCTGGAGCTCATCAGTCAGCAACACTAGTTTAAACTGCAGAATGACAGTTTCTGCTTGGGACCTGTAGTCCTCTGGCTCCCAATAGTTACTTCTGTGTTTAACCCCATTGCTTGATTAAACAGTAGTGCAGAGATGCTAGTCTAAAAAGTACATCTAACAATTTAGAACATGACGGTTTTTTTTTTTTACTACTTTGGCCCTTTTTTAAAGAGCTACTTAAAGGGACTGAAGGCTGTAATTTTTTTTTTTTCCTAAGGAGGCGGTGGTGGTGGCGGAGGCGGCGGCTATGGTGGTGGCAGAGGTGGTTATGGTGGCGGTGATGGATACAATGGTTTTGGTGGAGATGGTGAGTGTGCGCTCAGATGTAACACTTGTAAATATTGCTAATCAACCAAATACTCCTTTTTACACTTACAAAATGTACAATTTATGAATATTTGGGTGAATAGGTTTACCAAGAATGTAACTGGAAACTTCTAACCTTTTTTTTTTTTCCCATTTCTTCCTAGGTGGTAACTATGGTGGTGGTAGTAGTGGTCCTGGGTATGGTGGTAGAGGTTATGGTGGCAGTCCAGGCTATGGAAACCAAGGTGGAGGATATGGTGGTGGTGGCAGCGGCGGCGTAAGTGGTACCGGTGGTGGATACGACGGCTACAGCGAAGGAGGAAATTTTGGAGGCAGTAAGTGCTGTTAATATCTTTTTTACTTTAGTTAATGGTTAAACCCTGCCTTAATATCCCTAGTACTTTTTAATATTTCTAAAACTAGCAAGCTCTGGTCTCAGATTGGCTATTCTTATAATTTGGTTTTAAAGGACTAGTAAACAGTAGATTTGCATAATCCATAAATGCATGATGAAGGCAATGTAATGGCACTTTCTAAAAAATCTGACATTCAGGCTAATAAGTTGTCCATTTCTACTCCTGTTTCGTGTGACTGCCATCAACAAATCACAAATGCATATCTATATTCTGTGAATTCTTGCACATGCCCAGTAGGTGCTGTAAATATAAAGACTGCACATTTTGTCAATGGAAGTAAAACTGGAAAGTTGCCTAAAAATTGCATACTCTATCTGAATCATGATTTTAATTTTGTCTTGAGGTTCCCTTTTTAAATAGACATACCCAATTTCTTCAGCTCACAAATGCTGTGTGGTTATTTTTCAGCTGCGGGGGATTCTGCTGAACAGCAGTGCTGAAGTCATGCTTTTGCTTTACTGTGATCTTATGAAATTTCACTAAAATCTCTTGAGATTTAATAGTAAACTTAGTAAGCAAATAAAATAACTTTGCCTGCACATGCCAGATGCATGCTCCCTTGCAAGTCCTGGGACTAGACTCCTGATAGGCTGCTTAAAGGGACATGGAACTCCAAATTTTTCTTCAATGATTCTTAGCATGTTTTAATTATTTACTTTCTTTGCTCTCTTGGTATTTGTTGAAAAGAATGTATGTTAAGGAGCTGGCACATTTCTGGAGCACTATATGGCAGCGGTTTTGCAAGGATTTTATATTTTTTTTAATCCATTTTGCAAGTGATAAATAAAGCTTGGGATATAGTAGTTTTCCAATATTTTGTTATAGAACAATGAACTGGCCAAAAACTCCCCTCAATAGAAAATGTGGTTTGTAGGATCAGGTCAATATCTCTCCTTAACCACTTGGTAACTGATACCCGTATCCAACATCTCCTTACATAACATTCCCACCATGTGGCTTCTGAGGAAATTGAGGTAAACTTTATACATGTTTTGTTTCTGGTTTGAATAAAGCGGTTTGTAGTTCTTGATTGACAATCCTCTTAAACTAATCCAGTTTTAAGTGCTTGCCTTGCAAAGTATTAGTCTGACCTTGGTATCAAACCTTGGTATCAAAAGGCCCCCCCAACAGGCCAGGTTTTCAGTAATACCATGTTTGAAAACGGGTAAAATAACAGTTTACTAACCAGCTGATTATTTCACCTGTTCTCCTATCCATTAATAGTAGTAAACATTCCTGTCCCTTAAGTCTTTCCATCTCTTATTTTTCAGGTAACTATAATGAATTTGGGAACTATGGTGGGCAGCAACAATCAAGTTATGGCCCAATGAAAGGAGGACAAAGTTTTAGCGGAAGAAGCACAGGAAGCAGTGGTGGCAGCGGCCCCTATGGTGGTGTGTAACGTTTTTGTGTGTACTTAGAATTGCTGTGCTCTTGGTTGTACATGTTAAATGTTTAGATATATGCATTTCCTTAGGTGGCTATGGATCTGGTGGTGGTGGTGGTGGAGGTGGTGGCAGCAGCTACGGAAGCAGAAGGTTTTAAGACACAAAAGGTAATGCATATTAGATGTCATGTCAGTGCAAAAACCATACTGGTTGAAGATTCAACTGATTAACAATTTTCTTGTCATCATTCAACAGGCTACAGTTCTTAGCAAGAGAGCGAGGAGTTGTCAGGAAAGCTGCAGGTTACTTTGAGACAGTCGTCCATGTGCATTAGAGGAACTGTAAAATCTACCACAGGAGGAACGATGATCCATAGTCAGAAAAGTTACTGCAGCTTAAACAGAATACATTTCTTGTTCAGGACTGTCTTAGCCACAGTTTGCAAGTGCAGCTGATAATTAATGCAATGTAGTGTTGATTTAGATGTACATTCCTGAGGTCTTTTTATCTGTTGTAGTTTTGTCTCCATTTACCTATTACATCAGGTATCTTCCCTGTAAATTTGTGCTAGTGGTACCAGGAATAAAGAATTAAGGACTTTTTAACTTTTAAACTTGTGTAGTTCAGTATTTTCACACTTGCCAGAGCATAGTTATGCTCAAAATAAACGTGCTTTTTTATTTTTAAGATTTTTAGTGTCAGCTTTATTTTTCAAATGTAGCTTGTGTGGATTTCTTTCCATATACAAGGTTGTGTATAATTTTTTTTTTTTTTTTTTTTACCTCATCATACTGAGGTATTCATTACTGGGTTTGCAGACCCTTTATGATTAAGATGGTCCAGCCTCCACTTACCCCAAAATAGTTCTCCAGCCTCTGAAGTGTCTGGCAGGCAGCTTTTTAAAATATGTCTATCCAAACCTCTTCTAGATAAAATCATAATGACCTTTAACTTTAAAGACAGGATCTATAATTTGGATCATGACATACAAAGTAGAAACTAACAATCTTATTAACCTGCTCCAGTTTTCATAGCGTGAACTTGCACCAGTATTTGTTTTTTTTCTTAAAATGGGTTTGTCTCCTTGTCTTGCTGACTACCGCTATCAGAACTGCACTTATCTTGAGTGGTATTTTGTACCATTAACCATTCTTTGAACAAAAATCATGTTCCTCTGCCAATGTATGACCACTTAGACACTAATTTCCCTTTTTAAGTTACATGTTCCTGGCCACTTGAACTTGAGTTTGATTTAATTAGGGATGTGCTTAGTTCAGTGAATGCTTGAAATCTTTTAATGCATAGTTATATGCTTATCTTGCTGGAATGCCCCATCTGTGTGATTTCTGCTAATAAATTGTTATATCTGTGAACCTTCCTTATGTCTGCTAAAATTACAACTTGTATTTCTCCAAGCTAAGGTTTGATATGCTGTATTTTCAAATGTATAGTTAGATCGGTCTCTAAAGGCTGGACAATTTAACAAGCTGCAAACAATGATGGTGCAGTGTTAAAAATTAGTCTGCTCCTGAATTTTTTTTAAACTTGTGCTACCTCTTAAAGGGACACTGAACCCAAATTTTCTTTCGTGATTCAGATAGAGCATGCAACTTTCTAATTTACTAGTAATTTTTCTTCGTTCACTTGCTATCTTTATTTGAAAAATGCATCTAAGCTTTTTTTTGGTTCAGGCCTCTGGACAGTGCTGTGTTTTTTTTTTTTTTTTTTTTAAATTGGTGGATAAATTTATCCACCAATCATTAAGAATAAACCAGGTTATTCACCAAAAATGGGCTGGCATCTTAACTTACATTCTTGCATTTCAAATACCAAGAGAATGAAGAAAATATGACAATAGGAGTAAATTAGAAAGTTGCTTAAAATTGCATGCTCTCTGAATCACAAAACTGAAAAATTTGGGTTCAGTGTCCCTTTAATAAGAAGCTTTGACATGTTTCTAGGGCTATTCACTTGATTACAATGTATTCAGACCTCTACTATACTTCAATTTATAGGTTAGTAAGATAGAAGCAAAAAACCCTTGTTCTTTCTGGCTAAAAAATTCCAAACCTGGAAGAACTGGTTGTGAAAACCTGTTGCAGACTTTGATTTGAGCAATGCTTCTGTTTTTGATGTGATAAATTAATTCCTTATGTAAGATTAAAGGTAGGCATGTGCATTCGGTTTTGGATGCGGAACAAGGTGTTTTCTTGTGGGATTTGTCTTTTCGGAACTTGATTCTTGTGAAATTGCAAATCCAGATTTTAGTCTTGCACTTTCACAAGAAAAGCTACTTGGGTCACCACGTTGGGCATTTCTAAAGGGACAGACAAGTGGATGATTTAACTTACGCATTGTGTAGGTGAAGTTAATACATTTAATATTGCAAATCATCCCTTTTTTAATTGCACCTCTAGCATTCAACAATGGTGTAGTCTACTTAACCTGGAGTGTGGTTTCCAAAGCAGACTGTACTGAGTGCTGTCCTGATTTAATTGGCTTCCCTGTTGAAGTAGATGTGTTGCCGATTTACTTTAAATCCCTGCTGCTGATCTTGGTATAAAGTGATAGTAAATCCAAGCGTTTAAAAACTAGAATTTACCATCTCTAAAGAATAAACCGGACTTTCAGTGACAAGTTTTCAAAAAAGGTAAAGTCACTGTACTGCGGCTCCTGGCTAAACACTTCACTTAAGTCCAGTTTATTTTTTTATTGATAGTAAATCCTAATGTTTGAAATCAAGCAATGGACTTAGTCATGGTAAATAAGTATTTAGAGTATCTAGACTGAATTCCCCCCCTTTGGTGTTTACCAAAATGCTTTTCTTTTACAAGATATGACGAATCCACAGATTTCATCCTTATGGGATTACACCTCCTGGTCAGCAGGAGGAGGCAAAGAGCACCACAACAGAGCTGTGTATATAGCTCCTCCCACCCCAGTCATTCTCTTTGCCTGTGTTAGTGATAGGAAGAGGTGAAGTGTTTAGATTCTTCAATCATGGTTTTTTTTTTTTTTTTTTTTAAATGGTGCCAAAGTGTACTCTTTGACTACCGGCAGCTTCTGGAAGAACCAATTATGCTGGGAACTGGTGAGGTGTTACACTCACTGCGCCTCCCCTATTGGTGCTGCCTGGATATGGACTTAGTGAATTTGCCTAAGACCCTTCCTTATTCACAGGACCTCTGGAGGAAATAGCAGACCTCTTGACACTGTGGGTAATTTCATGATCTTACTTACCATGGAGGTAGGTGCAGTCTCTTTATTTCTGGGGCTTAAGGCAGATACTCAGAACTGACTGTGCTCTGTTATTGTGTTTTGGGGGTTAAGGACTCTGGTAAGGGTCTCCCTGTACAGTATGTTTGGATGTCATTAGGTACCAGAATGACAACCCACACATAGTTTATTTTGCCAAACAGCCCGGCACACTTTAGCCAGAAGCGCTGGGAGATAATATGCTTCTCCGATGTAGAGTACAATAGCGGGCATATTTCTGTTACATAGAAACAGATTTGCAAATAGTGTTTTTGGCTGACGCTGGGGCTATTACATTGCGGTACATGGCGGGCAAAACTGAGTTAAAGGGACAGTCTACACCAGAATTGTTGTTGTTTTAAAAGATAATCCCTTGTTTACCCATTCCCTAGTTTTGCATAACCAACAGTTACATTTTATATATTTGTTACCTCTTGTATCTAAGCCTAGCAGACTGCCCCTTTGTTCTTTTGACAGACTTGCAGTTTAGCCAGTCAGTGATGGCTCCCAGGTAACTTCACGAGCACAGTGTTATCTATATGAAAAACATGAACTAACACCCTCTAGTGGCGCAAAACCTGTTAAAATACATTCTTAAGAGGTGGCCTTCAAGGTCTAAGAAATTAGCATATGAACCTCCTAAGATGAGCTTTCAACTAAGAATACCAAGAGAACAAAGAAATTGGTGATAAGAAAAAATTGGAAAATTGTTTAAAATTACATGCCCTATCAATCATGAAAGCTTTTTTTTTTTGGACTAGACTGTCCCTTTAAAATTACTTTACTGTTTTCCTGGGTTCTGTGTTTGTTTCTGCCCATGATGGGCGGGACTTGATTTTGTGCGCTGTAGCGTCCTGCTGAACAAGTGCTTGGAGCTTAGAAGTATAGTTGTGCAGCCCCCTAAGTCCATTTGTCATGATAGCTACAAATGTTCCTAGGCACGCTGATTGGAGGGGATCGGTTGTCGCATGGAGGCAGGTAGGAGCCGCAGCGGAGCTGTGGCAGGGTGACTGAGTCTCTGGGACTTTTTTTTTTTTTTTTTTTTAACAAATGGGGCCCATGTGAGGTGTATGTATAATTGATCCGCACCTAACTGCTGTTGCTAATCCTTTTTGATAAAACGTTTGCTAATCAAAGGCACAGTACACATCTGCTGCACTAATAGTTTTGATTGTTACAAGGGACTTGACCAAGCTTGTACTTTGCATTTGCTTCTATGGAGGACATTGAGCAAAATACATGTCCCATGTGTTAAGATGCCATTGTGGAACCCCCTGTTACACTTTGTGACACTTGTGTTGTGAGCCTTGCAATGTAGAGAAATATTTTTTAATAAAGATGTCTAAGGAAGGTGCTCAGACTGATGAGATTCAGGGTATGCCGCAACTTTCTCCCCAAGCGTCACAGCCTTTAACGTCCGCTCAAGCGACGCCATGTTCTTCATCAGCGTCTGCTTCTTTCACCTTGCAGGATATGGCTGCAGTGATGTCATCTACTCTCAGATGTGTTATCTAAGTTGCCAATATTACAGGGCAAACGCAGCAGGACAGAAACACATATTCCTGCGACTTCTGATGCTTTGATTGCTATTTCCAATATACCCTCCCAGGCATCAGAAAGGGTCTCCCTACCCCCTAATTCAGAGGGGGGACTATCTGACTCAGCGAGTGCATTACCCCAGACAGATTCGGACGTCACATCCTTCAGATTTAAACTTTAACATCTCCGCCTGTTACTGCGGGAGATTATGATGACTCTGGACTGTGACTATTGTGGTACCTCCAGAGAAATTGTGTAAGATGGATAAATACTTAAAATCCTTCTTACTGATGTTTTTCCGGTTCCTAAAAGAATGACGGAAATTGTTACACGGGAATGGGAAAGACCGGGTATTCCTCTCACCTTCCCCTATTTTTAAGATGTACCCTATATCTGACACCGTTCGGGACTCTTGGCAAACGATCCCTAAGGTGGAGGGAGCTATTTCTACCCTGGCTAAACGTACGACTATCCCTATTGAGGACAGTTGTGCATTCAAAGACCCTATGGATAAAAAGTTGGAGGGTCTTAAGAAGCTTTTTGTTCACCAGGGATATTTAATGCAACCGACGGCCTGCATTGTACCAGTCACAACTGCGGCCGCCTTTTGGTTTGACGCTTTAGAGTCTCTTTAAAGGGACAGTTCACCCAAAAACTTTCTCCCCTTTAAATTATTCCCAATGATCTTTTTTTACCTGCTAGTGTATTAAATTGGTTGCAAGTAGCTCCTTTAGTCATATTTCAGCATTTGAAATGGCTGATTTAGCTTGTGATTTCCCAACCTATACTGAAAGTTTTGATACTGGCGTATACGCTATTGACAAGCCTAAGTAAAAACAGCCAGCAGAAGAGATTACATTCCCAGTGGGATGCAAGATAGTTAAGTAATAAAATGATTTTCCATTGTTCTCTCTATCTATTGAGCTATGGTGTTCCAGGCAAATATAAGATAAGGAAGAAAGTCTGTGTACATAAAGTGATAACATAATGAGATCTGATGTTACCTGAAGCTCAACCCATTGTCATAGGCTGTGGTTTCAAAGCACAAGAAGGAATGGAGAAAGGGGTGTCGGCAAGTTCCTTAAAGGGACACTTCTGCTTTGTCTAGTCTGTTACACAAGCGTCTGTCGGATGTTCCAGACGTTTAATCTTTTTGTCAGGCTTTAACTAGAATCAGGCCTGTGTTTAGACCAATTGCTCCTTCAAGAGGTTCTGTTTGAACCTATGCATTCCATAGATATTAAGTTATCTTGGAAAGTTTTATTTTTGGTTGCTATTTCTTCTGCTCGCAGAGTTTCTGAGCTTTCAGCTTTACAATGTGATTCTCCTTATCTTATTTTCCATTCTGATAAGGTGGTCTTACGTACCAAACCTGGTTTCCTTCCTAAGGTTGTTTCTAATAAGAATATTAATCAGGAAATTGTTGTTTCCTTGTGTCCTCATCCTTCTAAGGAGCGTCTGTTACGTGGTTCGTTCCCTGAAGTTTAACTTGCAGGCGACTAAAGATTTTCGTCCATTTGTTCTGGAAAACGTAAGGGCCAGAAAGCTACGGCTACCATTCTTTTTGACTGAAGAGTATCATCAGTGTTGCATATGAGACTGCTGGACAGCAGCCTCCTGAGAGAATTACGGCTCATTCTACTAGGGCTGTGGCTTCAGCAGAAGCATCATTTTTAAATGCCCATGAGGAACAGATTTGCAAGGCTGCAACTTGGTCGTCTCTTCACACTTTTTCCAAATTTTACAAATTAGATACTTTTGCCTCGTCCGAGGCTGTTTTTGGGGGAAAGGTTCTTCAAGCAGTGGTGCCTTCAGTTTAGGTTCCTGTCTTGTCCCTCCCTTTCATCCGTGTCCTATAGCTTTGGTATTGTATTTCATAAGTAAGGATGAAATCCATGGACTAGTCATATCTTGTAAAAGAAAATTTATGCTTATCTGATAAACTTAACACGATATGAAGAGTCCACAGCCCACCCTGTTTTCTAAGACAGGTCTCTATTTTTGTTAAACCAGTCACCTCTGCACCTTGGCTTTTCCTTTCTCTTCCTAACTTCGGTCAAATGACTGGAGTGGAAGGGAGAAGCTATAGATACAGCTCTGCTGTGGTGCTCTTTGCCTCTTCCTGCTGACAGGAGGCATAAGTAAGGATGAAATAAGTCCCATAAGTAAGGATGAAATCCATGGACTCGTCATATCGTAATTTTTTTTTATCAGGTAAGCATAAATTTCCTTTGTTTTTGGGTGGTGTAAAAGCAAACTTGTTTCTTTTCAAGTTGTAGTTTAACAATATACCAGTATAAATGTGCTGTGCTAACTTAAAGCCCAAAATAGATATTTGACTTGGAATGTTGGTATGTAGTAACTGAATCTAGTTGGTTTACAAGTCAGTGTAGCACGGTTAGCCTTGGGAAGTCTGCAAAGTGCATTTCAAGTTCTGACAATTAGAAATTGATCAACCATCAGAGCTAAATTACATGAAAAAGTGGGTTCTATGACAGTAAAATTAAATGTTAAAAAATTCTGCACAGTACAGAATTATATAACCTCTTAGCAACTGCATTCAAAAGGATTTTAGCTGTCAAAAGTTGTACTTACTGGTTCTCTCATGATGTTCTAAGTCTTATTCAAAAGCACTTCAGTGTGCTCTGTCACGCTATTGAATGTACTGCACTTGCGCCACATTCAGTTCAATAGCGTGTTTGGGTGCGCTGTGATTAGTGTGCCCGCGGAGCACTTTTGAGAGACCTAATCAGAAGATCATGGAGACAACAGGAAATTGCAAACAGCTGAAATTCTTTGATTTTGCAAGTTGTCACTAAGATAGTGGTATAATATTCTGCACATGGTGTAGATCTTATATAACTATTTTTTTTTGGGACAGTAAACTTTAATAAAAAAAAACTGCAATATATTTATAGCTAAACTTTTTATGGAAATATGTAAACGGTGTTAATAGTCCCTTTAAAATTTTCAGACATACCAGATGAGCAAGGTACAGAGAAGTAGAAAACAAGTCTGGTCCCCACCATTAAAAAAAGCATACAAAACGTTGTGGAGCTTAAAAATAGTCATCCATCTTAAAGCTTGTATAGATGGATTTTTATTTTGATTATGTATAAGCATTTCAAGGTTTTACTCGGTCTATAACAGGGCAAACAAGGTTTGAGAAACCATTGTTTTTATTATAAATGTCAAGAACCTCACGTTCTTTGAAAGAATTTAGAGGATTTGGAGTGCATACTAAAGGCTTTAAAATTTAAATTGCAACGGGTAATGCAAGTACTTTGCTCTTGCTTTCTTACTACCCTCAATTAAACTATTGTAATTATGTGGGGATGCTCAACCCCTTTTCATCACGCTGAATGGACATTAACAAATGCAGTGTTATCTGAAAATTGGCAGCGGGGTGGTATTATGTACTACTTTTTTCATTATTGTAGCATTTTCTGTTAATGCTACTCAAGCTATCCAAAGCACACTTAATGTTATATAGCATAAATGGATTTAATAATTTTTGCAACAAAAAATGTTTAAATCTTGGCTAGTTTTAGCTTAATTGTCCTAAATTTTATTTGGGTGTCATGACCAATAAATGGGTCCTGGGAGAATACTGCAGATTAGTTTCTCGTCATTTAGCTTACGCAAGTAAAAAAAATTACATGTAGTTGAGGTTTTTTTTTCTCCAACCAAAAAATATTCAATGTATTCAAAATGTAAATTAATGTGTCCATAAAATAGTGTCACCATGTTGTAAATTGGGTTTAATTCTCTGATGCAGATTGCCAGTGTACAACTTGTGACAGAATATAGCTGTGTTAAGTCTGCAGTTTGCACCTCCACTTTTAACAGTAATTTTCAGAATTAAATTGCAGGGAAGGGAGACAAAGTTTCTAATATGTACTTTTTTTTTTTTCTTTTTTTTTTTTTTTTTGACTTATCAAGGCTGTATATAACACTCATGACAAAAAAGGCAATTGATGGGTGGAGTTTGGCTATAGAATTTTTTTTTTTTTAGAAAAATAATTTTTACTCTACTTGGATGATATGATCTGTAGCAATAAAACATGTCTAAACTACAAGATATTTACTGTCCTTTTTAATGGGCACACCACCCAGCTGAGTTTACTGACCTAGCTAAAATTTTAGTAACCAATATATTTTCAATGTTCATGTGCAAATTATCATTAAATATGTTTAAATGTGCTTTGAATAGCTTATCCCCTTCACAACTGGAATTGCCAGAGTACCAGAATTTACTGCTTCCCCCCCCTCTACCAGTCATTCAAAAAAGCTTTAGATTTACCTATGAAGGTATAGGTCTGGGCTCATTTTGGTATATTTGATGCCACTATTTGGTCTCCATGTACAGTCATATGTTAAAAAAAGACACTTTTTTTGCAAAGTCGTGTAAATGTCAATGAGAAACCCAGTCAAGACAAATGGTTGTAAATGCTTTTCCGGGATCCCCTTTGTAATTTCTTTTTGGCAATTTCTGTACAAAGCCATTGACTGCTAATGGAATGCCTCTAATTGCAACTGCATGCCTTACTAGAAATTCCTGGTGGTAAAGGAGTTATCAGTTGGCTTGTAAGGTTAATTTATGATGCAGAATAGATTACCCTGCCACTTGGCTTATCCTTCCCAAACATCTTTTTCCTGCCACTGGTCACTACCATTTTAGGTGCTGGCAGATAGTATTCAGTTTAGTTGGGGGGGTTCTCTGCAGTGTAGTGATTTCCACAACAAACAGCTCTTAAACTCTCCCAATAGTGGTGGCCACCTTACCCAGTTTTATTTTTTGTATGGTGCCCCTTACAATTTTGTCGTAGGGTAGCTTCCCACCCCTTCAAAAAAAAAATCTGCAGCGTAGGATCCCTCCACCTCTTTGCTGTCCTCCCCGCTGGCACAAGTATTAGATGTTTGACTGTTTCACTGTAACAATCTGGTATTTGCCTTTGTGGTAACGGAGCACAGATTGTGTACTGTTACCATATGAAGAACTATGCCTGCAGCTCTTGGCTGTCAAGTGTTTGCTAGAGTTTCATGAGACTGTAACGTATATCTTACGTGGTACGATGGGCCTTGTACCACTACTTAAATCTACATACCTTAACGCAAAATAACAGAAAATGTTATAATAATTAAATTTCACTGCCTCACATGGCTACTTCATAATGCCACCTGGCTGGCAACATTTTCTATGGAGGACACTGCTGAAAGGGTTCATTAATTAAATGCTACATATGATTTTTATCAAAAGGCTGCTGACACTGAGCCGATGATAAAAACTCACTGGCTACAATATTTGTATTCGAGCTTTGTCAGCTGTTGTAAAATAGCTTTGCTTGTGCTATTTAAAGGGATATAAAACCCACATTGTCTCTCGTGATTCAGATCAAGCATGCAACTTTCTAACTTTTTTTTTCCTCATCTTTGAAAAAGCAGGAATATAAGCCCTCCCACTTTGGTAGCTACAATTAGTCACCAAGCACTACTCGGGGTCAGAACCAATCAGCAGGTCTAACTCCTAAGCTTACATTCCTGCTTTTTCAAATGGATATCAAGAGAATGAAGAAAAATTAATAGGAGTAAATTAGCAAGTTGCTTAACATGCTCTATCTGAATCTCAAAATAAATTTTGGGTTTCAGATTTGTAATCTTATAAAGATACAAATCTACAGTGCATTGTTTTTGTTATAAAGAATTCATGGTCAGTGGTAAAATTGAGTTGAGATTGTGGGCGTTGTAATAAAAGGGAACAAAGTGAGATTTGCCTTTCTATAGACCAATGAATTAAATGAGACATCTCTAGTACAGGACTTCTACAGCCTTTTACAGTATGGACGCAGTCAGCATTTATAAAGGAGTTGCAAACAGCAACAGCTTCAACTTCCTGAGAAATGAAAGCAGCAGATACTATGCTGGTAGTGAGCAGCTATACCAAGGCTAGTTACAACTGAAATAACGAAGACAGTCTAGCAAGAGAGCAACATCATTTTTGGAGTCTTCTATAATGATAGCTACTACAGGTGTGACCCAAAGTCTATAGGTCTAGCATTGAGACCTGAAAGCAAGGGCCCTAAGAATAGGTAAGGTGTTCTTTCATCTTCTAACCTAGAGTGGGCACTACTTTTAATGCAAGATTGTACTAACTGACTTTTCTTTTTGTTTTTAGGTAATCTGCCATCGCTTACTGCAGTGAAAAACTAGCAGTTTATTGGATGGAATATTTTTTAGGTGAGTTGAAAGTTACAATAGCAAAACAGTTTAGTCATGTTGATACCTGCACTATAAGGATAGTCTAGAATACCTAGCCAAATGTTTGGACCCTCATTATTGGTAGTTCAGGCATTCTTGGTTTGTGTCTTGTGGACAATGAAACATTTTTGTAATTCAAAAGCAAGCAGACTTCAAATAGTGATACTTTTTTACTTTTATTTTATAGCAATTCAAGCCTCTTACCCTCTACAGACAAACCAAAGAAGAGAACATCAAACTTGGAGTCTGGTTTTTAATAAATCTGCATCAGCAATACTGTCAACTGTATTTTAACATCACTTCAGCTGTAAAAATTTTTTTTTTTTTTTTTACCAAGTGTATAATTGTGTGTATTGTGTATTTTTTGTATATTGAGATTGTCTTGATCTATTACCACGTTCAATTAGTGTTTTGGCAAATGGTAAAAATTGTTCAAAACAAGATTGAGTTATGCTTTCTGTAAACTTTTTTTTTTGGGGGGGGGGGGCAGAAAATTTGAGTTATGCGTTTACAATAAAGGCTTAGCTTATTTTTTTCTGGTAATTGTCAGAGCTTTATTTGATCTTATACTGCTGTTTAATCTATACTGGGCAGCTGAGTTATGTATCTTATGAGAGCTGTAAAATGAAAAGCACCTGCATTGGTCACTAGTAAAGAAACCTGCTATATTTAATATCTTTGGCATTTTTACTTTAAACTAACTTTAGCCACCTACACTTATTTAAAGGGACAGTCTACATCTTAGTCTTTTAGATTAAGCTGCAAATATCCTGCACGCTTTCTATATCATGCAGTAAAAAACTGAATTTGATGCTCTAGGAGAGGAAGAGGAGTCTGTGCACAAAGCAGCAGGCATCGCTCCCCTGCAGCTACTCTAGTGGCGGTTGTTCTCTCCAGGAATCCCTTCTGTAAAGGGGGGGGAGGAAAAACGCTGCAGCCACTTTTTTTTTTGACAACCTGGTGATTCCTCTCACAGCGTAAAATACCATCAGCGCTGAGAGAACTTTTATACCCAGAGCCTGATACAGAAGGCTGACTGATCAGGTTCCCTTTATGGTTGAAGATCTAAATAGGGGGACTCCCCCATCACAGCCTGGTCTGTGAGAGGGGTAGACAGCCAGAGCTACCTGCAACCAGCCATTGGGAATCACCGATAGCTGACCTGCACTCACCCCCAACATCTAAACTGGGACATATCTAGCACTTACTGAATTAGCTGTAAACGCTGCCTACCTGTCCACCCTCCCCACCCACCGGTGCTGCGTGTGGGGAGCCGGCAAGTTCACACTGCTATAGAGACACAGTCCCGGAACAACCCCTCCTGCTGACTACTTCGCCTCCCCACCGATGTTGCGTGGAGTCGTCAACGATCATAGGCCGCAATTCTGAGAGCGGGCACGCCGGAGACAAGCAGCCGTAGCGAAGAGAGGTCAGCGTCTCTGATCACGCAGTGACAGGTTCTGGCAAAGTCCTACTGAGGCTACACTGGCATAATATCGTAAAGGCACACTTTTTCTCTTAAGTGTATCCAGTCCACGGATTATCCATTACTTGTGGGATATTCTCCTTCCCAACAGGAAGTTGCAAGAGGATCACCCACAGCAGAGCTGCTATATAGCTCCTCCCCTCACTGCCATATCCAGTCATTCTCTTGCAACTCAACAAAGATGGACGTAGTAAGAGGAGAGTGGTGTATTATAGTTAGTTTTTTAACTTCAATAAAATTTATTTTTAAATGGTACCGGAGTGTACTGTTTCATCTCAGGCAGCATTAGAAGAAGAATCTGCCTGTGATTTCTATGATCTTAGCAGAAGTAACTAAGATCCATTGCTGTTCTCACATATTCTGAGTGAGGTAACTTCAGAGAGGGAATGGCGTGCAGGTTTTCCTGCAATAAGGTATGTGCAGTTAATATTTTTTAGGGATGGAATTTGCTAGAAAATGCTGCTGATACCGGATTAATGTAAGTAAAGCCTTAAATGCAGTGATAGCAACTGCTATCAGGCTTATTAATAGAGATACATACTCGTATAAAAGTGTAATATAAAACGTTTGCTGGCATGTTTAATCGTTTTTTTATATGTTTGGTGACAAAACTTATTGGGGCCTAGTTTTTTTTCCACATGGCTGGTTTGATTTTTTCCTAGAAACAGTTCCTGAGGCTTTCCACTGTTGCAATATGAGTGGGAAGGGCCTATTTTAGTGCTTTTCTGTGCAGATAAAAATACTGACAGACATTCAGCTTCTTCCTGCATGATCCAGGACATCTCTGAAGGGCTCAAAAGGCTTCAAAGCCGTGTTTGAGGAGGGTAACAATCACAGTAGACTGTGGCAGTTGTGACTGTTTAAAAAACGTTTTTGTCATTTATTCTGTTTTTGTTATTAAGGGGTTAATCATCCATTTGCAAGTGGGTGCAATGCTCTGCTGACTTGTTACACTAACAAAATTGTTACAGTGTATGTAACTGCCTTTTTTCACTGTTATTTCAAATTTTGTCAATTTGTTTCTCTTAAAGGCACAGTAACATTTTTTATATTGCTTGTTAACTTGCTTTAAAGTGTTTTCCAAGCTTGCTAGTCTGTACAAACATGTCTGAAACAGAGGATACTTGTTCATTATGTTCAAAAGCCATGGTGGAGCCCCATAGGAGAATGTGTACTAAATGTATTGATTTCACCTTAAACAGTAAATATCAGTCTTTATCTATAAAAGAATTGTCACCAGAGTGGTCTGTCGAGGGGGAAGTTATGCCGACTAACTCTCCCCACGTGTCGGACACTTCGCCTCCCGCTCAAGGGAGGCACGATAATATGGCGCCAAGTACATCAGGGACGCCCATAGCGATTACTTTGCAGGACATGGCTGCAATCATGAATAATACCCTGTCAGAGGTATTATCCAGATTGCCTGAATTGAGAGGCAAGCGCGATAGCTCTGGGGTTAGACGAGATACAAAGCGCGTACATGCTGTAAGAGCCATGTCTGATACTGCTTCACAATATGCAGAACCTGAGGACGGAGAGCTTCAGTCTGTGGGTGACGTCTCTGAATCGGGGAGACCTGATTCAGAGATTTCTAATTTTAAATTTAAGCTTGAGGACCTCCGTGTATTGCTTGGGGAGGTATTAGCTGCTCTGAATGACTGACACAATTGCAGTGCCAGAGAAATTGTGTAGGCTGGATAAATACTATGCAGTGCCGGTGAGTACTGATGGTTTTCCAATACCTAAAAGGCTTACAGTAATTATTAGTAAGGAGTGGGATAGGCCCGGTGTGCCCTTTTCCCCACCTCCTATATTTAGAAAAATGTTTCCAATAGATGCCACTACACGGGACTTATGGCAGACTGTCCCTAAGGTGGAGGGAGCAGTTTCTACTTTAGCAAAGCGTACCACTATCCCGGTTGAGGACAGTTGTGCTTTTTCAGATCCAATGGATAAAAAAATTAGAGGGATACCTTAAGAAAATGTTTATTCAACAAGGTTTTATTTTACAGCCCCTTGCATGCATTGCGCCTGTCACTGCTGCGGCGGCATTCTGGTTTGAGGCCCTGGAAGAGGCCATCCATACAGCTCCATTGACTGAAATTGTTGACAAGCTTAGAACTCTTAAGCTAGCTAACTCATTTGTTTCTGATGCCATTGTTCATTTGACTAAACTAATGGCTAAGAATTACGGATTTGCCATCCAGGCGCGTAGGGCGCTATGGCTCAAATCCTGGTCAGCTAATGTGACTTCAAAGTCTAAATTACTCAACATTCCTTTCAAGGGGCAGACCTTATTCGGGCCTGGTTTGAAAGAAATTATTGCTGACATTACTGGAGTTAAGGGTCATACCCTTCCTCAGGACAGGGCCAAATCAAAGGCCAAACAGTCTAATTTTCGTGCCTTTCGAAATTTCAAGGCAGGTGCAGCATTAACTTCCTCTGCTTCAAAACAAGAGGGAACTTTTGCTCAATCCAAGCAGGCCTGGAAACCTAACCAGTCCTGGAACAAGGGCAAGCAGGCCAGAAAGCCTGCTGCTGCCTCTAAGACAGCATGAAGGAACGGCCCCCTATCCGACAACGGATCTAGTAGGGGGCAGACTTTCTCTCTTCGCCCAGGCGTGGGCAAGAGATGTTCAGGATCCCTGGGCGTTGGAGATCATATCTCAGGGATATCTTCTGGACTTCAAAGCTTCTCCTCCACAAGGGAGATTTCACCTTTCAAGATTATCTGCAAACCAGATAATAAAGAAAGAGGCATTCCTAAGCTGCGTACAAGATCTCCTTGTAATGGGAGTGATCCATCCAGTTCTGCGGACGGAACAAGGACAGGGGTTTTATTCAAATCTGTTTGTGGTTCCCAAAAAAGAGGGAACCTTCAGACCAATTTTGGATTTAAAGATCCTAAACAAATTCCTCAGAGTTCCGTCATTCAAGATGGAAACTATTCGAACCATTTTACCCATGATCCAAGAGGGTCAGTACATGACCACAGTGGACTTAAAGGATGCCTACCTTCACATTCCGATTCACAAGAATCATCATCAGTTCCTGAGGTTTGCCTTTCTAGACAGGCATTACCAATTTGTAGCTCTTCCATTCGGGTTGGCTACAGCCCCAAGAATTTTTACAAAGGTTCTGGGCTCACTTCTGGCGGTCCTAAGACTGCGAGGCATAGCGCTGGCTCCTTACCTGGACGATAACCTGATACAGGCGTTAAGCTTTCAAATTGCCAAATCTCATACAGAGAGAGTTCTGGCATTCCTGAGGTCGCATGGGTGGAAAGTGAACGAAGAAAACATAATTTATGTAAGAACTTACCTGATAAATTCATTTCTTTCATATTAGCAAGAGTCCATGAGCTAGTGACGTATGGGATATACATTCCTACCAGGAGGGGCAAAGTTTCCCAAACCTCAAAATGCCTATAAATACACCCCTCACCACACCCACAATTCAGTTTAACGAATAGCCAAGAAGTGGGGTGATAAACAAGTGCGAAAGCATAGAAAATAAGGAATTGGAATAATTGTGCTTTATACAAAAATCATAACCACCACAAAAAAAGGGTGGGCCTCATGGACTGTTGCTAATATGAAAGAAATGAATTTATCAGGTAAGTTCTTACATAAATTATGTTTTCTTTCATGTAATTAGCAAGAGTCCATGAGCTAGTGACGTATGGGATAATGATTACCCAAGATGTGGATCTTTCCACACAAGAGTCACTAGAGAGGGAGGGATAAAATAAAGACAGCCAATTCCTGCTGAAAATAATCCACACCCAAAATAAAGTTTAATGAAAAACATAAGCAGAAGATTCAAACTGAAACCGCTGCCTGAAGTACTTTTCTACCAAAAACTGCTTCAGAAGAAGAAAATACATCAAAATGGTAGAATTTAGTAAAAGTATGCAAAGAGGACCAAGTTGCTGCTTTGCAAATCTGATCAATCGAAGCTTCATTCCTAAACGCCCAGGAAGTAGAAACTGACCTAGTAGAATGAGCTGTAATCCTTTGAGGCGGAGTTTTACCCGAATCAACATAGGCAAGATGAATTAAAGATTTCAACCAAGATGCCAAAGAAATGGCAGAAGCTTTCTGGCCTTTTCTAGAACCGGAAAAGATAACAAATAAACTAGAAGTCTTTCGGAAAGACTTAGTAGCTTCAACATAATATTTCAAAGCTCTAACAACATCCAAAGAATGTAACAATTTCTCCTTAGAATTCTTAGCATTAGGACATAATGAAGGAACCACAATTTCTCTACTAATGTTGTTGGAATTCACAACTTTAGGTAAAAATTCAAAAGAAGTTCGCAACACTGCCTTATCCTGATGAAAAATCAGAAAAGGAGACTCACAAGAAAGAGCAGATAATTCAGAAACTCTTCTGGCAGAAGAGATTGCCAAAAGGAACAAAACTTTCCAAGAAAGTAATTTAATGTCCAATGAATGCATAGGTTCAAACGGAGGAGCTTGAAGAGCCCCTAGAACCAAATTCAAACTCCAAGGAGGAGAAATTGACTTAATGACAGGTTTTATACGAACCAAAGCTTGTACAAAACAATGAATATCAGGAAGATTAGCAATCTTTCTGTGAAAAAGAACAGAAAGAGCAGAGATTTGTCCTTTCAAGGAACTTGCGGACAAACCTTTATCTAAACAATCCTGAAGAAACTGTAAAATTCTTGGAATTCTAAAAGAATGCCAAGAAAAATGATGAGAAAGACACCAAGAAATATAAGTCTTCCAGACTCTATAATATATCTCTCTGGATACAGATTTACGAGCCTGTAACATAGTATTAATCACAGAGTCAGAGAAACCTCTTTGACTAAGAATCAAGCGTTCAATCTCCATACCTTTAAATTTAAGGATTTGAGATCCTGATGGAAAAAAGGACCTTGCGACAGAAGGTCTGGTCGTAGCGGAAGAGTCCACGGATGGCAAGAGGCCATCCGGACAAGATCCGCATACCAAAACCTGTGAGGCCATGCCGGAGCTACCAGCAGAACAAACGAGCATTCCTTCAGAATCTTGGAGATTACTCTTGGAAGAAGAACTAGAGGCGGAAAGATATAAGCAGGATGATACTTCCAAGGAAGTGATAATGCATCCACTGCTTCCGCCTGAGGATCCCGGGATCTGGACAGATACCTGGGAAGTTTCTTGTTTAGATGAGACACCATCAGATCTATTTCTGGTAGCTCCCATATTTGAACAATCTGAAGAAATACCTCTGGGTGAAGAGACCATTCGCCCAGATGCAACGTTTGGCGACTGAGATAATCCGCTTCCCAATTGTCTATACCTGGGATATGAACCGCAGAGATTAGACAGGAGCTGGATTCCGCCCAAACCAGAATTCGAGATACTTCTTTCATAGCCAGAGGACTGTGAGTCCCTCCTTGATGATTGATGTATGCCACAGTTGTGACATTGTCTGTCTGAAAACAAATGAACGATTCTCTCTTCAGAAGAGGCCAAGACTGAAGAGCTCTGAAAATTGCACGGAGTTCCAAAATATTGATCGTAATCTCACCTCCTGAGATTCCCAAACTCCTTGTGCCGTCAGAGATCCCCACACAGCTCCCCAACCTGTGAGACTTGCATCTGTTGAAATTACAGTCCAGGTCGGAAGCACAAAAGAAGCCCCCTGAATTAAACGATGGTGATCTGTCCACCACGTTAGAGAGTATCGTACAATCGGTTTTAAAGATATTAATTGAGATATCTTTGTGTAATCCCTGCACCATTGATTCAGCATACAGAGCTGAAGAGGTCGCATGTGAAAACGAGCAAAGGGGATCGCGTCCGATGCAGCAGTCATAAGACCTAGAATTTCCATGCATAAGGCTACCGAAGGGAATGATTGTGACTGAAGGTTTCGACAAGCTGAAATCAATTTTAGACGTCTCTTGTCTGTTAAAGACAGAGTCATGGACACTGAATCTATCTCGAAACCCAGAAAAGTTACCCTTGTCTGAGGAATCAATGAACTTTTTGGTAAATTGATCCTCCAACCATGATCTTGAAGAAACAACACAAGTCGATTCGTATGAGATTCTGCTAAATGTAAAGACTGAGCAAGTACCAAGATATCGTCCAAATAAGGAAATACCACAATACCCTGTTCTCTGATTACAGACAGAAGGGCACCGAGAACCTTTGTAAAAATTCTTGGAGCTGTAGCTAGGCCAAACGGCAGAGCCACAAACTGGTAATGCTTGTCCAGAAAAGAGAATCTCAGGAACTGATAATGATCTGGATGAATCGGAATATGCAGATAAGCATCCTGTAAATCTATTGTGGACATATAATGCCCTTGCTGAACAAAAGGCAAGATAGTCCTTACAGTTACCATTTTGAACGTTGGTATCCTTACATAACGATTCAATATTTTTAGATCCAGAACTGGTCTGAAGGAATTCTCCTTCTTTGGTACAATGAAGAGATTTGAATAAAACCCCATCCCCTGTTCCAGAACTGGAACTGGCATAATTACTCCAGCCAACTCTAGATCTGAAACACAATTCAGAAATGCTTGAGCTTTCACTGGATTTACTGGGACACGGGAAAGAAAAAATCTCTTTGCAGGAGGTCTCATCTTGAAACCAATTCTGTACCCTTCTGAAACAATGTTCTGAATCCAAAGATTGTGAACAGAATTGATCCAAATTTCTTTGAAAAAACGTAACCTGCCCCCTACCAGCTGAGCTGGAATGAGGGCCGCACCTTCATGTGGACTTAGAAGCAGGCTTTGCCTTTCTAGAAGGCTTGGATTTATTCCAGACTGGAGATGGTTTCCAAACTGAAACTGCTCCTGAGGATGAAGGATCAGGCTTTTGTTCTTTGTTGAAACGAAAGGAACGAAAACTATTATTAGCCCTGTTTTTACCCTTAGATTTTTTATCCTGTGGTAAAAAAAGTTCCTTTCCCACCAGTAACAGTTGAGATAATGGAATCCAACTGAGAACCAAATAATTTGTTACCCTGGAAAGAAATGGAAAGTAGAGTTGATTTAGAAGCCATATCAGCTTTCCAAGTTTTAAGCCATAAAGCTCTTCTAGCTAAAATAGCTAGAGACATAAACCTGACATCAACTCTGATAATATCAAAAATGGCATCACAGATAAAATTATTAGCATGCTGAAGAATAATAATAATATTATGAGAATCATGATCTGTTACTTGTTGTGCTAAAGTCTCCAACCAAAAAGTTGAAGCTGCAGCAACATCAGCCAAAGATATAGCAGGTCTAAGAAGATTACCTGAACACAGATAAGCTTTTCTTAGAAAGGATTCCATTTTCCTATCTAAAGGATCTTTAAACGAAGTACCATCTGACGTAGGAATAGTAGTACGTTTAGCAAGGGTAGAAATAGCCCCATCAACTTTAGGGATTTTGTCCCAAAATTCTAATCTGTCAGACGGCACAGGATATAATTGCTTAAAACGTTTAGAAGGAGTAAATGAATTACCCAATTTATCCCATTCTCTGGAAATTACTTCAGAAATAGCATTAGGAACAGGAAAAACTTCTGGAATAACCACAGGAGATTTAAACACCTTATCTAAACGTTTAGAATTAGTACTTCTTTAAGTAAAGAACGAATAAATTCCATTTTAAATAAATATGAAGATTTATCAGCATCAATCTCTGAGACAGAATCCTCTGAACCAGAAGAGTCATCAGAATCAGAATGATGATGTTCATTTAAAAATTCATCTGTAGAGAGAGAAGTTTTAAAAGATTTTTTATGTTTACTAGAAGGAGAAATAACAGACATAGCCTTCTTGATGGATTCAGAAACAAAATCTCTTATGTTATCAGGAACATTCTGCACCTTAGATGTTGAGGGAACTGCAACAGGCAATGGTACATTACTAAAGGAAATATTATCTGCTTTAACAAGTTTGTCATGACAATTAATACAAACAACAGCCGGAGGAATAGCTACCAAAAGTTTACAGCAGATACACTTAGCTTTGGTAGTTCCAGCACTAGACAGCGATTTTCCTGAAGTATCTTCTGACTCAGATGCAACGTGAGACATCTTGCAATATGTAAGAGAAAAAACAACATATAAAGCAAAATTGATCAAATTCCTTAAATGACAGTTTCAGGAATGGGAAAAAATGCCAATAAACAAGCTTCTAGTAACCAGAAGCAAAGAAAAAATGAGACTGAAAAAATGTGGAGACAAAAGCGACGCCCATATTTTTTGGCGCCAAATAATACGCCCACATTGTTTGGCGCCTAAATGCTTTTTGGCGCCAAAAATGACGCCACATCCGGAACGCCGACATTTTTGGCGCAAAAGGACGTCAAAAAAATGACGCAACTTCCGGCGACACGTATGACGCCGGAAACAGAAAAGATTTTTTGCGCCAAAAAAGTCCGCGCCAAGAATGACTCAATAAAATGAAGCATTTTCAGCCCCCGCGAGCCTAACAGCCCACAGGGAAAAAAAGTCAAATTTTTAAGGTAAGAAAAAATTATTGATTCAAACGCATTATCCCAAATATGAAACTGACTGTCTGAAAATAAGGAATGTTGAACATTCTGAGTCAAGGCAAATAAATGTTTGAATACATATATTTAGAACTTTATAAATAAAGTGCCCAACCATAGCTTAGAGTGTCACAGAAAATAAGATTTACTTACCCCAGGACACTCATCTACATGTTTGTAGAAAGCCAAACCAGTACTGAAACGAAAATCAGCAGAGGTAATGGTATATAAATAAGAGTATATCGTCGATCTGAAAAGGGAGGTAAGAGATGAATCTCTACGACCGATAACAGAGAACCTATGAAATAGACCCCGTAGAAGGAGATCACTGCATTCAAATAGGCAATACTCTCCTCACATCCCTCTGACATTCACTGCACGCTGAGAGGAAAACCGGGCTCCAACTTGCTGCGGAGCGCATATCAACGTAGAATCTAGCACAAACTTACTTCACCACCTCCATAGGAGGCAAAGTTTGTAAATCTGAATTGTGGGTGTGGTGAGGGGTGTATTTATAGGCATTTTGAGGTTTGGGAAACTTTGCCCTTCCTGGTAGGAATGTATATCCCATACGTCACTAGCTCATGGACTCTTGCTAATTACATGAAAGAAAAGAGTTCTCTATCTCCTCTCACGAGGGTTTCCTTCCTAGGGACTCTAATAGATTCTGTAGAAATGAAAATTTACCTGACGGAGTCCAGGTTATCAAAACTTCTAAATGCTTGCCGTGTTCTTCACTCCATTCCGCGCCCCACGGTGGCTCAGTGCATGGAAGTAATCGGTTTAATGGTAGCGGCGATGGACATAGTGCCATTCGCGCGCCTGCATCTCAGACCGCTGCAATTATGCATGCTCAGTCAGTGGAATGGGGATTACACAGATTTGTCCCCTCTACTAAATCTGGATCAGGAAACCAGAGATTCTCTTCTCTGGTGGTTATCTCGGGCCCATCTGTCCAAGGGTATGACCTTTCGCAGACCAGATTGGACAATTGTAACAACAGATGCCAGCCTTCTAGGTTGGGGTGCAGTCTGGAACTCCCTGAAGGCTCAGGGTTCATGGACTCAGGAGGAGAAACTCCTCCCAATAAATATTCTGGAGTTAAGAGCAATATTCAATGCTCTTCTGGCTTGGCCTCAGCTAGCAACAATGAGGTTCATCAGATTTCAGTCGGACAACATCGACTGTGGCTTACATCAACCATCAAGGGGGAACCAGGAGTTCCCTAGCGATGTCAGAAGTCTCCAAGATAATTCGCTGGGCAGAGACTCACTCTTGCCACCTGTCAGCGATCCATATCCCAGGTGTAGAGAACTGGGAGGCGCATTTTCTAAGTCGTCAGACTTTTCATCCGGGGGAATGGGAACTACATCCGGAGGTGTTTGCTCAATTGGTTCTCCGTTGGGGCAAACCAGAATTGGATCTCATGGCGTCTCGCCAGAACGCCAAGCTTCCTTGTTACGGATCCAGGTCCAGGGACCCAGAAGCGGCACTGATAGATGCTCTAGCAGCGCCTTGGTTCTTCAGCCTGGCTTATGTGTTTCCACCGTTTTGCTCCCTCGTCTGATTGCCAAAATCAAACAGGAAAGAGCATCAGTGATATTAATAGCGCCTGCGTGGCCACGCAGGACCTGGTATGCAGACCTAGTGGACATGTCATCCTTTCCACCATGGACTCTGCCTCTGAGACAAGACCTTCTAATACAAGGTCCTTTCAATCATCCGAATCTACTTTCTCTGAGACTGACTGCATGGAGATTGAATGCTTGATCCTATCAAAGCGTGGCTTCTCCGAGTCAGTAATTGATACCTTAATACAGGCACGAAAGCCTGTCACCAGGAAAATTTACCACAAGATATGGCGTAAATATCTTCATTGGTGTGAATCCAAGAATTACTCATGGAGTAGGGTTAGGATTCCTAGGATATTGTCCTTCCTCCAAGAGGGTTTGGACAAAGGATTATCAGCTAGTTCTTTAAAGGGACAGATTTCTGCTCTGTCTATTCTTTTACACAAGCGTCTGGCAGAAGTTCCAGATGTTGAGGCATTTTGTCAGGCTTTAGTTAGAATTAAACCTGTTGCTCCTCCATGGAGCTTAAACTTAGTTCTTCAAGGGGTTCCGTTTGAACCCCTTCATTCTATTGATATCAAACTTCTTTCATGGAAAGTTCTTTTTCTGATGGCTATTTCCTCGGCTCGAAGAGTCTCTGAGTTATCTGCCTTACATTGGGATTCTCCTTATCTGATCTTTCATTCAGATAAAGTTGTTCTGCGTACAAAACCTGGGTTTTTACCTAAGGTGGTTTCTAACAAGAATATCAATCAAGAGATTGTTGTTCCATCATTATGTCCTAATCCTTCTTCAAAGAAGGAACGTCTTTTGCATAATCTAGACGTAGTCCGTGCCTTGAAGTTTTACTTACAGGCTACTAAAGATTTTCGCCAAACATCTAACCTGTTTGTTGTTTACTCTGGACAGAGGAGAGGTCAGAAGGCCTCAGCAACCTCTTTCTTTTTGGCTTCGGAGTATAATCCGTTTAGCCTATGAGACTGCTGGACAGCAGCCTCCTGAAAGGATTACAGCTCATTCTACTAGAGCTGTGGCTTCCACCTGGGCCTTTAAAAATGAGGCCTCTGTTGAACAGATTTGCAAGGCTGCAACTTGGTCTTCCCTTCATACTTTTTCCAAATTTTTCAAATTTGATATTTTTGCTTCTTCGGAGGCTGTTTTTGGGAGAAAGGTTCTACAGGCAGTGGTTCCTGCCTTGTCCCTCCCATCATCCGTGTACTTTAGCTTTGGTATTGGTATCCCACAAGTAATGGATGATCCGTGGACTGGATACACTTAACAAGAGAAAACATAATTTATGCTTACCTGATAAATTTATTTCTCTTGTAGTGTATCCAGTCCACGGCCCGCCCTGTCCTTTTCAGGCAGGTCCAAAATCTAATTAAACTACAGTCACCACTGCACCCTATGGTTTCTCCTTTCTCGGCTTGTTTCGGTCGAATGACTGGATATGGCAGTGAGGGGAGGAGCTATATAGCAGCTCTGCTGTGGGTGATCCTCTTGCAACTTCCTGTTGGGAAGGAGAATATCCCACAAGTAATGGATGATCCGTGGACTGGATACACTACAAGAGAAATAAATTTATCAGGTAAGCATAAATTATGTTTTTCCACACATTACCACGACAGAAAAGGCTGGAATCCTGAGTTGACACTACGCTGGAGTAGTAAGTGTTAGGTAACGGCTTATACCGCTACCCATTGATAAAAAGAAAAACAAAGCAAGAGATTACTGGGGGAAAGGGTCCCTAAAGCAAAGCACTTCAAGCTGATTAGAAACCCATAAAAGGGGTAATTTAGTAACCCGGTAGATACCAATTGACTACACCTTTTTTTTTTTTTCCTGCATTGGAACCCTTAATAAATAGAACCTCAAGAAAGCGGAAAGAAAGAGGGGAATAAAGGAAGGAGAAGAAATAAGAGGGGCGAGGAAAAGGGAAAAGGAAGATAAAAGGGGGGAAAAAAAAATAAGATGAACTGAACCCATACGACTATCTGAACTTAAGTGTTGATATTTAATGTAATTCAATCTTCCTTGTGCACAGCGGCAAATTATTGCTCTTGCCTTCTGTTGACTATTTCTATTTGCTTTATTTTGCGATCTTTCCTCTTTTCTCATTTGTTTTTCTTTTTCCCCTCTTATAAGTTACTTAGTATAACTTCAACTGGGTCAGAAGATGGACCTTATTAGACAAAAAGATACATGTGTTTAATTGTGCTTTGGCTTACTGACAACATTGTTGCCACCAGAAACAATTGTGCTTAAGTTACATAAGGGATCTATGTTCAGCTCAAAGGGTATATGTCTCAGAACAATTAGTTCAACTTTATATTTAAAGCTCATCGAAAGGTGTGGGCTAAGCCAACATAATATATCTCAGGTTCTGGGCAACAATTGAAGTATCCCCCCCCCCTTTTTTTTTTGACACTTGCTCAAATTCATAGGCAATTGATATATTGCTTCTTTTCCAACGTAAATGACTGAATTTTAAAAAAAAAAAAATCATAATACAGAGGTAAAAACTGGTGGCAGAGTTATACCCAAAAGGTTGTTTTTTTTTCTTAGGTTGGCCTCTGATTGGACATTAAGAGTTGAAAATGTCACATTGTTAACCTTTTCTTTGTTTATTAGGCTGCTATCCTTCACAGCTGGACTGATTTATTTCTGTGCTCACAGGGCTGAAAAATCTCACTCCTTGGAGAAAGTCTTTTTCTCCGCTTGATCTTAGTTGATTTAAACACCCTGCAGGCTTAAAAGCAGTTTCTCCCAAGCTATGCTCCATTCAGGAGGTTAACTTGCTAAGCTACCTAAGAACACTGCAGCATCAAAAGTTATGTTTTCTGTTGGTGTAGACCTATGTACTTAGTCTCAGAATGTGCTAGACTGTATTAAGGGAAGTTTTTTTTTTTTTTTTTTTTTTTTTTTTTTTTTTTTTTTTGTTTTTTTTTTCTTGCATAATAAGTATCACCCACTCTACTCGCTCATAAATTTTGAGCAACATTGCATATTCTTAAGGTTTAAGATATTACAAATGTTATCGTGGTCCTCACTACAATTAAGAGTATTTACTGAGCCTTGGCGATTGAACAAATCACCATTTGAATTTTTTTTTTTTATAGTGTACACTCAGACAGGTGTGCATAATATTTTCATATTGGCTGACTTGCTAGGAGATTACCTAGGGAGTACATTGAAGAAGGAACAGCTATATTAAACTACTGATTGTAGACTCAGATTTGCACCCCCTTGTAGATAGGTCACTATTGGGGATACTGCAGGCAAACAGTTAGTCTTGAGGTTATAAAGCTTTTTAGACCCTGCGTCCTTGATTTTCAGCACCAGATCACATTAAGCACTTTGGCATATTTTGGTTTCAAAAGTTGAGTGTTATTAACTCTCCTCTTCTCTTTATTCGCACTTCACCTTTTTTTCACGAAATAGGCACCATCGAATAAGAGGCACTTTAGCACTTTCCCTTCGTATTTCACTTTATTCGCACTTCACTTATTTCTCGAAATAGGCATCACTGAACAAGAGGCACTTTAGCACCCGCTATTCACCCCCACTTTTTTTTTTCTCTCCCACTCTACCCACGATCAGGCTCAATTTACACGAGCACCCCTAGTATCTTCTTTTTGTGTCACCCAGCACACTTGTACATATTTTTTTTTTTGTATGGATAAATACATCACCTCCCCATCACTCACGAGCAAGATTAATCCAGGCATGGCAGCCAAAAATAAGGATTGCAGGAATAAGAATCCTCTGGGACATCTGCAGATCCCCCTACAGAAATGACCCCCTCAAAACTTCAAAATTTACTGACTTCATACGAAACGCAAAGTCTTGTCGCCAATATATTAGAAGCCATCACTTCAAAATTTGACTTACTAAAAAACGAAATTAGACAGGATATCTCACTACTGACCTTAGAGGTCAAACAATTTTCTAAAAGAATCCAAGAAGCAGAACAGAGAATATCAGACCTAGAAGATACAACAAGCTTACACTTCAGATTTTGAAACTCCAAGCTAAAGTCGAAGATTTAGAAAATAGATCAAGGAGGAATAACCTCAGGATTATAGGCTTTCCAGAGTCAGCCAAACAAGATGAGCTCATGCATGTCATGACGCAATTGCTAAAAATTCCCCCAACACAATCACTCATTCCTATTGAAAGAGTTCACAGACTGGGGAGAGCTCCTGATACCTCAACCAACTTGACTAGACCTAGACCAATTATTGCAAAATTCCTGAATTATCAGGACAAAATGATGTTCCTTCAGTACTATCGTAAAAACCAACCCATTTTCCATAACGGAAATAAAATTTTGTTATTCCAGGATTTTTCTATAGAGACCTCCTTAAAAAGGAGAGAGCTCTCCCCGGTCTGTGGCAAGATGTTGAGGATGGGCTGGCAGGCCACAGTCATCTTCCCAACCAGACTCACTCATACTTGCAGGTCAAACGTTCTTTTTTGATTCGGCAGCTGAAGCTGAGAAAAAAATAGCTGAACATGGGGCTAATTGATAAACTTATATTAGATGGACAGATAGCAAGAATTAACGACTGCATTTTAAACTATGCTGCCTTTAGGGGCAAGTTTTTCTCCCCCTTCCCCCCCCCCTTCCTCTCTCCCTTCTTTTTGTTCTCACTCTTCCTCCTCCCCTTCCCCCTGCATCAGCCCCCCGCTCCTTATGATCAACCTATACACAATGATTGCCTTGGAGAGGCCCACAAATAATTTCATGAATAAAGATATTAAAATTACCTCATGGAATATAGGTGGGATTGTATCACCCATTAAACGAAAAACAATATTGGCGCACCTACAAAAAACTAATATCCTCATAGCTTTACTCCAGGAAACACACCTAAACACAGAGGAATCGCTAAAGCTGAAATCATCCTGGGTGGCCGAATGCATTTTTGCTCCCTCAGTTAACAGGAAAAAAGGAGTTGCAATTCTTATAGGGAAGAAATTAAACTATGAGAAATTAGACACACTGATTGACCCGGACAGCAGATTTATAATACTAAAATTGAAAATCTTAAATTCGATATACACCATTTGTAATTTGTATGCGCCCAATACAATCGAATATGGGTTCTGGGTTCTCTCCAATCAAAAATCTTGCAAATAGCAGAAGGTCATGTAATTATAGCAGGGGACTTCAACATGTCCCCCAGGGCCCCATTAGACAGGCTGAGATATGGGGTGACGCAGAATATAAATAAGAACGATAGTCTGGAAAGCAAACTATTTAAATCTATCACGCGTAATCTAGCAGTCAGGGACATCTGGAGGGTGCAGAACCCAGACAGTAGAAACTATACATGTTACTCTAAAACATCTAAATCCTTATCGAGAATTGACCTCATATTAATTAACGATAGTCTCTATCACAGGAGGGTCAAAGCATACATCTCAGAAATTTTGATATCTGACCATGCACCAATTATGCTGGATATCCCAGATCTGAAAGTCGGTTTCAGAAGACAGGGTTTTTATTATCCTAAGTATCTCAATAAAAATGTAAAGTTCAGAAATTGGCTAAAGGAGAAGTGGGAAAATTACCTCCAAAATAATAAAGATTCAGTTTCTAGTCCAGTGATTCTATGGGAAGCAGCAAAAGCGGTACTGAGGGGAGACATTATTGCATACACGGCAAATATCAAACGGGAAGCCCGCCTGAGAGAAAGACAAGTAATCGCCATGGTAATTAATGCTTATAACAGATAGCTGAACTTATCCTCTGATGAGAACTGGAAGAGATACATTAAAGCTAAGGAGGAAAGAGATACTTTTTTCATTCTTAACACAAGCGGACCTAAGATATCAATCTAATCTCTATAAATTCGGTAATAGATCAGGTAAGTTATTGGCTAAACTGGTAAAGAATTCGAGAGCCTCAAAAACAATTGAAGCACTACAAGTCAACAGTAAATTGCTCACCTCACCAGAGGAAATAGCTGAATCCTTTTTTCAATATTATAAATCAATTTACGCGGTCAATCCAGTAAATACAACCATAAGGGAAAGATTCTGGGAAGATATCTCCATCACGAAAATATCCCATGAATTCAATCTGACATTGAACTCCCCAATAACAGAGCTGGAAGTAAGCCAGGCAATTCAAACATTGAAAGGGGAGAAAGCGCCAGGTCCTGACTCTTTACCAAATGAATTCTATAAAAGTTTGGACAAAGCACTTACTCCACAACTGACTATTCTTTTTAATTATCTGTTTCAGCAGAACACTCAAATACCCCCTAGTTTTCTAGCATCACATACTATCCTTATACCTAAAGCTGGTAAAGACCCACAACGCAGAGAATCTTACAGACCTATTGCATTGCTAAACACGGATTATAAATTATTCGCTTCATTCTTGGCCAAAAGAATGCAAAAAGGCTTAGCTGAGGTTATACATAGTGATCAAGTGGGGTTTCTTCTTAAGCGGAGCTCCTCATCTAAAATCAGACAACTTCTCATATCTATTGATTATTTTAGAAACAACGAAAGGAAGTCTGTTGAAAGTCTTCCGGATGCAGCGATAATAGCGATTGACGCTGAGAAGGCGTTCGATCGAGTCTGCCATGACCACATTTTAACTACATTGAAACAGTATGGTTTCAAAGATAAATTTTTGAACTTAGTTAACAATTTATGTACTCAGGCATCATCAAAACTAGTTATACATGGGCAAGAGTCAAAGAGCATTCGCCTGGAGCAGGGCACGAGGCAGGGCTGCCCGCTCTCCCCTCTTCTGTTCGATCTGGCGATCGAACCCCTAGCTATTAAAATTAGAAAGTATGTAGAAGGTATTAAGATCTATAATCAAGAGTTGAAGGTGGCTCTATACGCGGATGATCTGTTAGTGTATGTCTCCAACACCTCCCGGAATATCCCAATACTGCTTAACATAATTGAATAATTTGGCCATTTTGCAGGGTATAGAATGAATAAACAAAAATCAGAATTACTCTGGCTAAAAAAGACAGATACCTCATATTCAAATAACCCACTTAAGACAGTTCTTAAATCACTTAGATACTTGGGGATCCTAGTCTCGGCCAACCCCCAAGAATGGTATTCCTTAAATATCACGCCAACTTTCGTACGTGCTACCACACTCATGAGAGATTGGCAGAATTTGCCTCTCTCTCTGGGAGCATTGCTCTATATAAAATGGTAATTCTGCCAAAGATATCTTACATACTTCAAAATCTCCCGCTTTTCGTAAAATCACAAGACATTAAAAAATGTAACATGGCGCTTCGGAAATTCATATGGCAGTCAAGGAAACCTAGAATCTCCCTGCAGAGGTTATATTTGGCAAAGCAATTTGCTGGGCTGGCTCTCCCAAATTTATATCTTTATAATCTAGTTTTCCTGGGCCGCATCGCGGCAGACTGGGTGGCAGAAGCTGATTACTTCACGGATAATGGGTTAGAGAATAGCATAATTTATCCTTAATACCTAAGCAGGTGAAAAACCTCAAAACACTATATGTAATAATTCAGGCATGGAAGAAGATTGGGATACTATTGGGAATAAACACTATTTGTGTTGCTGGTGGTTCCAGCATGGCCACACAGGTTTTGGTATGCGGATCTGGTTCGGATGTCCAGTTGCCCGCCTTGGCCACTTCCGTTACGGCCGGACCTACTATCTCAAGGTCCGTTTTTCCATCAGGAACTCAAATTATTAAATTTGAAGGTATGGAAATTGAACGCTTAGTTCTAAGTCATAGAGGTTTCTCTGACTCAGTGATTAATACTATGTTACAAGCTCATAAATCTGTCTCTAGAAAGATTTATTATAGAGTTTGGAAGACTTACATTTCATGGTGTTCTTCTCATAAATTCTCCTGGCATTCTTTTAGAATTCCTAGAATTTTACAGTTCCTTCAGGATGGTTTGGATAAGGGTTTGTCTGCAAGTTCCTTGAAAGGACAAATCTCCGCTCTTTCTGTTTTATTTCACAGAAAGATTGCTATACTTCCTGATATACACTGTTTTGTGCAGGCTTTAATTCGTATTAAGCCTGTCATTAAGTCAGTTTCTCCTCCTTGGAGTCTTAATTTGGTTCTGAAGGCTTTACAGGCTCCTCCATTTGAACCTATGCATTCTTTAGACATTAAACTACTTTTCTTGGAAAGTCTTTTCTTTTGGCCATCTCTTCTGCTAGAAGGGTTTCTGAGTTATCTGCTCTTTCTTGTGAGTCTCCTTTTCTGATTTTTCATCAGGATAAGGCAGTTTTGCGGACTTCTTTTCAATTTTTACCTAAGGTTGTGAATTCTAACAACATTAGTAGAGAAATTGTTGTCCCTTCCTTATGTCCTAATCCTAAGAATTCTTTGGAGAGATCCTTACATTCTTTGGATGTGGTAAGAGCTTTGAAATATTATGTGGAAGCTACAAAAGATTACAGGAATACTTCCAGTCTATTTGTTTTATTTTCTGGTCCTAGGAAAGGTCAGAAGGCGTCTGCTATTTCCTTGGCTTCTTGGTTGAAACTTTTGATTCATCAAGCTTATTTGGAGTCGGGTCAGGCCCTGCCTCAGAGAATTACAGCTCATTCTACTAGATCAGTCTCCACTTCGTGGGCTTTTAAGAATGAAGCTTCAGTTGATCAGATTTGCAAAGCGGCGACTTTTCTTTGCATACATTTCCTAAATTCTTCGTTTTGATGTATTTGCTTCTTCGGAGGCAGTTTTTGGTAGAAAAGTTCTTCAGGCAGCTGTTTCAGTTTGATTCTTCTGGTTTTGATTTAAGTTTTTTCTTTCAAAAATGAAAATAAACTTATTTTTTTTGGGTTGTGGATTAATTTTTTTCAGCGAAATATGGCTGTTTTTATTTTTATTCCCTCCCTCTCTAGTGACTCTTGAGTGGAAGACTCCACATCTTGGGTATTGATATCCCATATGTCACTAGCTCATGGACTCTTGCCAATTACATGAAAGAAAACATAATTTATGTAAGAACTTACCTGATAAATTCATTTCTTTCATATTGGCAAGAGTCCATGAGGCCCACCCTTTTTTATGGTGGTTATGATTTTTTGTATAAAGCACAATTATTTCCACATTTCCTTTGTTGATGCTTTCTACTCCTTTCTTTATCACCCCACTGCTTGGCTATTCGTTAAACTGAATTGTGGGTGTGGTGAGGGGTGTATTTATAGGCATTTTGAGGTTTGGGAAACATTGCCCCTCCTGGTAGGATTGTATATCCCATATGTCACTAGCTCATGGACTCTTGCCAATATGAAAGAAATTAATTTATCAGGTAAGCTAAATATGTTTTTTTTATTCCCATGCGGTTCGTATCATGGCTCCGGTGTTACCTAAAACAGCTTGTGTTTGCAATCCCACAAGCGGTTTTAGGAGTGCCATTCACGAAGGTCTATTCAGTGACTCGTGGGGACAGGTAGGCGCTGTGGCGAGGTGCAAGTGGTTAATTTAGTCTTTAAGGCTTTATACATAATTTGACTGTTCAGAATACAGGACAACCTTCTAAAAGTCTTTTGGTGTGTCCCTGTTATTGCAGGTTTATTGCGGAGCAGTAAAAAACTTTGCGGTTTTAATTTTTAAAGGTACAGTACATCGTTTTCAACAAAATTTCTAAAAGTGTTTGTTTTTGTTTTAATCACATTTAAAATGACCAATATTGCTATTGCTGGTTTGTTTTTTGTCATGACTGACCTTCAGGAAGGTACATGCTCTATGTGTTTAGATGCCAATGTGGAACCCCCTATTACTTTTTGTCCCTCATGTACTGAGAGGGCTTTACAGTTTAAAGAACACATTTTTTTTAATGCAAGTGTATCCAAGGATGTTTCTCAGCCTGATGAGACTCAGGGTATGCCGCAACCTTCTCCCCAAGCGTCACAACCTTTAACGCCCGCTCAAGCGACGGCGTGTTCTTCAACTGCGTCCACTTCATTCACTCTGCAGGATATGGCTGCAGTTATGTCATCCACTCTTACAGAAGTCTTATCTAAGTTGCCAGTGTTACAAGGCAAACGCAGTAGGACAGAGGCCCACGTGGTCCCTGCGACTTCTGATGCTTTGATGGCTATCTCCGATGTACCCTCCCAGGGCTCTGAATTGGGGGGTAGGGAGGCCCTGTCTGAGGGGGAACTTTTTGACTCAGGAAGTGCTTTACCCCAGACAGATTCGGAAGTGATATCTTTCAGGTTTAAGCTTGAACACGTCCGTCTGTTACTACGGGAGGTTTTGATGACTCTGGACGACTGTGACTCTATTGTGGTCCCTCCAGAGAAATTGTGTAAGATGGACAGATACTTGGAGGTCCCTTCTTATTCTGATGTTTTTCCGGTTCCTAAGAGAATTTCGGAAATTATTGCTAGGGAATGGGAAAGACGGGTATCCCGTTCTCCCCTTCCCCTATGTTTAAGAAAATGTACTCTATAGCTTACACTGTGCGGGATTCTTGGCAGACGATCCCTAAGGTGGAGGGAGCTATCTCTACCCTGGCTAAGCGTACGACTATTCCAATAGAGGACAGTTGTGCTTTCAAAGACCCCATGGATAAGAAGTTGCATGGTCTTCTCAAAAAACTTTATGTTCATCAAGGGTTTCTTTTGCAACCGACGGCCTGCATTGTAACAGTCACAACTGCGGCCGCTTTTTGGTTTGACGCTCTAGAAGAGTCCCTTAGGACTGAGACTTCTTTAGAGGAAATACAGAATAGAATTAAGGCCCTTAGGCTGGCTAATTCTTTTATTACGGATGCTTCTTTTCAGATCGCCAAATTGTCGGCTAAGAATGCAGGATTTGCCATCTTAGCACGAAGAGCCTTATGGTTAAAGTTTTGGTCTGCGGATGTATCCTTAAAATCTAAGCTATTGGCTATTCCCTTCAAGGGAAAGACCCTGTTCGGGCCGGACTTGAAGGAGATCATTTCTGATATTACAGGAGGTAAAGGTCACCTCCCTCAAGATAAAACATATAAGCAAAGGGCTCGACAGAGTAATTTTCGTTCCTTTCGAAACTTCAAGGGAATTTCCTCTTCCACTAAACAGGAAGGGAATATCTCTTGCAAGGTGTATCCAGTCCACGGATTCATCCGTTACTTGTAGAATATTCTCATTCCCTACAGGAAGTGGCAAAGAGAGCACACAGCAGAGCTGTCCATATAGCTCCCCCTCTAGCTCCACCCCCCAGTCATTCTCTTTGCCGGCTCTAAGCACTAGGGTCTCTCTACGGGAGGGTAAAGTGAATGTGGTGTTAGATTTGTAGTTTTATATCTTCAATCAAGAGTTTGTTATTTTTAAATGGTACCGGTTTGTACTATTTACTCTCTAGCAGAAAAGTGATGAAGAATTCTGCTGAGGAAAATGATTTTAGCATGTTGTAACTAAAATCCACTGCTGTTCCCACACAGGACTGAGGAGTACCAGAAAACTTCAGTTGGGGGGAACAGTTTGCAGGCTTGACTGCAATGAGGTATGTTCAGTCATTTATTTCTAGACAAGACTGAGATATTGCTAGAAGACTGACGAGATCCCCATGTGGGGAGGGTAAGCTATGTTCTGAGACTTAGTATAGAATTGAATGCTTACATGACAGGGCTAAATAGGCTGGTTGACACTAAGGCAGGGCAATCAATTATTTATTAAGAAATACTCATTGGAGACACCTTTTTAAGCACTTTGGAGTGTTTTACTGGGGTTATTATCCACATGGCACAAATTTAGTCAATTAGAAGTGATTTTTGTAGGCCTCACAACTGTGGAGTGGCAGGGGCCTATTTTCGCGCCTCAGATGCGCACTTAGAATTGAGAGACTGTTTCATGCTGCTTCACATGGAGGGTCCAGCTGCTGATTGAGGGCCTAGAAGAAGCTTTATTTCCCCAAAACTGATCCCTAAGGGCAGGTAGGGCCACAGCAGTAAGCTGTGGCAAGGTGCTGTAGTTCATTAACCGGTTGTTGGCTTTAGGCTGCTCCGGTTTGGGCATTAAGGAGTTAATCATTCTGAAACTTGCTGTGCAATCATATTTAAGCCTTAGGTACAAAAGGATTGGTGCATTTTTCACTGTTTTGTAAAATTGTGTGCTCTTTTTATTTCTTAAAGGCACAGTAACCTTTTTTTTAAATTGTGTTTTTTATTTGATTAAAGTGTTTTCCAAGCCTGCTTGTGTTTGCTACTAGTCTGTTAAACATGTCTGACACTAAGGAAAATCCTTGTTCAATGTGTTTAGAAGCCATGATGGAACCCCCTCTCAGAATGTGTCCCAATTGCACTAATATGTCTATACACTTTAAAGATCATATTGTTGCACTTAAAAGTGTGGCCCTAGATGATTCTCAGACTGAAGTTAATGAGGATAGTCCGCCTACCTCTCCCCATGTGTCATAACCAGTTACGCCCGCTCAAGCGATGCCTAGTACTTCTAGTGCGTCTGCCCCTATTACATTGCAGCAACTAGCGACAGTCATGGATAATTCCCTTGCGGCCTTTCTATCCAAACTGCCAGTTTTTCCTGCAAAGCGCGATAGCTCTGTTTTAAGAACAGATTATGAGCAGTCTGAAGCTTTGGTAGCCCTATCTGATGTACCCTCTCAACACTCCGAAGTGGGGGTGAGGGATTTGATGTCTGAGGGAGAAATTTCCGACTCAGGAAAGGTTTCTCATCAGGCAGAGTCAGATTCATTAGCGTTTAAATTTAAACTGGAACACCTCCGCGTATTGCTCAGGGAGGTATTAGCCACTCTGTATGATTGTGACCCTATGGTGGTCCCAGAGAAATTGTGTAAAATGGACAAGTACCTAGAGGTCCCTGTATACACTGATGCGTTTCCGATCCCTAAAAGGGTTGCGGACATTGTTAATAGGGAGTGGGACAGACCAGGTGTCCCTTTTGTTCCCCCCCTATTTTTAAGAAAATGTTCCCCATAACTGACCCCAGGTAGGACTCATGGCAGACGGTCCCTAAGGTAGAGGGGGCTGTTTCTTCACTTGCTAAGCGCACAACCATACCAATTGAAGACAGTTGTGCTTTTAAAGATCCTATGGATAAAAAATTAGAAGTTTTACTTAAGAAAATTTTTGTTCAACAAGGTTTCCTTCTCCAACCTATTGCCTGCATTATTCCTGTAACTACTGCAGCGGCTTTCTGGTTTGAGGCGCTGGAGGAGTCGCTCCAGACGGAGACCTCATATGACGAAATTATGGATAGAATTAAGGCTCTAAAGCTAGCTAATTCTTTTATCAGAGACGACGCCTTGCAATTAGCTAAGTTAGCGGCAAAAAATTCAGGTTTCGCCATTATGGCGAGCAGAGCGCTTTGGCTCAAGTCATGGTCGGCCGATGTGTCGTCAAAATCCAAATTATTAAATATCCCTTTCAAGGGAAAGACCCTTTTCGGGCCAGAATGGAAAGAAATTATTTCAGAAATCACCGGGGGAAAGGGCCATGCTCTCCCTCAGGACAAGCCCTTTAAGGCTAGAAACAAAGCTAATTTTCGTTCCTTTTGTAACTTCAGGAGCGGTCCGGCTTCAGCCTCTACAGCTGCAAAGCAAGAGGGTAACGCTTCACAGCCCAAGGCAACCTGGAAGCCTTACCAGGGCTGGAACAAGGGTAAACAGGCCAAAAAGCCTGCAGCTGCTACCAAGACAGCTTGAAGGGGTAGCCCCCGATCCGGGACCGGATCTAGTAGGGGGCAGACTCTCTCTCTTCGCTCAGGCCTGGGCAAGAGATGTTCACGATCCCTGGGCATTAGAGATTGTTTCCGAGGGATATCTTCTAGAATTCAAGGACTCCCCTCCAAGGGGAAGGTTCCACATTTCTCGTCTGTCTACAGACCAGACAAAGAAAGAGGCGTTCTTGCGCTGTGTAGAAGATCTACATACGATGGGAGTGATATACCCAGTTCCAATTGCAGAACAAGGTCTGGGTTTTTACTCAAACCTGTTTGTGGTTCCCAAAAAAGAAGGAACTTTCAGACCAATCCTGGATCTAAAAATTCTAAACAGATTCCTCAGAGTCCCATCATTCAAGATGGAGACCATTCGGACAATCTTACCTATGATCCAGGAAGGTCAATATATGACTACCGTGGATCTAAAGGATGCGTACCTGCATATCCCTATCCACAAAGATCATCATCAGTTCCTCAGGTTCGCTTTCCTAGACAAGCATTACCAGTTTGTGGCTCTTCCATTCGGTTTAGCCACTGCTCCCAGAATTTTCACAAAGGTGCTAGGGTCCCTTCTGGCGGTTCTAAGACCGCTAAGCATAGCAGTGGCGCCTTATTTGGACAACATCTTAATTCAGGCGCCGTCCTTTCACAGAGCCAAGGCTCACACAGAGATTGTATTGGCCTTTCTGAGGTCTCACAGGTGGAAGGTGAACGTTAAAAAGAGTTCTCTGTCCCCACTCACAAGGGTTCCCTTCCTAGGGACACTAATAGATTCAGTAGAAATGAAAATATTTCTGACGGAGGTCAGAAAGTTGAAATTTTTAACTACTTGCCGAGTTCTTCATTCCATTCCTCAGCCAGCTGTAGCTCAGTGCATGGAGGAAATCGGATTAATGGTAGCGGCAATGGACAAGTCCCTTTTGCTCGGATACACCTCAGACCACTGCAACTATGCATGCTCAAACAGTGGAATGGGGATTATGCAGATTTGTCTCCTGAAATTCAGTTGGACCAGGAGACCAGAGATTCTCTTCTCTGGTGGCTGTCTCAGGACCACCTGTCTCAGGGAATATGTTTCCGCAGGCCAGAGTGGGTCATTGTAACGACCGACGCCAGTCTGTTAGGCTGGGGTGCGGTCTGGGACTCCCTGAAAGCTCAGGGCTTATGGTCTCAGGAAGAAACGCTTCTCTCGATAAACATTCTGGAACTGAGGGCGATATTCAACGCTCTTCAGGCATGGCCTCAACTAGCTGCGGCCAAATTCATCAGATTTCAGTTGGACAACATCACGACTGTAGCTTGCGTCAATCATCAGGAGGGAACAAAGAGTTCCCTATCGATGACGGAAGTAACCAAGATAATCAGGTGGGCGGAGGATCACTCCTGCCATCTCTCAGCATTTCACATCCCAGGAGTAGACAACTGGGAGGTGGATTTTCTAAGTCGTCAGACTTTTCACCCGGGGGAGTGGGAACTCCACCCGGAGGTATTTGCCCAGCTGACTCAGCTATGGGGCACTACAGAATTGGATCTGATGGCGTCCCGTCAGAACGCCAAACTTCCTCTCTATGGGTCCAGGTCCCGGAAACCCCAAGGCGGTATTGATAGATGCTCTAGCAGCGCCTTGGTCCTTCAATCTGGCTTATGCTTTTCCACCGTTTCCTCTCCTCCTGCGTCTGGTCGCCAGAATCAAGCAGGAGAAGGCTTCGGTGATTCTGATAGCGCCTGCGTGGCCACGCAGGACTTGGTATGCAGACCTAGTGGACATGTCATCTGTCCCACCATGGACACTGCCAATGAGGCAGGATCTTCTAATACAGGGTCCGTTCAAGCATCCAAATCTAGTTTCTCTACGTCTGACTGCTTGGAGATTGAACGCTTAATTCTATCAAAGCGTGGGTTCTCTGAGTCAGTTATAGATACTCTGATTCAGGCTAGAAAGCCTGTCACCAGGAAAATCTACCATAAGATATGGCGGAAATATCTTTGTTGGTGTGAATCCAAGGGTTACTCATGGAGTAAGATTAGTATTCCCAGGATATTGTCCTTTCTCCAAGAAGGATTGGAGAAAGGTTTGTCAGCTAGTTCCTTAAAAGGACAAATATCTGCTCTGTCTATCCTTTTACACAAGCGTCTGTCTGAGGTACCAGACGTTCAAGCGTTTGCTCAGGCTTTAGTCAGAATCAAGCCTGTCTATAAACCTGTGGCTCCGGCATGGAGTCTAAATCTAGTTCTTTTAGTTCTTCAAAGGGTTCCGTTTGAACGTTTACATTCCATAGATATTAAGTTGTTATCTTGGAAAGTTTTGTTTTTAGTAGCTATCTCTTCTGCTCGATGAGTTTCAGAATTATCTGCTTTACAGTGTGATTCACCTTACCTGGTGTTCCACGCAGATAAGGTAGTTTTGCGTACCAACCCTGGTTTTCTTCCTAAAGTTGTTTCTAACAAGAATATTAACCAGGAAATAGTTGTTCCTTCTTTGTGTCCTAATCCTTCTTTGAAGAAGGAACGTCTGTTACACAATCTTGATGTAATTCGTGCTTTAAAGTTCTATTTACAAGCAACTAAGGATTTCAGACAAACATCTTCCTTGTTTGTTATCTATTCTGGTAAGAGGAGAGGTCAGAATGCGACTGCTACCTCTCTTTCCTTTTGGCTGAAAAGCATCATCCGTTTGGCCTATGAGACTGCTGGCCAGCAGCCTCCTGAAAGAATTACTGCTCATTCTACCAGAGCAGTGGCTTCCACATGGGCTTTCAAGAATGAGGCTTCTGTTGAACAGATTTGTAAGGCAGCAACTTGGTCTTCACTGCATACTTTTGCCAAATTTTACAAATTCAATACTTTTGCTTCTTCGGAGGCTATTTTTGGGAGAAAGGTTTTGCAAGCAGCGGTGCCTTCCGTTTAAGGTACCTGTCTTGTTCCCTCCCTTCATCCGTGTCCTAAAGCTTTGGTATTGGTATCCCACAAGTAAAGGATGAATCCGTCGACTGGATACACCTTGCAAGAGAAAACAGAATTTATGCTTACCTGATAAATTACTTTCTCTTGCGGTGTATCCAGTCCACGGCCCGCCCTGGCATTTAAGTCAGGTAAAAAAATTTTTATTTTAACTACAGTCACCACTGCACCCTATGGTTTCTCCTTTTTCTTCCTAACCTTTGGTCGAATGACTGGTGGGTGGAGCTAGAGGGGGAGCTATATGGACAGCTCTGCTGTGTGCTCTCTTTGCCACTTCCTGTAGGGAATGAGAATATCCCACAAGTAAAGGATGAATCCGTGGACTGGATACACCGCAAGAGAAAGTAATTTATCAGGTAAGCATAAATTCTGTTTTTTCTCAAGCCAAGTCCACCTGGAGACCCAACCAGACTTGGAACAAGGGTAAACAACCCAAGAAGCCTGCTGCCGCTACCAAGACAGCATGAAGGGGCGGTCCCCGATCCGGGACCGGATCTAGTAGGGGGCAGACTTTCTTTCTTTGTCCAGGCTTGGATCAGAGACGTTCAGAATCCCTGGACCCTAGAAATTGTATCAGTTGGTTTTTCAAAACTTCCTTCCCCAGAGGAAGGTTCCTTCTTTCAGATAAAAAGAGCGGTTTTCTTACGCTGTGTCGGAGATTTATCCCTCATGGGAGTAATATGCCCTGTTCCCTAATTTTTGGGAACTACAAATAGATTTGAATAAAACCCCTGCCCCTGTTCCTGAATTGGAACGTTTTGACCCATTTTAGATCTCAAAAGTCTAAACAAGTTTCTCAGAGTTCCATCATTCAAGATGGAAACTATTCGGATTATTCTTCCGTTGATCCAGGAGGGACAATATATGACTACCTTGGATCTAAAGGATGCATATCTTCGTATTCCTATACACAGGGATCATCACAAGTTCCTAAGGTTTGCCTTCCTGGACAAACATTTTCAATTTGTGGCTCTTCCTTTTGGTATGGCCACAGCACCCAGAATTTTCACAAAGGTTCTGGGGTCTCTGCTAGCGGTTCTCAGGCCGCGGGGCATTGCAGTGGCGTCTTATCGTCAGGGAGGAACAAGGAGTTCCTTAGCGATGACAGAAGTATCCAAGATAATTCAGTGGGCGGAAGCTCACTCTTGTTATCTGTCAGCAATCTACATCCCAGGAGTGGACAACTGGGAGGCGGATTTTTTGAGCAGACGTTTCATCAGGGGGAATGGGAACTCCATCCGGAGGTCTTTGCCAACCTGATTCTCAGATGGGGAAGGCCAGGCTCCAGAATGCCAAGCTCCCGAAGTACGGATGCAGGTCCAGGGATCCTCAGGCCGAACTGATAGATGCCTTGGTCATTCAATCTAGCTTATGTGTTCCCTCCATTTGCTCTCCTTCCCCGGGCGATTGCTCGAGTCAAACAGGAGAGGGATTCAGTGATTCTCATCGCTCCTGCGTGGCCTCGCAGGACTTGGTATGCCGATCTGGTGGACATGTCATCTCTGCCACCGTGGAAGCTTCCATTGAGGCAAGACCTCATTCAGGGACCCTTCCATCATCCGAATCTAATTTCTCTGCAGCTGACTGCTTGCAGATTGAACACTTAATTTTATCTAAGTGAGGGTTCTCTGATTCGGTCATTGATACCTTGATTCAGGCACACAAGCCTGTTACTAGAAAGATTTACCATAAGATATGGCGTAAATATCTTTATTGGTGCGAATCCAAGGGCTACTCATGGAGTAAGGTTAGGATTCCTAGGATTTTATCTTTTCTCCAAGAAGGATTGGAGAAAGGGTTGTCAGCAAGTTCCTTAAAGGGACAGATTTCTGCTTTATCTATATTGTTACATAAGCGTCTGGCAGATGTCCCAGATGTTCAATCTTTTTATCAGGCTCTGACTAGAATCAGGCCTGTGTTTAGTCCAATTGCTCCTCCTTGGAGTTTGAATTTAGTTCTTTTTTTATAACATAGTTTTTATTTGGACATATGCAATACAGTCATAATGGGAAACATTATATATCAACATGATGTGAACAACAACAACATCAGATATAATTTTTATAATGATTATATAGTCCCAATATGGTTTTGATTATATGATGTGGGAGTATAAACCTCACAAGTCCCATCAAATCCTAATGTCCTTTAGCGCAGACAGGAAGACAACCATTGTGTTCAACCAAAACATGTAATAATGACATAATAACAATTGGAGATTAACATGTGATTGATATCCTTGGAGTGAACTTTTGGCAAAAGAGAATATACCAGTGTATGAAATCAAATCAATAAATGGTTCATATTTAAAGATCTTCACGTGTATGACATCTCTGGATAAGAATAAAAGGAAAAGAAGAAGATGAAGGAGAAAGGAAAAGAAGAAGAGAGAAAGATAGATGAAGAGAGAGAAAAGGAAAAAAAAAAAAAAAAGGGGGGGAAGGGAGGGGAGAAAGGGTATAGGGAAACACCAAGGGAGGGGGAGGAGGGGGTACATAGTTGGATAAAATATAAGTACAGTAGTAAAGTGGCCGAGTGTTTTATCTTCATCACTCTGGACCACTCTAATTTAGTATTCTACTCAACTGAAGAATTAATCACCATATCCAAAAAGAACTATCTAAAGTTATACAGGGCTATAATCCCAAACGGAGATATGTAAGTCTTCAGAGCCATGTATGTGGGAGACTTATGCTTCCATGGATGTGAGATACTTTAAGGTGTCCATGATTTGCTCCCAAAGTGGGGAGGCCGGTCGCAGACACATTCTGGCAATGGATAACTTTATTGCCAGAAACAAATAGACACAAAACAATCTCTGCGAGAGAGGTAGCTTTGAAGGGAGAATGTGGAACAGACCCGCGCTAGGTGTTGCTGTAATCGAGATACCCTTGGAATTGCAATAGTGAACTGCCTTTTGCCATAGTGGTGTAACAACCGGGCAAAACCACCAAATGTGGGCCGGGGTTCCCAAAGCTTCACATCCCCTCCAACACTTGGGGGAATTGGTGTGCGATATTTTGAAAAGACAAACCGGTGTCAAGTGCCACTGTAATAGTACTTTGAGGAATAGTTCATAAAGGGTGACACAATGTGCCGCCCGTCTGGTTAGTCGAATGGGTCATGAGTTATAGCCAAAGAAGATTCCCATTGTTTTATAGGTGCAGATTTATAGAAAATTGAAGGACGCAGGATATCCTGATACAAGGACGAAAGCAGCTTTTTAAATGAGATCTTTAGATCCCATTTTGTTTCCCACTTAGTTTTAGTTCGAAGGGGATCTCCATCAAAGCCCCACGCTTTAAGGAAACTCCTAAGTCTCCAGAACTCAAAATGTAAGAGTAAAGGCGGGTTATATTTCTGAAGAAAAGCTTGGTATGAGAGTAGTTGAGACCCTTCATATAGGTCAGCTACCTTAGTAATATCCAAGGCTGACCACAGAGACGGATGGGCATCTGACAATGCCAATAGAAGCCTCCTTATCCCATGAGATGGTGATGGGTGGCGTGCCACTGTGGGTAGGTTACGGATTTTGTCCCAGAATTTTAGATTAGAAGCTATGATGGGATTGGCTAGAGCATCCTGCGGCCTAGCGTGTTTAGGTATCCAAACCATGTCCTCAAGCCAAACTCCCGGCGGGAGCGCAGCTTGCTCTAATTCCGCCCATCTGCTATCAACTGGCATACCCCATTGCGTCACATGGGACAAACGAGCCGCTTCATGGTAGTAGAGAATGTTAGGGGCAGCCGCCCCTCCAGCAGACACAGGCTGCTGCAAGATGCTCGTTGCAACTCTAGGAACCTTATTTCGCCAGATAAATTTATTACACAGTTGTTGGAATTTACGGATCAGAGACTTAGATATTGGGATAGGTAACAATCTGAATAGATAGGTCAACTTGGGCAGCAGGCTCATTTTAAATGCAGCTATGCGACCTAACCACGACAGAGATGGTACATTCCAAGCCTTTGTGGACGCCTCTATCTCCGATAATAAGGGAGAAAAGTTCATGGAGAGAATATTGGCGATGCTATGTGATAAGACCACACCCAAATGTTTAACCCCTTAATGACAACAATGTACCCTGTATGTCACTGGTCATTAAGGTTTTTTTCAGGACATAATAGCACAAGTCTAGCAAGAAGACGCTATTAATACCCTCCCTCCAGCAGTCTTTATGGAATAGAGCAGTCTCAACGCTGGTGGCAAGACCGCGCTATAAAACAATCAAGTCCCAAAAAAGGCCAGTGACATACAGGGTACGTCGCTGGTCCTTAAGGGGTTAATATGCGAAGTTGGCCAATTGAACTTGTATCGCTTCCTTAGTTCGGCTAGAATGTCTTCAGAAATATGGATAGCGTAAGCCTCCAATTTAGAAACGTTAAGCTTATAATAGCTGACTGAAGCACAGTTCTCGAGTAAGGAAAAAAGGTGTGGGAGAAATTTGACTGGGTCTGAAAGCAGCACTGTCAAGTCATCAGTAAACAAAGCTGTAGTCTGAGTTGTGTGATGGGGGTCCACTCCCACTATTTGAGGGGATGACCTAATGGCAGTAGCCAATAGTTCCATAACAGTGTGAATATGAGAGGCGATAAGGGGCAGCCTTGCCTCGTTCCATTTGTAATCTCGAAGGGGTCAGAGCAGAACCCCAGTCCCCTGACTGTGGCAGATGTGTTGGAGTACAAGGCCGCTATAGACAGAATAAATGAAGCGGGCAAACCGAACCTTCGTAGAACCGCAAACATATAATCCCAGTTCACCCTGTCGAAGGCGTTTTCTGCGTCCAACGACAGGGTGACACAGGGTAGGCCCAACCTACTTGCTTCAAAATATTTATATAATAATCTCCTGGTATTATCAGGTCCTTGACGTCCTTTAACAAAACCTACCTGGTCGCGATTGACTAGGGATGGTAAAACAAGATTAAGACGCGCCGCCAAGATTTTTGCATATATCTTGACGTCTAGATTTAACAATGAAATAGGTCTGTAACTTGAGCATTCAGTAGGGTCTTACCCTGGCTTGGGAAGCGTGATTATAGTAGCCTGTAAGAATTCAGTAGGTAAGATACCGCTTAAGCTTGCCTTTGTGAAAAAACGTAATAAAAGGGGAAGAAGTTGCGGTTGGAATTTTTTATAAAAATATCTGTAAAACCGTCTGGCCCCGGTGATTTAATGGCCTTAAGGGATAGGATGGCAGATTTGATCTCGGCACTAGAGATAGGGGCCTGTAGCGCCTCCACCTGTGTGTCAATCGTGATAGGGAGATCAAGAGAGGAGAGAAATTCACTTATACAATCTGGAGTTGGAGGAAAGATGCTATCGTCCTTCGACAAATTATAAAGGGACTTATAATAATTCGCAAAAACTGAACCTATCTCCCTCGGATGGGTTATGCTTTGGCCTTTTGATTTTAGTGAATGGATGCGGGCCGCCGCTGTGCGTTGACGTAGTCGGTTAGCTAAAAGCCTATCGGCTTTATTGCCTTTATAGTAGAATGTTTCTTTAAGTCTAAGAAGTCTGCTCGCAGTTCTCTCAGTTTCCAATTGAACTATTTTCGTCTTGAGATTAGTGAGTTGTTCGCGTAGGAGTGGCATTAGGTCATTTTTGTGTTCAGTGGTAAGTTTCCGGAGAGTCACCATTAAGTGAGTCAATGTTTCGCCTCTAGCTTTCTTTTGTGCCACTGCTATCTTAATGAAAGACCCCCTCACATATGCCTTCAAAGGAGCCCATAGTGTAAAGTCATCCACTTCTCCATTATCATTAATTTGAAGAAACTCAGTTATATCTTTAATGGTACCAGCTGGTGCACTAGGGTCCGAAAAGATATTTGGCGAAAGCCGCCACATTGGCACACACTGCAATTCTATTGGCGATTTAAGAATAATATGCACAGGGTCATGATCAGACCAAGGGCATGGAGGAATCCATGATCTAGAGATACAGTCTAGAAGTCTTGGTTCACAGAAGAAGAAATCTATACGCGAATATGAGTGGTGAACCGACGAGAAGAATGTATAATCTCGCGCGGACATGTTGAGTGCTCGCCAAACATCAAATAGGTAGAATTGAGACATAAGATTTTTGAATTTATAAGATAGGACTACTAAAGCTTTATCACATTTACGAGATTTGTCCGACTTTTTGTCCAGTGAGGGGTCCCAGACCATAATAAAATCTCCTGCAATGAGAAGAGATCCCTGTCGCAAACTGTCTAGTTTATTTAAAAACTTGCACAACATAGTTATATGCTGTTTATTTGGTCCGTAATAGGAGGCCAACGTATAAGTGACACCATCCAGTCTGCAGACAAGAATTAGATATCTACCTTCCAAGTCAGCCTCAACATGGACTGGTTCATACGCTATATCTTTGTGGATAAGAATAGCGACTCCTCTCGATTTTTGGGAGAAGCTCGCCGTCTCCACCACCGGAAACAACTTAGACTGCAAAGGAACCCTCGTATCTCTCAACCAATGGGTCTCTTGTAAAAAAAACCAAATGGGCCTTACCCTTGTATAAAGACCTCAACAATATACTCCGTTTAGTCGGGGAGTTCAATCCCCTAATATTTTGGGTGATACAATTATATGGCATTGTGGTGGGTATCTACTATATTTATCCAGGGAGGGATGTAGGGAAAAAGGGGAGGAAAGAAGGGGAGGAGGAAGCGAGAGGGGAGATCAAAGAAAGAAGAGAGAAGAAAGAGTAAGGAAAAAAAGGAAGAGAAAAAAAAAATTGAAAAAATTGAATTTAGTTCTTAATGTTCTTCAAGTGGTTCCATTTGAACCTATGCATTCCATAGATATAAAGTTATTATTGTGCAAAGTTTTATTTTTGGTTGCTATTTCTTCTGCTCGCAGAGTTTCTGAGCTTGCTGCATTTCAATGTGATTCTCCTTATCTTATTTTTCATTCCGATAAGGTAGTGTTGCGTACCAAAACTGGTTTTCTTCCTAAGGTTGTTTCCAACAAAAATATTAATCAGGAAGTGTCTGTTACATTACTTGGACGTGGTCCGTGCCCTGAAGTTTTACTTGCAGGCGACTAAAGAATTTTGTCAATCATCTTCATTATTTGTTGTCTTTTCCGGGAAACGTAGGGGTCAGAAAGCTACGGCTACCTCTCTTTCTGGCTGAACAGTATAATTCGTTTTGCATATGAGACTGCTGGACAGCAGCCTCCTGAACGAATTACGGCTCATTCTACTAGGGCGGTGGCTTCCTTATGGGCATTTAAAAATGATGCTTCTGTTGAACAGATTTGCAAGGCTGCAACTTTGTCGTCTCTTCACACTTTTTCCAAATTTGATACTTTTGCCTCGTCCGAGGCTGTTTTTGGCAGAAAGGTTCTTCAAGCAGTGGTGCCTTCCGTTTAGGTTCCTGTCTTGTCCCTCCCTTTCATCCGTGCCCTATAGCTTTGGTATTGTATCCCATAAGTAAGGATGAAGTCCATGGACTCGTCATATCTTGTAAAAGAAAAGGAAATTTATGCTTAACTGATAAATTTGTTTCTTTTATGACGAGTCCACGGCCCACCCTGTCATTTTCTAGACAGGTCTTTATTTTTGTTAAACTTCAGTCACCTCTGCACCTTGGCTTTTCCTTTCTCTTCCTAACTTCGGTTGAATGACTGGAGTGGGAGGGAAGGGAGGAGCTATATATACAGCTCTGCTGTGGTGCTCTTTGCCTCCTCCTGCTGACCAGGAGGCGATATCCCATAAGTAAGGATGAAATCAGTGGACTCGTCATATCGTAAAAGAAACAAATTTATCAGGTAAGCATAAATTTCCTTTTTTCTGAGCCAACATTTTCTAAGGCGGATGCTGTTCAGGAGTCTAATGACAATGTTCAATATATGCCGCAGCTTTCTCAAGCATCCCAAATTTTATCACCCTCACATGCAGTGCCCTGCGCTTCCCCTCTAACTCCTGGAGTTACGTTACAAGACATTACTTCCCTCATCTCTTCTGCAGTTTCTGATCCGTTCTCTGCTTTTCGCATGTTGCAGGGAAAACGCGAGAGAAAGAAAACATTCAGTTAGCGTGGTTACTGATGCTGTTGTTGCTATTTCTAACACCCCCTCCCAGAAGCCTGAGGAGGATACTTCGGTAGCATCTGAGGGTGAAATCTCAGATTCTGACAGTGTAATTCCTCCTGCTGATACTGAAGTTGTATCTTTCAGGTTTATGCTAGAATTCCTCCGTCTGTTACTCAAGGAGGTTTTAGCTACATTGGACGACAGCGACACCACATGGTTGTAGTTAATTCTAAGAAATACAATAAGCTAAACAAATATTTTGATGTACCTTCCTTGGTGGAGGTTTTTCCTGTACCAGATCGATCTACTGATATCATTGCTAAGGAATAGGAGAGAATGGGTATCCCTTTTTCTCCATCCCCTATATTTAAAAAGATGTTTCCCATAGTGGACTCTATCAAGGAGTCTTGGCAAACAATACCCAAGGTGGAAGGAGAAATTTCCACTCTGGCCAAGAGGACTACTATTCCATAGAGGATAGTTGTGATTTTAATGATCTTATAGACAAAAAATTAGAGGGGTTACTTAAGATGTATGTGTACACCAGGGTTTACAATGGCAACCTGCAGTTTGCATTGCTACCATCACTAGTGTGGCGGCATACTGGTTTGATGCGTTGTCTGATTCTATTAGGACAGACACTCCCCTTGAAGAGATCCAGGATAGGATAAAGACCCTTAAGTTGGCCAATTCCTTTATTACGGATGCTTCCCTACAGGTTATTAAACTGATAGCAAAGATTTCAGGTTTTGCTGTGCTAGCCCGCAGAGCTTTATGGCTAAAATCTTGGTCTGCGGACGTGTCATCTAAGTCTAAACTTTTGGCGATTCGTTACAAGGGAAAGATCTTGTTTGGACTGGGTATGACGGAAATAATTTCTGACATTATGGGAGGAAAGGGCCCTTTCCTCCCTCAGGATAAGAGAAACAAACAAAAGGGACGTCAGAGTAATTTTCGTTCCTTTCAAAATTTCAAGGGAAATCCTTCCACTTCAACTTCTAAGCAGGAACAGTCCAAACCTTCCTGGAGACCCAATCAGTCTTGGAACAAGGGCAAACAATCCTAAAAACCTGCTATTGAATCAAAGACAGCATGAAGGGCCTGCCCCCGATCCTGGACTGGATCTTGGGGGGCGGCAGACTTTCCTTCTTCACTCCGGCTTGAGTTCGAGATGTTCAGGATCCCTGGGCAGTGGACATAGTGTCCAAAGGATACAAACTAAAGTTCAAAAGCTTTCCTCCCAGGGGCAGGTTTCTGCTTTCAAGAAAATCTGTAGACCAGACAAAGAGAGGCGTTCTTACAATGTGTACGGGACCTCTCCGACTTTGGAGTGATAGTTCCTGTTCCGAGGTTCTATAACAATCTGTTCGTGGTTCCCAAAAAGGAGGGAACTTTAAGACCAATTTTAGATCTCAAGCGTCTAAACAAATTCCTCAGAGTACCATCCTTCAAGATAGAAACTATTTGTTCCATTCTTCCTTTGATCTAAGAGGGTCAATTTATGACTACTGTGGATTTAAAGGACGCGTACCTGCAAGTTCCCATTCACAGGGACCATCACAAGTTTCTAAGGTTTGCATTTCTAGACAAACACTTCCATTTCGTGGCTCTTCCATTTGGCCTTGCCACAGCTCCCAGAATTTTCTCAAAGGTTCTGGGATCCCTGTTGGCGGTGCTCTGATTGCAGGGCATTTCAGTGGCGCCTTATCTGGACAACATTCTGATCCAGGCACATCCTTTCAACAAGCGAGATCCCACGCGGAAATGTTCTTTCCTGCGATCTCACGGATAGAAGGTAAATTTGGAAAAGAGTTCCTTAGGTCCAAATACGAGAATAATTTTCTTGGGAACCATAATAGATTCCTTATCAATGAAGATTTTTCTGACAGAAGTCAGGAAATCAAAGATTTTCGATTCTTGCCTAGCACTTCAGTCCTCTCCTTGGCCATCAGTGGCTCAGTGCATGGAGGTAATCGGTCTGATGGTAGCGGCAATGGACATCATACCATTCACCCGTTTCCAGCTCAGACCTCTGCAGTTAGACATGCTCAGTCAGTGGAACGGAGATTATGGGGATCTGTCCGCAAATACAGCTGGAGCAGAAGACAAGGGATTCTCTTCTTTGGTGGTTGTCTCAGGATCATTTCTCCCAGGGAACCTGCTTTCGTAGACCCTCTTGGGTGATTGTGACAAAACGCCAGCCTTCTGGAATGCGGAGCAGTCTGGGGCTCTCTAAAGGCTCAGGGAACTTGGACATGTCTGAATCTGTTCTGCCCATAAACATTCTGGAGCTGAGAGCAATTTCTTTTACAAGATACGATGAGTCCACGGATTTCATCCTTACTTGTGGGATATCACCTCCTGGTCAGCAGGAGGAGGCAAAGAGCACCACAGCAGAGCTGTGTATATATATATATATATATATATATATATTTCTTTAATGTAATTAGCAAGAGTCCATGAGCTAGTGACGTATGGGATATACATTCCTACCAGGAGGGGCAAAGTTTCCCAAACCTTAAAATGCCTATAAATAAACCCCTCACCACACCCACAATTCAGTTTTACAAACTTTGCCTCCCGTGGAGGTGGTGAAGTAAGTTTGTGCTAGATTCTTCGTTGATATGCGCTCCGCAGCAGGCTGGAGCCCGGTTTTCCTCTCAGCGTGCAGTGAATGTCAGAGGGATGTGAAGAGAGTATTGCCTATTTGAATTCAATGATCTCCTTCTACGGGGTCTATTTCATAGGTTCTCTGTTATCGTTCGTAGAGATTCATCTTTACCTCCCTTTTTCAGATCGACGATATACTCTTATATATACCATTACCTCTACTGATTCTCGTTTCAGTACTGGTTTGGCTTTCTACTATATGTAGATGAGTGTCCTGGGGTAAGTAAGTCTTATCTTCTGTGACACTCTAAGCTATGGTTGGGCACTTTTATATAAAGTTCTAAATATATGTGTTTAAACATTTATTTGCCTTGATTCAGGATGTTCAATATTCCTTATTTCAGACAGTCAGTTTCATTATTTGGGATAATGCATTTGAATATTAAATTTTTCTTACCTTTAAAATTTGACTTTTTTTCCTGTGGGCTGTTAGGCTCGCGGGGGCTGAAAATGCTTCATTTTATTGCTTCATTCTTGGTGCGGACTTTTTTGGCGCAAAAAAATTCTTAGTCATTTCCGGCAACATACTTGTCACCGGAAGTTGTTTGTATGTGCGTCATTTTTTGGACGTTTTTTTGCACCAAAGATGTCGGCGTTACCGGATGTGGCTTCTTTTTTGGCGCCAAAGCATTTAGGCGCCAAATAGTGTGGGCGTCTTTTTTTGGCGCTAAAAAATATGGGCGTCACTATTGTCTCCACATTATTTAAGTCTCATTTTTTATTTGCCTCTGGTTGCTAGAAGCTTGTTCATTGGCATTTTTTCCCATTCCTGAAACTGTCATTTAAGGAATTTTGATAGATTTTGCTTTATATGTTGTTTTTTCTATTACATATTGCAAGATGTCTCCGATTGACCCTGGATCAAAAGCTACTTCTGGAAAAATGCTTGACTGAGTTCAGTCCTACCAAAGCTAAGTTCATTTATTTTAAATGTTATGAATGTTTACCTTTAGCTATGGTTTGTAATAAGTTATTATGATAAACTTTTACATGCAGAATCCATTAGTATTTATGCTTTATATATTGCCATTCTTTTTACATCTTATGTACAAGAAATATTTAGAAGATTTATAAGAAATATTTTTCTGATTCTATTTTAAAGGCTTTGTCTGACATCGTGCCTTCTAATAACATTTTTTAGGTCTTTTTCACTTCTTTTTTTAATTATTGAAGTTTCAAATGACCAACAACATACTGATTTATCCTTCTCTGATAATGTTTTTTTCTCATTCAGAATTTTCTTCATCAGATATTGACACTCAACAAATCTACTTTTTTATTATTTTTTTATTAAAGTACATTTGTTCTTTGTTGAAAAGGTGTTGTTTATTTTGGATATTAAGGTAACTAGTTCTTTTTCAAGACTAGCTAACACTATTTCTGCTTATTTATTCTTCTGTGTTTTCAGAGGTTTTCTTTCCAATTCCTCATACTAGGGAATGGAATAGGCTGAGATTTTTCTTTTATTCCTTCTTCAAAGGTTTTAAACTATATTCTTTGCCAGCAGTTAAATTCAATTTGGAGGGTTCTCCAATTTATTGGGGCTATCTCTACTCCTACTAATTATGCTATTGTTTCTATAGCAAAATAGTATTTATTTTCCTTTAGATGGTTGTATCTTATTTATGGAAAATTATTTAGTTTCAGGTACTTTTCTTGGTCCTGTGATTTATTTGGATGTTGCAATTGCTTCATTTTGTTCTGTTTACTTTAATATCAAGTATCAGATTATGATTTATTTTAGCATTGTTAAGGGACAACTTTTACTAGACTAGGTGCTGTTGCATTTGTCTTGTTGTTTTGCATTTTTTGATTATGCAAGTCCACTGTATTGACTGGTCCTTTAACTGGACTATCATGCTAATAATTTCATTTGTGTCTTCATTTTATTGAATATTTTCGCAAATGAGGGTTAATCTATGTCTTTAGCTATTTTTAGCTAGAAGAATTTTGTGATTTTTAAAAAAATCCATATTTCTTTTGTTCTAAGATAATCAATTATTTGTTTTATAATTGGATTCAATTCTTAACTGTTACTCTGGGCTTCAAGATTGAGTTCTAAGACTAAAACTTTAAGCTTATACTAGTTTAGTTGTTCTTATTAAGGAACGAATTCCTGAATTCTTTCCCAAGTAACATGTTTTTAAATTGGAAATTTTTCAGTTCGAAATCAGCTCCCTAAAATTGCGATGTACGTGCCGTATTCCAGCTTGGCTGGCAAGGGGCAGGTTTAGACTTCTTTGAAATTTATTTCTATTCGGTCCAAATTTCTTTGATTTTATTCCAGTAAGGCTAACACTTTCTTTAAGTGTGTTTCGGTCCCATATATTTTGGGTACTGTTGAAGCATGGCTGGGCACCCATGGGGTTCAAGCACTGCTCAGACCTGGAATCTTCTGGGGTATTTCTTCCAGTTCCATTTTTAGGAACTGGGTTTTGGAGTTTTATTCAAACTATTCTGCCTTTTTTTGGTCAGTGATAGCATTATTTGTTTTCATTAGATACAATAAATGCATATTTTCATTTTTCTGTTTTCATTCAGATTATTTTCTGAGGATGCGGAATCTCATATGATTCACTTTGCTCTTCAGAACATAGTTAGAGGATCTTTTTTTCAAAAGCTCTTGATTCCTCACACAAGGGTCACCTTTTTTAGGTTTCCAGATAGTTTGTGTCACTGTCTTTGTCTCTATCAGACAAAGGACAATTTTATTGTGTTCTGTTTGTCGGTACCTTTAGTCTCTATTATTTCCTTCAGTTGCTATATATGCATAGAAGTTTTAGGTCTTATGGCCACAGCATTGGATTTAATTCCCTTTGCTAATTTTCAATAGAAAGAACCTTTCCAGTCTTTTATGCTGAATTATGGTGCAGGGTTTCTAGGATTTCGCATTTTAAATCTTCGAATCCTAATATTTATCTCTCTTGATTTGGTCGTTAAGATCACCATCATTTAGTTCTACAGGTCTCTTCGTTTCTTTCAACCTGGACCATGATCTCTACAGATGTGAGTCTTTTTGGTTGGGATGCTGTCTGCGGATCTCTGTCAGCACAAGGGGTTTGGAAATCTCAGGAGGCGAGATTACCATTTGATATTTTAGAACTCCGTGTTTTCTCAGCATTTTTCAGTTAGTTTCTTTTTGAAGAAGAGACGTTTAATGTTTTTCAGACAATATCACTACTATGGTGTATGTCAATCATCAGAGTAGGACTATCAGTCCTTAGGCTGTGACAGAAGTGTCTCGAATATTAGCTTGGGCTAAATCCAGCTCCTATCTAAATTCTGTGTTTTTTCCCCCAGGTATAGATATTTGGGAAGCGGATTATCTCTGTTAATCAAGCTTTTCTTCCGGGAGAATGGTCTCTCTTACCCAGATATGTTTTTCATCTCATCTGAATAAAGAACTTCCCAGGGGCCTATTAAGGTCCGGGAATCTTCAGGCGGAAGTAGTGTATGCATTAACATTTCTTTGGAATTATCTTTTTGCCTATTTCTTTCCGCCTCTAGTTCTTCTTCCAAAATTCTTATGGAGTATTTGTTTGTTATGCTGGTAGCTCCAGCATGGCCTCTCAGGTTTTGGTATATGAATCTCATTCGGATGGCCAGTTCCCAACGTTGGACACCTCCGTTTAAACCAGACCTTTTTCTTTCTCAAGGCCATTTTTTCCATCAGGATCTCAAATCATTACATTTGAAGGGATGGAGATTGAACACTTGGTTTTTAGTCATAGAGGTTTTTCTGACTCATTGATTAATACTATGTTTCAGGCTCATAAATCTGTCTCTAGAAAGATTTATATTGAGTCTGGAAGACCTACTTTTCTTGGCATTCTTTTAAAATTCATAGAATTTTATTATTTTTTCAGGTTGGTTTGGATAAGGTTTTGTCTTCAATTCTTTGTTAGGACAAATCTCTACTCTTTCTGTTCTTTTTTCACAGAAAGATTGCTAATCATCCTGATATTCAATGTGTTGTACAGGCTTTGGTCCATATCAAGCCTATCATTAATTCAATCTCTCCTCTTTGGAGTCTCAATTTGGTGCTGAGGGCTTTACAGGCTCCTCCGTTTGAAACTATGCATTTTCTGAACGTTAAATTACTTTCTTGGAAAAGTATTGTTCCTTTTGGTTATTTCTTCTACTAGAAGAGTTTTTGAGTTATCTGCTCTTTTTTTGTGAATATCCTTTTCTGATTTTTCATCAGGATAAGGCAGTGTTACTTCCTGATATTCATCATTTTGTTCAGGTTTTGATTCGTATCAAACCTGTCATTAAGCCAATTTCTCCTCCTTGGAGTCTTAATTGGGTTCTGAAGGTTTTTCAGGCTCTTCTATTTTGAGCATATGCTTGCTCTGGACATTCATTACTTTCATGGAAAGTATTGCTCTTTTTGGACATCTCTTAAGCTAGAACAGTTTTTGAATTATCGGTTCTTTCTTGTGAATCTCCTTGTTCTGATTTTTCATTAGGATAAGGTGTTTTTTTACTGTCCTCATTTCAATTTTCACCTAAGTTGTGAATTCTAACAACATTAGTGGAGGAATTATTGTCTTTTCCTTGTGTCCTAATCCTAAGAATTCTTTGGTAAGATTCTTACATTCTTTAGGATGTGGTAAGAGTTTTGAAATATTATGTTGAAGCTACTCAGATTTCAGTCAGACTTCTAGTCTATTTGTTATCTTTTCTGGTTTTAGGAAGGTCAGAAGGCTTCTGCCATGTCTTTGGCATCTTGGTTAAGCTTTTGATTCTTCATGCTTATTTGGAGTCGGATTATTCCCCGTCTCAGAGGATTACGGCTCATTCTACTAGGTCAGTTTCTACTTCCTGGGCTTTTTAAGAATGAAGCTTCTGTTGATCAAATTTGCAAAGCAATGACTTGGTCTTCTTTGCATACTTTTACTAAATTCTACCATTTTAATGTTTTCTCTTCTTTAGAAGCAGTTTTTGGTAGAATAGTACTTCAGGCAGCTGTTTCAGTTTGATTCTTCTGCTTATAATTTCAGTTTTTTTTTCATTATTAAAATTGAAACTTTTGATTTGGGTAGTGGATTAACTTTTCAGCGGAATTGGCTGTCTTTATTTTATCCCTCCCTCTCTAGTGACTCTTGCGTGGAAGTTCCACATCTTGGGTATTTATAATCCCATACGTCACTAGCTCATGGACTCTTGCTAATTACATGAAAGAAAACATAATTTATGTAAGAACTTACCTGATAAATTCATTTCTTTCATATTAGCAAGAGTCCATGAGGCCCACCCTTTTTTGTGGTGGTTATGATTTTTTTGTATAAAGCACAATTATTCCAATTCCTTATTTTTTATGCTTTCGCTCTTTTCTTATCACCCCACTTCTTGGCTATTCGTTAAACTGAATTGTGGGTGTGGTGAGGGGTGTATTTATAGGCATTTTAAGGTTTGGGAAACTTTGCCCCTCCTGGTAGGAATGTATATCCCATACGTCACTAGCTCATGGACTCTTGCTAATATGAAAGAAATGAATTTATCAGGTAAGTTCTTACATAAATTATGTTATCTCCTCCCTTCCCTCCCACTCCAGTCATTCTCTTTGCCTGTGTTAGTGATAGGAAGAGGTAAAGTGAGGTGTTAGTTTAGATTCTTCAATCAAGAGTTTATTATTTTCAAAATGGTGCCAGTGAGTGCTATTTTACAATAGGGTGTTGCTGTATTCCTTGTCAGCCTCTAGAGTAGAGCTACAGGTGACTTTAAAGCAATGGGAACTGGTGTTATTACTATCACTGTGCCTCCCATACTAGTGCTGCCCTGCTGTTGATGGTCTTAGCAGATATAAACTAAGGCCCTTCTGTATTCACAGAGCTGCAGGAGGAAGAAGACCTCTTGATACTGTGAGACTTGTCATGCTGTCGCTCAGCATAGAGGTAAGTGCAGTCTTTCATTTCTGGGGCTTTTGGTATATCTCAGAATTGGCTGTACACTTCTAATCTCTTGGGAACTATGGGCTCCTAGTAAGGGCTTTCCTATTTACAGAGTGTGTGGGTTCTCATGGGACACGAAACAGCTATATATGTGTTCAGATGGTGCTGGATGTTATCAATGCACTTGAGACACTGTTAATGCTTAACTATATACTTTATTGGTTTTCATAAGACAGAGTCTCCTTTGGAGTGGCTGTTAGATGCAAGGTGTGATTTGGGCTGACGCTTAGAATATGTTGCCGGAGTCTGGTTAATGTACTCTGGTTTGCGGCTTGTGTTCACTTTTTTCCGATGGATCGGATCTTTTTGGTGTAGACATCCACGATGGGCGGAGTTTTACTTGGCGTGCTTTGTTAGTTTGCCTCGCAGTGCTCTCCTATTCCGGAAGTCACCAGCTGTTTGTGAAGCATCGCGAGTGACGCCTCGGCCGCATGGTTTGCATGTTAAAGCAATCGGTCTTAGGCACAGCTCCGGATTGTTCCTTGTAGTGGTCGGAGGACAGTGGGGGCAGGTAGGTAGGCGCCTCAGCAGAGCTGTTGAGACGAGGTGCTGTTGGTAACAAAAAAACATTTCTGAAGTTCAGTTATAATGAATTGCAGTGCATCAGAATTTTTTTTATTTTATTTCTTAAAGAGACAGTGTCTTGTCAGGATTATTATTTTTTTTACATTTTGGTACATTAATTCTGAATTTGTATAATTTTCCTGCCTTCAGATGACATCCAGGCTGTAACTTGCTCTATGTGTTTGGATGCCACTGTGGAACCTCCAGTTTCTTTTTGTCCCTCATGTTGTGAGAGGGCCTTATATTATAGGGACAACATTTTTTTGATAAACCTTTGCCTAAGGCAGATGCTTCTCAGGAGTCTATAGATGAGATGCAAGGTATGCCGCAGCTTTCTCCCCAAGCGTCACAGCCCTTAACGCCCGCGCAAGCAGGGTAATGTATTTCCCCAGTGTCTGCAGCATTTACTTTTTTATAGACATTGCTGCAGTGATGTCCTCTACACTTTCTGATGCGTTATCCAGTCTTCCTATATCGCACGGCAAGCGTACAAGAAGGGACACCTATGTAGGCAATTCTGCCCCTGATACTATGGTGGTGATTGCGGATGTACCTTCCCGGGATTCTGAGTTGGAGAGTACGTAGGTGCTCTCTGAGGGTGAACTCTCTGAATCGGGGAGTGCTTTGCCCTTGACTGATATGGTTTCCTTCAGGTTTAAGCTTGAACACCTCCGTTTATTACTGAGGGAGGTGTTGGTTACTCTGGATGACTGTGACTCTATAGTGGTTCCGCCAGAGAAATTGAGTAAGTTAGACAGATACTTGGAAGTTCCTTCTTATTCAGATGTCTTTCCAGTTCCTAAGAGGACCTCAGAGATTATTGCGAAGGAATGGGAAAGACCAGGCATTCCCTTTTCTCCTTTCTCCCCAAGCGTCACAGCCCTTAACGCCCGCACAAGCAGGGTAATGTATTTCCCCAGTGTCTGCAGCATTTACTTTAAAAGACATTGCTGCAGTGATGTCCTCTACACTTTCTGATGCGTTATCCAGTCTTCCTATATCGCACGGCAAGCGTACAAGAAGGGACACCTATGTAGGCAATTCTGCCCCTGATACTATGGTGGTGATTGCGGATGTACCTTCCCGGGATTCTGAGTTGGAGAGTACGTAGGTGCTCTCTGAGGGTGAACTCTCTGAATCGGGGAGTGCTTTGCCCTTGACTGATATGGTTTCCTTCAGGTTTAAGCTTGAACACCTCCGTTTATTACTGAGGGAGGTGTTGGTTACTCTGGATGACTGTGACTCTATAGTGGTTCCGCCAGAGAAATTGAGTAAGTTAGACAGATACTTGGAAGTTCCTTCTTATTCAGATGTCTTTCCAGTTCCTAAGAGGACCTCAGAGATTATTGCGAAGGAATGGGAAAGACCAGGCATTCCCTTTTCTCCTTCGCCTGTGTTTAAAAAGATGTATCCTATAGCTAACGCTATTAGGGATTCTTGGCAGACGGTCTCTAAAGTAGAGGGAGCCATTTCTACCCTGGCCAAACGGACTACTATTCCTATCGAGGATAGTTGTGCCTTTAAGAACCCTATGGATAAAAAGTTGGAGGGTCTCCTTAAGAAGGTTTACGTTCACCAAGGATTCCTTTTGCAGCTGGCGGCCTGCATTGTTACAGTGACCAGTGCGGCTGCTTACTGGTTTGATGCTCTAGAAGAGTCTCTTAAGACAGAGACTCCCTTGGAAGAGATACAGGATCGGATTAAAGCTCTTAAGTTAGCTAATTTGTTTATTATGGATGTTTCTCTGCAGATTATTAAATTGGCGGCTAAGAGTTCGGGTTTTGCCATCTTAGCACGTCAGGCTTTATAGTTAGTCTTGGTCTGTGGATGTGTCATCCAAGTCTAAGCTTTTGGCTATTCCTTACAAGGGGAAGACTCTGTTCGGACCTGACTTGAAGGAAATTATTTCAGACATAATGGGAGGCAAGGGTCATCTCCTCCCTCAGGATAAAAAGTCCAAACAGAGAGGGCGACAGAGTAATTTTTGTTCCTTTCGAAATTTCAAGGGAATTCCCTCTTCCACTAAACAGGAAGGGAATTATTCACAAACCAAGTCCACTTGGAGACCCAACCAGTCTTGGAACAAGGGTAAACAATCCAAGAAGCCTGCTGCCACTACCAAGTCGGCATGAAGGGTCGGGTCCCTATCCGGGACCGGATCTAGTAGGGGGCAGACTTTCTCTCTTTGTCCAGGCTTGGATAAGAGACGTTCAGGATCCCTGGACACTAGAAATTGTGTCTCAGGGGTATCAGTTGGAGTTAAAAAATTCCTTCCCAGAGAAAGGTTTCTTCTTTCACTATTATCTGCAGACCAGATAAAAAGAGAGGCGTTCTTACGCTGTGTAGGAGACTTCTCCTTCAAGGGAGTAATATGTCCCGTTCCTATACAAGAACAGGGACAGGGGTTTTATTCAAATCTGTTTGTAGTTCCCAAAAAGGAGGGAACGTTCCGACCTATTTTAGATCTCAAAAGTCTGAACAAATTTCTCAGAGTTCCATCCTTCAAGATGGAAACTATTCGTACCATTCTTCCATTGATCCAGGAGGGTCAATTTATGACTACCGTGGATCTAAAGGATGCATATCTTCAAGTTCCTATCCACAGGGATCATCACAAGTTCCTGAGATTTGCCTTTCTGGACAAACATTTTCAGTTCGTGGCTCTTCCTTTCGGTCTGGCCACAGCACCCAGAATTTTCACAAAGGTTCTGGGGTCTCTGCTGGCAGTTATAAGACCTCTGGGTATTGCAGTGGCGCCTTATCTAGACGATATTCTGATCCAGGCGTCATCTTATCAGCTAGCAAAGTCTCACACCGAAAACATAAATGTGACAATAGTCACTAGAGGGCGCTAATATGACAGTGTATACTATTTAGATATGTTAGTACATCCCTAAGGTGAAGCTCACCATAAATGAACACAATATTATGTGATATTCCACACAGTAAAATGATTAATAAAGAACCATATAATCCCTTGTGAATATCGATATTATAAAGTTAATAGCGCTATTGCTATTCAAAATACAGTAATGTAAGATAGATACAAAAATATTTATGATAACAATTATAAGAAAAGCTGCACCTCTTAAACCTTGAGCTTAAAAAGCTGTGGGATATACTATGCAAATGTGTGAACACAACAAGAGGGCACTACAAAATATACTGCTAAAATCAAGTGTGCAGTAAATTACCATGAAATATACAGTGTCCGTCTAAATACTATAATGTGAGAATGGAAAGTGGACCCTCACTATATATTAGTATCTCATTAAAAATCAGTCCACAATAAAGTGATCTAAACAGACCAGTCCATAGTTTGACATAAAGGTCCCTGTAGACGAAAAATCCGGAAGTGTTCTCTGCCCTGATTCTGAGATGGGGCAGGCCGGAATTAGATCTCATGGTATCTCATCAGAATGCCAAGCTTCCGAGGTACGGGTCCAGGTCCAGGGATCCTCGGGCCGAGCTGATAGATGCCTTGGCAGTGCCTTGGTCTTTCAGCCTAGCTTATGTATTCCCTCCATTTGCTCTCCTTCCCCGGGTAATTGCTTGAGTCAAACAGGAGAGGGCATCGGTGATCCTCATCGCTCTTGCTTGGCCTCACAGGACTTGGTATGCCGGTCTGGTGGACATGTCATCTCAGCCACCATGGAAGCTTCCATTGAGGAAAGACCTTCTCATTCAGGGACCCTTCCATCATCCAAATCTAGTTTCTCTGCAGCTAACTGCTTGGAGATTGAACGCTTGATTTTATCTAAGCGAGGGTTTTCTGATTCGGTCACCTTGATTCAGGCACGTAAGCCTGGTACTAGAAAAATTTACCATAAGATATGGCGTAAATATATTTATTGGTGCGAATCCAAGGGCTACTCATGGAGTAGGGTTTGGATTCCCAGGATTTTGTCTTTTCTCCAAGACGGATTGGAGAAAGGATTGTCAGCGAGTTCCTTAAAGGGACAGATTTCTGCTTTATCTACTTTGTTACACAAGCGTCTGGCAGATGTTCCAGATGTTCAATCTTTTTGTCAGGTTCTGACTAGAATCAGGCCTGTGTTTAGACCAATTGCTCCTCCTTGGAGTTTGAATTTAGTTCTCTCAGTTCTTCACAGGGTTCCGTTTGAATGCATTCCATAGATATTAAGTTATTATCTTGGAAAGTTTTATTTTTGGTTGCTATTTCTTCTGCTTCCAGAGTATCTGAGCTTTCAGCATTACAATGTGATTCTCCTTATCTTATTTTTCATTCGGATAAGGTGGTGTTACGTACCAAACTTGGTTTTCTTCCTAAGGTTGTTTCAAATAAAAATATTAATCAGGAAATTGTTGTTCCTTCCTTGTGTCCTAATCCTGCTTCTAAGAAGGAGCAGCTGTTGCATAATTTGGACGTGGTACGGTCGTACTTACAGGCAACTATGGATTTTTGTCAATCGTCTTCCCTGTTTGTTGTGTTTTCTGGGAAGCGTAGGGGTCAGAAAGCTACGGCTACTTCTCTCTCATTTTGGCTGAAGAGTATCATCCGTTTTGCATATGAGACTGCTGGACAGCAGCCTCCTGAACGAATTACGGCTCATTCCACTAGGGCTGTGTCTTGAACAGATTTGCAAAGCTGCAACTTGGTCATCTCTTCACACTTTTTCCAAATTTTACAAATTCAATACTTTTGCCTTGTCTGAGGCTGTTTTTGGGAGAAAAGTTCTTCAAGCAGTGGTGCCTTCTGTTTAGGTGCCCTGTCTTGTCCCTCCCTTTTCATCTGTGTACTATAGCTTTGGTATTGTATCCCACAAGTAAGGATGAAATCCGTGGACTCATTGTATCTTGTAAAAGAAAAGGAAATTTATTCATAGCTTTTGGTGGCTTTAAAGCAATGGGAACTGGTGGGACATAATTCTCACTGCGCCTCCCATATTTTCTGCTGCCCTTATCCTGATGGCCTAAGCAAACTCTAACTCAGGGCTTATCATTTTCCACAGGGCTATATGAGGAAGAGGACCTCTTAAACCTGATGGACTGTCCTGCTGTCGGACAACATTATGGTAAGTGCAGACCTTTTATTCTGGGGACTACTATAAGACTCAGAAGAAAGTGGGCACTTCAAATTTAACCTTATTTGTATCAGGCTAATAGAGCATTTGACTTGGGACTTGGAACTCTCTAGGTATGGAGGGTGCTTTTATGACAGCGCAATGTACGGGCACTGGGGCAGGGAGAAAGCTGAAATATAGTTTGCATTGTCTCTATAATTTTAAGCCGATCGGACTGTGTAGTTATTAACACCCACGAAGGGCGGGCCAGTATTTTGCACGCTTTGTATTTTCACTGCGCAATTTTTCACTTAGTCCGGCAACCGTAGAAGGTTCCGGTTTATATGGGAGGCTATCGGACTTTCAGGCAGGCAGAACAGTGCTTTCTTTTCTTTGCTCTAGAACCGCATGGTTGGTATTAAAAAAGCAAGCGGTTGTTGAGACTTGTACTTCTACTCCAAAGCGATAAGGACTTGGAATTGCAACGAGACTGGTCGGCAGGTAGGCGCCTCAGCAGAGCTGCTGAGGCGTAGAGGTGTTTGACTGTGTTAAAAACGTTTTTTTCATTTAACATAAAAGGGATACGTTTTTATTTTAAACAGGAAAATAGTTGCATTAAAATTTTAAAGGCACAGTATCCTGTTATTTTTCAAGTTTAATAAGTACATTATTTACAATTTGGCTTCCATTTTACATTTGAACAAAAGTTCAGTTTTAAAATTTAAAGGACCAGTAACAATTTTTTTTATTTTATTTTTATTAAAAAAATTGTACAATTTTAAGATGGATTTAGAAACTGTGCAAGATGTTACTTGCGCAATGTGTTTGGATGCCAATGTGGAACCACCAGTTCCTTTTTGTCCCTCATGTATTGAAAGGGTTTTAAACTATAGAGATAAAATGTTTGGCAATTCCTTACATGGGAAAGACCTTGTTTGGACCTGGCTTGAAGGAAATTATCTCGGATATCACTGAAGGCAAGGGTCATCTCCTGCCTCAAGATAAAAGAACCAAGCAGAAAGGACGACAAAGTAATTTTCTTTCCTTTCGAAATTTCAAGGGGAACTCCTCTTCTTCCTCTAAACAGGAAGGAAACTATTCACAATCTAAGTCTACTTGGAGACTCAACCAATCTTGGAACAAGAGTAAACAATGCAAGAAATTTGATGCTGATTCGAAGTCAGCACGGCACCCAGAATTTTCACAAAGGTTCTGGGGTCTCTGCTGGTGGTTCTAAAACCGTGGGGCAATGCGGTGGCACCTTATCTGGACGATACTTTAATACAGGCGTCATCTTGTCAGCAAGCAAGGTTCCATACCGACATTTTGCTATCCTTCCTGAGAACTCACGGGTGGAAGGTAAATCTGAAAAAGAGTTCTTTAATCCCGAAGACAAAGGTGCCCTTCTTGGGAACTCTGATCGATTCTATATCCATGAGAATTTTTCTGACAGAGGTCAGAAAATCAAAGATTCTGGATACATGTCGAGCCCTTCAGTCCACTCCTCAGCCGTCAGTGGCTCAGTGCATGGAGGTCATCGGATCGATGGTGGTGGCAATGGACATCTTACCGTTTGCTCGTTTTCACCTCAGGCCTCTGCAGTTAAGCATGCTCAGGCAGTGGAATGGAGATTATACAGATTTGTCCCCTCGAATAACCCTGGAACAGGAGACGAGGGACTCTCTTCAATGGTGGTTGTCTCTGGATCATCTATCCCAGGGGACATGCTTTCGCAGACCTTCATGGGTGATTGTGACAACGGACGCCAGCTTTTTAGGATGGGGAGCAGTCTGGGACTCTCTAAATGGACTCAGGCAGAGTCTTCTCCTTCCTATCAACATCCTAGATCTGAGGGCGATCTTCAATGCTCTTTGGGCCTGGCCTCAGTTTGCTTCAGCCTAATTCATCAGATTCCAGTCGGACAACATAACGACAGTGGCTTACATCAATCATCAGGGAGGAATGAGGAGTTCCTTAGCGATGACCGAAGTAGCCAAGATAATCCAGTGGGCGGAGGCGCATTTTTGCCATCTGTCAGTGATCCACATCCCAGGGGTGGACAACTGGGAGGCGGATTTTCTGAGCAGGCAGACCTTTCATCCGGGAGAGTGGGAACTCCATCCGGAAATATTCTCCAACCTGATTCTCAAATGGGGTCGGCTGGAGTTGGATCTCATTGCATCTTGTCAGAATGCCAAGCTCCCTAGGTACGGGTCCAGGGACCCCCAGGCGGAACTAATAGATGCCTTGGCAGTTCCTTGGTCCTTCAGCCTAGCATATCTATTTCCCCCGTTTGCTCTTCTTCCCCAGATTATTGCTCAAATCAAACAGGAGAAGGCATCAGTGATCCTCATCGCTCCTGCGTGGCCTTGCAGGATTTGGTATGCCGATCTGGTGGACATGTCATCCCTGCCACCTTGAAAACTTCCATTGAGGAGGACCTTCTCATGCAAGGACCCTTCCTTCACCCAAATCTAGTGTCTCTGAAGCTGACTGCTTGGAGATTAAACGCTTAATCTTATCCAAGCTGGGTTTCTCTGGTTCGGTCATAGATACCTTAATTCAGGCATGCAAGCATGTTACTAGAAAGATTTACCATAAGATATGGCGTAAATATCTTTATTGGTGTGAATCCAAGGGCTACTTATGGAGTGGAGTTAGGATTCCCAGGATTTTGGCTTTTCTCCAAGAAGGATTGGAGAAGGGTTTATCGGCAAGTTCCCTAAAGGGTCAGATCTCTGCCTTATCTATTTTGTTACACAAGCGCCTGGCAGATGCCCCAGATGTTCAATCCTTTTGTCAGGCTTTGATTAGAATCAGGCCTGTGTTTAAACCAATTGCTCCTCCATGGATTTTGAATTTAGTTCTTAAAGTTCTTCAAGGGGTTCCGTTTGAGCTTATGCATTCCATAGATATTAAGTTGTTATCTTGGAAAGTTTTATTTCTTGTTGCCATTTCTTCAGCTAGAAGAGTGTTTGAGCTTTCGGCATTACAATATAATTCACCTTACCTTATTTTTCATTTTTTTCATTCAGGTAGTTTTACGTACTAAACTTGGTTTTCTTCCTAAGGTTGTTTCAGACAGGAACATTCATCAGGAGATTGTTGTTCCTTCATTGTGTCCTAATCCTTCTTCTCAGAAGGAACTTCTTCTGCATAATTTGGACGTAGTCCGTGCTTTAAAATTTTACTTACAAGCGACTACGGACTTTCGTCAATCGTCTTCTGTTTGTCATTTTTTCTGGAAAACGTAAGGGTCAGAAAGCTACGGCTACCTCTCTTTATTTTTGGCTGGAGTATCATCTGTTTTGCATATGAGACTGCAGGACAGCAACCTCCTGAAAGAGTTACGGCTCATTCCACCAGGGCTGTTGCTTCCTCATGGGCATTCAAAAATGAAGCTTCTGTTGAACAGATTTGCAAGGCTGACACTTGGTCCTCTCTTCACACTTTTTCTAAATTTTACAAATTTGATACCTTTGCTTCGGCTGAATTTGTTTTTGGGAGAAAAGTTATTCAAGCAGTGGTGCCTTCCGTTTAGGTTCCCTGTCTTGTCCCTCCCTTATCATCCGTGTACTCTTGCTTTGGTATTGTATCCCACAAGTAAGGATGAAATCCGTGGACTCATCGTGTCTTTAAAAAGAAAAGAAAATTTATGCTTACCTGATAAATTTCTTTCTTTTTAGACACGATGAGTCCACGACCCGCCCTGTTTTCTGAGACAGGTTATCAGACACCTCTGCACCTTGGCTTTACCTTTCTCTTCCTAACTTCGGTCGAATGACTGGAGTGGGAGGGAAGGGAGGAGCCTATATAACAGCTTTGCTGTGGTGCTCTTTGCCTCCTCCTGCTGGCCAGGAGGCGTAATCCCACAAGGATGACATCCGTGGACTCATCGTGTCTAAAAAGAAACAACTTTATCAGGTAAGCATAAATTTTCTTTTTTCAAAATTCTATAAATTTGACACTTTTGCCTCCTGAGGCCGCTTTTGGGAGAAAGGTTCCTTAAGCAGTGGTGCCTTCCGTTTAGGTTCCCTGTCTTGTCCCTCCCTTATCATCTGTGTACTCTAGCTTGCGTATTGATTCCCATTAGTATGATCCGTGGGCTCATCGTGTCATTAGAAAGAAAACAAAATTTATGCTTACCTGATAAATTTCTTTCTTTCTTGACAAGATGAGTCCACGGCCCGCCCTGTTCTTTAGACAGGGTGTTAGTATGTTATAAACTTCAGACACACTTGCACCTTGTTACTTCCTTTCTCTCCTTTACTTTGGTCGAATGACTGGGGTGGGAAGGAAGGGAGGTGATATTTAACAGCTTTGCTGTGGTGCTCTTTGCCGCCTCCTGCTGGGCAGGAGTGATATATCTCATTAGTAATTAGATAATAATCGTGTCAAGAAATAAATAAATTTATCAGGTAAGCATAAATTGTGTTTTCCTTCGGGCTGATGAGTCCATAGCTTCATAACATGTGGGATGTATTACAGCCTATCAATGGGAGGTCAATAACCCTCACAGCTTTAGCCCCTTCCACCTCCTCTCCAGTTTACGTATAGCAGAGGAGGGAGACAGAAAGCAGGGTTACAAGGTGCAAATGAGAACGGTCACCCATATTCAAAAATTGGGTGGGGGGTCTGTGGACTCATCAGCCCGAAGAAAATTTATTAAGTATAAATTCTGTTTCTAATGACACGGTGAGTCCACAAATCATCAATTACTGTTGGGAATATCACTCCTGGCCAGCAGGAGGAGGCAAAGAGCACCACAGCAAAGCTGTTAAGTATCACTTCCCTTCCCACAACACAATCCCACATTCTCTTTGCCTCTAGTACAAGGAAGAGGTGAAGCTTGTTAGTTTGAAATATCTGAGAAGATAGCACTTGGGGCAATATCTCTGAGTTGGTTTATTTTTTCTACCTTTTTAGAAAGCGGAGCACTGTTTTATACTTTATGCTTGTGTCTGTACCCTGCATAGATTTGTGTGGTGCAGCAGGGTGAAGCGCAATGTTTGCGCGCTTCTCCCCATGCCGTTTATTGTGGTCCCGCCGCCTTCTACCTGCAGGTAGGAGAAGCACCATTTTGGATTATAGTTTTGATGACACCGCGGAGCTGTGCTTCTAGGATGATCGGTCCTGAGATAGTGCTGTTAGGCAGAGTTTCAGTTTTTTGCTGGAATTCTTGAGTGTGTAATTTTATTATGCTTTTTATTTAAAAAATAAAAAAAAAGATTGAAAAATAAACTCCGGCGAAAAAATGTTTTCTCCCGGTACAGTGCACAATTGCCATTTATGCTTTTTGCATAAGTTCCAAATACTCTTGTTTTTATTTTGTTTCTCATAAAATAAGGAATCCTTATCATAATTCCACTAAGATTGTTTGCTAAAAGATGGAACAGTGGTCTATTCCTTATTATATTTTACGTCCAGCAAATCTATATAAATTTAAAGTGACAGGGTCATTTTATATTTCTTTCTAATGACACGATGAGTCCACGGATCATCTAATTACTATTGGGAATATCACTCCTGCCCAGCAGGAGACGGCAAAGAGCACCACAGCAAAGCTGTTAAATATTACCTCCCTTCTCTCCAACCCCAGTCATTCTCTTTGCCTACGTTAGAGCAAGGAAGTGGTAAAGTTAGGTGTTAGGAAAAGATTCTTCATGCAAGATTTTTTTTTTTTTAAGAAGTACAAGATTGTTCTGTTTTGCTCTAGTGTGTAGCTGTAGTCCATATCAGTCTCTTCAGTAGAGCAGTGGTGGCTTTAAAGCAATGGGAACTTGTGGGACATAATTCTCACTGCGCCTCCCATGTATTTATGCTGCCCTACCCATGCAAGCCTGAGTAAGATTACTGAGTCTTTGTTTCTATCCACAGGTCCATATGAGGGAACTGGCCTCCCAAACCTAGTGAGCTGTCGTGCTGCCTGGCAGAAGTATTAAGGTAAGTGCTAACTTTATATTTTTCTGAGACATGCAGAGAAAAAGGATAGCACTTTTACTTTCATTGGGACAAATTACATTCCTATGACAGGGGAATATTTGTTAAGGGCAGCGGAACAGGCACTGGGGACGAGGAGAACTGGCTCTTGGTGGTGTATGTTTTTTTATACTTTACTCCCAACGGCTGTATTAATTGAATTAGCCGATCGGGAGTTTTAAGGTTACGCCCACGATGGGCAGAGTTAGATACGGCGGCAGTTCCTATTGCGCGCCTTTTTTCTAGCCCTGTTTGTCACTTCCTGTGTCTCCGGAGGGAAATTCAACTGCGTCACAGATTCAGCAGCTTTGAGGTTACGGACCGCAGTGTTTATAGAGTTGAGTCCGGATCAGTCACAAAGTAGTTTACTTCGTTAGAGGCAGGCAGGTAAGCACCTCAGCAACGCTAAGCTGAGGTGTAGAGTCGTCTGAAATTCATTTTGGGGGCTAAGGTGTAATTTTAATAGTTGAAAAATAAATCAACTATTTTGTTCATTTAAAATTTAAAGAAACAGTAACAAATTTTTTAACCTTTTGTTGGGGGATATTTTCTGAGTTAAATATCAGTTGTCTGTTTATTGGTGAATAAAGATGGACCAAGAAACCCTGCAAGAAGTTAAATGTTCTTTATGTTTTGATGCTAATGTAGAACCACCAATCCCTTTCTGCTCCTCATGTATTGAGAGATCTATACATTATAGGGATAGACTTTTTTCTGAGCCAACATTGTCTAAGGCGGATACTGTTCAGGAGTCTTCTGACAATGTTCAAAATATGCCGCAGCTTTCTCCTCAAGCGTCCCAAAGTTTAGCGTCCATACAGCCAGTGCCCTGTGCTTCCTCTATTACTCCACCTGGAGTTACCTTGCAAGACATCGCTTCCCTAATGTCATCAGCGGTATCTGATGCGTTGTCTGCTTTTCCCATGCTGCAGGGAAAGCGCAAGAGGAAATGTAATCAATCTATGAATAAGGTTGCTGACACAGTAGTGGCTATTCCGAATGTTTCTTCCCACAAACCTGAAGAGGAAGATACTTCAGTAGCATCTGAGGGTGAAATCTCAGACTCAAGACAGTTTTATACCTTTAACTGATACTGAAGTTGTTTCTTTCAGGTTCAAGCTTGAACACCTCCTTTGATTACTTAAGGAGGTTTTAGCTACCCTGGACGACTCCGACACTACTGTTGTAGTCAATCCTAAGAAGTCTAGCAAACTAAACAAGTATTTTGACGTGCCCTCCATGGTAGAGGTATTTCCTGTACCAGATAGGGCTACAGACATTATTGCCAAGGAATTGGAGAGAGCGGGTATCCATTTTTCTCCATCCCCTATAGTTAAAAAGATGTTTCCTATCGCAGACTCTATCAAGAAGTCTTGGCAGACGTTACCCAAAGTGGAAGGAGTAATTTCCACGCTAGCCAAGAGAACAACTATTCCCATAGAGAATAGTTGTTCCTTTAAGGATCTTATGGATAAGAAGTTAGAGGGGTTGCTCAAGAAGATGTATGTACACCAGGGTTTGCAATGGCAACCTGTGGTTTGTATTGCTACTGTCACTAGTGCGGCAGCATACTGGTTTGATGCGTTGTCTGATTCTATTCGGACAGACACTCCCCTCGAAGAAATCCAGGATAGGATAAAGGCCCTTGAAGGGACACTGAACCCAAATTTTTTCTTTCGTGATTCAGATAGAGCATGCAATTTTAAGCAACTTTCTAATTTACTGATGATATCAATTTTTCTTCGTTCACTTGCTATCTTTATTTGAAAAAGAAGGCATCTAAGCTTCTTTTTTGGTTCAGAACTCTGGATAGCACTTTTTTATTGGTGGATGAATTTGTCCACCAATCAGCAAGAATAACCCAGGTTATTCACCAAAAATGGGCCGGCATCTAAACTTACATTCTTGCATTTCAAATAAAGATACCAAGAGAATGAAGAAAATGTGATAATATGAGTAAATTAGAAAGTTGCTTAAAATTGCATGCTCTATCTGAATCACAGAAGAAAATTTTTGGGTTCAGTGTCCCTTTAAATTGGCCAACTCCTTTATCACGGATGCTTCCCTTCAGGTTATTAAGCTGGGAGCTATGATTTCTGGTTTTGCCGTACTGTCCCGCAGAGCCTTATGGTTCAATTCTTGGTCTGCGGATGTGTCATCTAAGTCTAAACTTTTGGCGATTCCTTACAAGGGAAAGACCTTGTTTGGACCGGGTTTAACGGAAATAATTTCTGACATTACGGGAGGAAAGGGCCATTTCCTCCCTCAGGATAAGAGAAACAAACAAAAGGGACGTCAGAGTAATTTTCGTTCCTTTCAAAATTTCACGGGAAATCCTTCCACTTCCTCTTCCAAGCAGGAGCAATCCAAGCCTTCCTGGAGGCCCAATCAGTCTTAGAACAAGGGAAAACAATCCAAGAAGCCTGCTATTGAATCAAAAGCAGACTTTCCTTCTTCACTCAGGCTTGGGTTTGAGATGTTCAGGATCCCTGGGCGGTGGACATCATGTCCAAGGGATACAAGCTTGCCACAGCTCCCAGAATTTTTTCAACGTTTCTTGGATCTCTGTTGGCGGTGCTCCGATTGCTGGGCATTGCAGTGGCGCCTTATCTGGACGACATTCTGGTTCAGACGCCATCCTTTCAACAAGCAAGATCCCACACGGAAATGTTATCTTTCCTGTGATTTCACGTATGGAAGGTAAATTTGGAGAAAAGTTCCTTAGTTCCAAATACAAGGGTAATTTTTTTGGGTACCATAATAGATTCCGTATCAATGAAAATTTTTCTGACAGAAGTCAGGAAATCAAAGATTTTCAATTCTTGTCTAGTGCTTCAGTCCTCTCCGCGGCCATCAGTGACTTAGTGCATGGAGGTAATCGGTCTGATGGTAGCGGCAATGGACATCATCCAGTTCGCTCGTTTACACTTCAGACATCTGTAGTTAAGCATGCTCAGTCAGTGGAACGGAGATTATGTGGATCTGTCTCCGCGATTACAGCTGGAGCAGGAGACAAGGAATTCTCTTTTTTGGTAGTTGTCTCAGGATCATCTCTCCCAAGGAACCTGCTTCCGCAGACCCTCTTGGGTGATTGTGACAACAGATGCCAGCCTTCTGGGATGGGGAGCAGTCTGGGGCTCTCTAAAGGCTCAGGGAACATGGACTCGGTCGGAGTCTGTTCTACCCATAAACATTCTGGAGCTGAGAGCAATCTTCAATGCTCTTCTAACCTGGCCTCAGTTAGCCTCGGCTCCGTTCATCAGGTTCTAGTTGGACAACATAACTTCAGTGGCTTACATCAATCATCAGGGAGGAACTCTGAGTTCCTTGGCCATGACAGAGGTAGCCAAGATCATTCAATGGGTGGAGACCCACAATTGCTATCTGTCGGCGATCCACATCCCAGGAGTGGACAACTGGGAGGCGGACTTCCTGAGCAGGCAGACCTTTCACCCGGGGGAGTGGGAACTCCATCCGGAAGTGTTTTTCAGCCTGATTCTCCAATGGGGACAGCTGGATCTGGACCTCATGGCATCACGGCAGAATGCCAAGCTCCCAAGGTACGGGACGAGGTCAAGGGACCCTCAGGCGGTACTGATAGACGCCCTGGCGGTACCTTGGAATTTCAGTCTCGCATACCTATTTCCTCCTTTCGCTCTGCTTCCTCGGGTCATTGCTCGAATCAAGCAGGAAAGGGCGTCGGTGATCCTCATTTCACTGGTGTGGCCTCGTAGGATTTGGTATGCAGACCTGGTGGACATGTCATCTCTTCCCCCTTGGAGACTTCCGTTGAGTAAGGACCGTCTTCTTCAAGGGCCCTTCCTTCATCTAAATCTAGTTTCTCTGAAGCTGACTGCTTGGAGATAGAACGCTTAATTTTATCCAAGCGTGGATTTCCGGAATCGGTCATTGAGACCATGATTCAGGCTTGTAACCTGTGACTAGAAGGATTTACCACAAGATATGGCGTAAATATCTATATTGGTGTGAATCCAAGGGCTACTCTTGGAGTAAAGTTAGGATTCCTAGAATTCTGTCCTTTCTCCAAGAAGGTTTGGAGAAGAGTTTATCGACAAGTTCCCTAAAGGGTAAAATATCTGCCTTGTCTATTTTGTTACATAAACGTCTGGCGGACGTACCAGACGTGCAATCGTTTTGTCAGGCCTTGGTCAGAATCAGGCCTGTGTTCGAGCCAGTTACTCCTCCCTGGAGTCTTAATTTAGTTCTTAGTGTTCTTCAAGGGGCTCCATTTGAGTCTATGCATTCCTTAGATATTAAGTTATCTTGGAAAGTTTTGTTTCTTGTTGCTATTTCATCTGCTCGTAGAGTGTCTGAGCTCTCGGCATTACAGTATGAGTCTCCTTACCTTATTTTCCATTCGGATAAGGTGGTTTTGCGTACTAAGTTCCTCCCTTCCCTTCTCGAAAGGAACGGCTTTGGCACAACCTGGACATGGTGCGTACATTAAAATTCTATTTACAGGCGACTAAGGATTTTCGTCAGTCTTCTGCTCTGTTTGTGGTATTCTCTGGGAAACGTAAGGGTCAGAAAGCTACGGCTACTTCTCTTTCTTTGTGGCTGAAAAATATAATTTGCCTTGCTTATGAAACTGCTGGACAGCAGCCTCCTGAGAGAGCTACGGCTCATTCTACGAGGGCTGTTTCCTCTTCCTGGGCATTCAAAAATGAAGCTTCTGTGGAACAGATTTGCAAGGCTGCAACTTGGTCCGCTCTTCACACTTTTTCAAAATTCTATAAATTTGAAACTTTTGCCTCGGCTGAGGCCGCTTTTGGGAGAAAGATTCTTCAAGAGTGGTGCCTTCCATTCAGGTTCCCTGTCTTGTCCCTCCCTTATCATCTGTGTACTCTAGCTTGGGTATTGATTCCCAATAGTAATTAGATGATCCATGGACTCATCGTGTCATTAGAAAGAATACAAAATTTATGCTTACCTGATAAATTTATTTCTTGACACGATGAGTCCACGGCCCGCCCTGTTCTTTTAAAAGGTTTTTGGTATATTATAAACTTCAGACACCTCTGCACCTTGTTGCTTCCTTTCTCTCCTTTGCTTTGGTCAAATGACTGAGGTTGGAGGGGAGGGAGGTGATATTTAACAGCTTTGCTGTGGTTCTATTTACCGCCTCCTGCTGGGCAGGAGTGATATTCCCAATAATAATTAGATGATCCATGGAGTCGAAGTGTCAAGAAAGAAATAACATTATCAGGTAAGCATAAATTTTGTTTTTTGTTTTAATTATTTTAAATAATTGTATATATTTGTATATTTTATTTTAGCCTTATGTCTCCATGGATGTTGCTGTATAGGCTATTGCCACAGCTTCTCCTCAATCGTCCCAAGTCCTTTTGTTATGGCGTCACACGCAGTGGCCTGCAGTTCCTCTTAGTCTCCTGGAGGAGTGTTTTTGCATGCAGAATTGCAGCTCTGATATCCTCTGCGGCTGGTCTGTTTCTCCGTTTTCAGGAAAAATGCAAGAGGACATTTTAATGTTTCAGATAATAGGGTTTCTGCTACACATGCTGCTACACAGGTGGGGGGATTGCCGGTAGTTTGAGGGCAGAATCTCAGATTTGGACAGTTTAATTCCTTCATCTGATCCTTCAGATGTATGCGTTAATACCATGTTCTTGACTCTGCTATGGGAGTTTTCGCAGGAATAGAAGTAGGGGATATCCTTTCCTTATCTCCCGTCCTTTAAAGGAATCTCCTGTCGCTGTCTCCTTTGTAATGCACAATGTCTTTAGTAGGTCTTTCTACTTTAGCTATGAGAATTTGGATCCATGGTGAGTTAGCTAGTTCCTTTTTGGATCTATGGTTAAGAAGCTGGAGAGAACAATGCCTTGTCTCTTAGTCTGGCTGTACCAGCCCGCTGGTTTTTATGGCCAAAATCTTGGTGGGTGGGGAAGACTAGCTGTGACCTAGGGGTACAGCTTAGACTTTATAGTTCTGCATATGCAGAGTTAATATTTTAAGTTTCCTCTAATCCATGCTTCTGGCGTTTCCTTTTAGGATATCCGACTATCATTTTTCTCTATCCTGTGAGGGAAAGATGAGACTTTCCCTGAATAGGTTAAGGACCTCCTCTCGGGGAGTGCTAATCCCAGTTTCCAGTATGGGAATGGGTTCTAGATTTTTATTTAGTATCTTTTCTCCTTGGTCATGAGGGCCTGTTCAGAACAAACTTAGAATTTATGGTTTCTTTGAACGGAATCCTCTCAAGTTTCTGAGAAGGACTTTGGGTCTAAGGATGTTTTTCTCTGGAAAATATATGGTTCAGGTATTTTCCGTCCTTGAACAATCTCTCTTCAGAGTTTTCTTTTACAAGATATGACGAGTCCACGGATTTCATCCTTACTTATGGGATATCACCTCCTGGTCAGCAGGAGGAGGCAAAGAGCACCACAGCAGAGCTGTATATATAGCTCCTCCCTTCCCTCCTACCCCAGTCATTCTCTTTGCCTGTGTTAGTGATAGGAAGAGGTAAAGTGAGGTGTTAGTTTAGATTCTTCAATCAAGAGTTTATTATTTTTAAATGGTACCAGTGTGTACTATTTTTTTCTCAGGGCTAGAGCTACTGGCTTTTAAGCAATAGACTGGGGAGACTTTCAGTCTTTCAAGCGACTCCCATATTGTTTGCTGCCCTGCTAATGGTCTTAGCAGACATTATCTAAGACCCTTTTTGCCTGCACAGATCTGCTGGAGGTGAGGAAAAGAACATCTTCATTGTGTGGGACAGCCTCATACTGCGTTCAGTATTAAGGTATGTACAGTCATTTGCTTCTGGGGAGACTGTAGTATCTCAGAACATACTGGCACTTATTCCCTATACCGGGAAAGGGTAATCAGTTAGCACAGGGTAAGATTGTGTGCATGGGTATCCCCTCTTAATTAGGTGAAGTTCAGCAGTGCTATCTGGGACCTAATATGGGTTGATTCAGGTGGATGTGTTTAGAAGGGCTCCGGTGTTGATGCTGGGAGGCTAAGTGTCCTATCATTTAATGATCTAATGGTGGACAGAGTGTGTTTTGAGGGGGCACATTGGCAACTTTTAACTTGTTGATAACACAGTGGTAAAAGACATTTTTTATTCCCATGCTGTTCGTATTATGGCCGGGGAATTAATTCCGCCCACGATGGGCGGGGCTTAGCAGTTTTGCACGCTTAGTCGCGCACTTGCCATCCGGATCCTGATTGTTGAGAGAGAGAGCTTCAGGGCTCCGGTGTTACCTAAAACAGCTTGTGTTTGCAATCCCACAAGTGGTTTTTGGAGTGCCATTCACGGAGGTCTATTCAGTGACTCATGGGGACAGGTAAGCACCGCAGCAGAGCTGTGGCAAGGTGCAAGTGGTTAATTTAGTCTTTAAGGCTTTATACATAATTTGACTGTTCAAAATACAGGACAACCTTCTAAAAGTCTTTATGGTGTGTCCCTGTTATTGCAGGTTTATTGCGGAGCAATAAAAAACTTTGCGGTTTTAATTTTTAAAGGTACAGTACATTGTTTTCAACAAAATTTCTAAAAGTGTTTGTTTTTGTTTTTAATCACATTTAAAACGACCAATATTGCTATTGCTGGTTTGTTTTTTGTCATGGCTGACCTTCAGGAAGGTACATGCTCTATGTGTTTAGATGCCAATGTGGAACCTCCTATTACTTTTTGTCCCTCATGTACTGAGAGGGCTTTACAGTTTAATGAACAAATTTTCTTTAATGCAAGTGTATCCAAGGATTTTTCTCAGCCTGATGAGACTCAGGGTATGCCGCAACCTTCTCCCCAAGCGTCACAACCTCTAACGCCCGCTCAAGCGACGGCGTGTTCTTCAACTGCGTCCACTTCATTCACTCTGCAGGATATGGCTGCAGTTATGTCATCCACTCTTACAGAAGTCTTATCTAAGTTGCCAGTGTTACAAGGCAAACGCAGTAGGACAGAGGCCCACGTGGTCCCTGCGACTTCTGATGCTTTGATGGCTATCTCTGATGTACCCTCCCAGGGCTCTGAATTGGGGGGTAGAGAGGCCCTGTCTGAGGGGGAACTTTCTGACTCAGGAAGTGCTTTACCCCAGACAGATTCGGAAGTGATGTCTTTCAGGTTTAAGCTTGAACACGTCCGTCTGTTACTATGGGAGGTTTTGATGACTCTGGACGACTGTGACTCTATTGTGGTCCCTCCAGAGAAATTGTGTAAGATGGACAGATACTTGGAGGTCCCTTCTTATTCTGATGTTTTTCCGGTTCCTAAGAGAATTTCGGAAATTATTGCTAGGAAATGGGAAAGACGGGTATCCCATTCTCCCCTTCCCCTATATTTAAGAAAATGTACCCTATAGCTGACACCGTGCGGGATTCTTGGCAGACGATTAAACTTTATGTTCATCAAGGGTTTCTTTTGCAACCGACGGCCTGCATTGTAATAGTCACAACTGCGGCCGCTTTTTGGTTTGACGCTCTAGAAGAGTCCCTTAGGACTGAGACTTCTTTAGCGGAAATACAGGATAGAATTAAGGCCCTTAGGCTGGCTAATTCTTTTATTACAGATGCTTCTTTTCAGATCGCCAAATTGTCGGCTAAGAATGCAGGATTTGCCATCTTAGCACGAAGAGCCTTATGGTTAAATTCTTGGTCTGCGGATGTATCCTCAAAATCTAAGCTATTGGCTATTCCCTTCAAGGGAACACCCTGTTCGGGCCAGACTTGAAGGAGATCATTTCTGATATTACGGGAGGTAAAGGTCACCTCCCACAAGATAAAACATCTAAGCAAAGGGGTCGACAGAGTAATTTTTGTTCCTTTCGAAACTTCAAGGGAATTTCCTCTTCCACTAAACAGGAAGGAAATTTTTCTCAAGCGAAGTCCACCTGGAGACCCAACCAGACTTGGAACAAGGGTAAACAACCCAAGAAGCCTGCTGCCACTACCAAGACAGCATGAAGGGGTGGTCCCCGATCCGGGACCGGATCTAGTAGTGGGCAGACTTTCTTTCTTTGTCCAGGCTTTGATCAGAGACGTTCAGGATCCCTGGACCCTAGAAATCGTGTCTCAGGGATATCAGTTGGTTTTCAAAAATTCCTTCCCCAGAGGAAGGTTCCTTTGTTCACGATTGTCTGTCGACCAGATAAAAAGAGAGGCGTTCTTACGCTGTGTAGGAGATCTATCCCTCATGGGAGTAATATGCCCTGTTCCAATTCAGGAACAGGGGCAGGGGTTTTATTCAAATCTATTTGTAGTTCCCAAAAAAGAGGGAATGTTTCGACCCATTTTAGATCTCAAAAGTCTAAACAAGTTTCTCAGAGTTCCATCCTTCAAGATGGAAACTATTCGGACCATTCTTCCGTTGATCCAGAAGGGACAATATATGACTACCGTGGATCTAAAGGATTCATATCTTCATATTCCTATACACAGGGATCATTCCAAGTTCCTAAGGTTTGCCTTCCTGGACAAACATTTTCAATTTGTGGCTCTTCCTTTTGGTCTGGCCACAGTACCCAGAATTTTCACAAAGGTTCTGGGGTCTCTGCTAGCGGTTCTCAGGCCGCGGGGCATTGCAGTGGCGCCTTATCTGGACGACATTCTGATCCAGGTGTCGTCTAATCAACTAACAAAGTCTCATACCGACATTGTCCTATCCTTTCTGCGGGCTCACGGGTGGAAGGTGAATCTAGAAAAGAGTTCACTAATTCCACAGACAAGGGTTCCTTTTCTGGGAACTCTAATCGACTCTCTATCCATGAGAATCTTTTTGACGGAAGTCAGAAAGTTAAAGATTCTGAATAGATGCCGTTCCCTTCAGTCCAATCCTCGGCAGTCAGTGGCTCAGTGCATGGAGGCAATTGGATTGATGGTGGCAGCTATGGACATCATTCTGTATATTCAATATATATATATCAATATTCAATGCCCTTCAGGCTTGGCCTCAGTTGGCTTCGGCCAAATTTATTTTTGTCACTCTCTGACTATAATCAGGCCTGTGTTTAGACCAATTGCTCCTCCTTGGAGTTTGAATTTAGTTCTGAATGTTCTTCAATGGTTTCCGTTTGAACCTATGCATTCCATAGATATTAAGTTATTATCGTGGAAAGTTTTATTTTTGGTTGCTATTTCTTCTGCTCGCAGAGTTTCTGAGCTTGCGGCATTGCAATGTGATTCTCCTTATCTTTTTTTTCATTCCGATAAGGTAGTGTTGCGTACCAAACCTGGTTTTCTTCCTACGGTTGTTTCAAACAAAAATATAAATCAGGAAATTATTGTTCCTTCATTGTGTCCTAATCCTCCTTCTAAGAAGGAGCGTCTGTTACATAACTTGGGCGTGGTCCGTGCCTTGAAGTTTTACTTGCAGGCGACTAAAGAATTTTGTCAATCATCTTCATTATTTGTTGTCTTTTCCGGGAAACGTAGGGGTCAGAAAGCTACGGCTACCTCTCTTTCTTTCTGGCTGAAGAGTATCATCCGTTTTTCATATGAGACTGCTGGACAGCAGCCTCCTGAACAAATTATGGCTCATTCTACTAGGACGGTGGCTTCCTCATGGGCATTTAAAAATGATGCTTCTGTTGAACAGATTTGCAAGGCTGCAACTTGGTCGTCTCTTCACACTTTTTCCAAATTTTCCAAATTTTATACTTTTGCCTCGTCCGAGGCTGTTTTTGGGAGAAAGGTTCTTCAAGCAGTGGTGCCTTCTGTTTAGGTTCCTGTCTTGTCCCTCCCTTTCATCCTTGTCTTATAGCTTTGGTATTGTATCCCATAAGTAAGGATGAAATCCGTGGCTTCGTCATATCTTGTAAAAGAAAAGGAAATGTATGCTTACCTGATAAATTTGTTTCTTTTACGATATGACGAGTCCACGGCACACCCTGTCATTTTCTAGACAGGTCTTTATTTTTGTTAAACTTCAGTCACCTCTGCACCTTGGCTTTTCCTTTCTCTTCCTAACTTCGGTCGAATGACTGGAGTGGGAGGGAAGGGAGGTTGTTTCCATAATAGGAAGATCTCTCGGATCTATCTCAGAGAATGGACTTGTTTCGTTCAACTATAGTCTCCTTCCTGTAGTGTTTTTTCAGGAATTTCTGTCTCAGGGTGTGTGCTCTGGAGACTTCCCTGGATGAGGTGACCATGGGCATAAACCTGTTGTCTGATAAGCAGCCTGGGTTTAGTTAGGACATGGCTCTTCCCTTTAACTTCGGGGAGTGGAGAGTGAGATTTCAAGCCTCCAATGCCTGGGCCTCAGTAGTTTTTGGTGTAGTTCCAGTCGGACAATGTCATATCAATGGTTTATTTCATCCATTAGGAAGGAACTCAGTGTTCTTTTACCATGCTGTGGCGTGGATTGTTCGGTGAGCGGATGCTCACACTGGCAGTCTCATCTTCTTGCCAGGGGAGGACATTTTGTCTGTCTTCCTCTTGTCAGGGGTGGCCATTCAGGAACTGCAGTTATGATCAGTCAGCTGTTTTATCTCAGGTAGTGTTTTCCCATCCATGGGTGGTCTCTAGGTAGACCCTTTGATTGGGGAAGCTCTGGAATTGGTTCGTTTTGATTGCCAAAGTTCCTAATTCGGTTCATGGTCAAGTGATCTGTTGACTGCTCTGTTAGATGCCCTGGTGTTTTCTTTTTTCTCCTTTCATGAATTATAGCTCATATTCTACATGAGAGAGCGGCGGGTTCTTATTAGTCCCTACGCAGGATCGCAAGATTTGCTTTGTAGACCTACTGAAAATGCAGTAGCCTCTGAGGAAGGACTTTCTGATACAGAATCCTTCCTTCATCTTATTTTCATTGTTGAAGTTCTCCGCTTGGAGATTAGACATTTAGTTTTGTCTAAATTCCGGTTTTTCTTCATTGGTCTTTTAGATCATGACTCAGAAGAGATTGCCATAGGTTATGGCGTAAATAGCTATTTGTGGAAAATCCAAGAGTTCCTTTTGAAGTAGATTCTGGACCCAAGACATTTTATCCTTCTCCAAGATGGTCTGGAGAAGGGTCTGTTAGTCAGTTTCCCTGAAGGGTTTGATTTTCTTCAAACCAGCTGCGGTAACCTGTCTAGCAAGAGGATAGCCACAGTTTGAAGTCTGCTGCAGCTACTTGCTCCTTGTCTTGTTTTCGCAAGCCTATCTTTAATTTTGCTAAGCGTCTGGCGGACGTGCCAGGTGTGCAATCTGTTGTCCGGCCCTGGTTAGTATCAGGTCTGTGTTAAGCCTGTTGTTCCACCTTGGAGGCTTAACTTTGTTCTTAATATTTTACAACAGGATCTGTTTGAGCCTATGCATTCCATTCATATTAATTGATTTTTTGGGAATTCCTTTTGCTCGGAGAGTCTCTGAACTCTTGGTTCTGCTGTGTGATTCTCCTTATCTTATATTCAGCAGATAAGACAGTTAGTTCCCTGTACCAAGTTAGGGTTTCTTCCTAAGGTTGTTTTGGACAAGTAGATTATCAGGAATTTGTAGTTCCTTCTCTCTGTCCTAATCCTTCTTCTCATAAGGAATGTGTATTTCACAACTGGGAAGTTGTGCGTGCTCTTAAGTTCTTTTTGCAAGCTTCGAATGCCTTTTGTCAGTCTTCCGCTTTGTTTTGTTTGTTTGTTTTTCCGGACAAGAACTGGCTGTGGCTAAACACACAAGTAAACAGAGTAGTTAGCGCAGAGCCATAGGTTCAGATCCCTGATCAGCACGGTCGAGCAGAATGCTTCTTAGACCTTTAAGTTAAATGTGAGGGTCAGTAGGTTTCTGCCACTTCTCCTTTTCTCTGGTTGAGAGGTATTATTCGTTTGGCCTATGAGATTGCTGGATAGCAACATCCTGAGAGAATCACAGCTCATTCCACGAATGCTGTTTCTTCTTCATTTCAAACATGAAGCTTCTGTGGAACAGAATTGCATGGCTGAAACTTGGTCATTTTTCCAAATTCTATAAATTTGATTATTTTGCCTCGGCTGAGGCTTCTTTTGGGAGAGAGGTTGTTAAAGCTGTGGTGCCTTCTGTTTAGGTTACCTGTCTTGTCCCTCCCTTATCATCTGTGTCCTCAAGCTTGGATATTGATTCCCAACAGTAACTGATGATGATCCGTGGACTCACTGTGTCATTAGAAAGAAAACAAAATTTATGCTTACCTGATAAATTTATTTATTTCTTGACACTGTGAGTCCATGGCCCGCCCTGTTTTTCAGACAGTTTTTTGTTATATAAACGTCAGGCACCTCTGCACCTTGTGTTATTTCCTTTCTCTCCTTTTCCTTCGGTCGAATAAATGGGGGTTGTGGGAAGGGAAATGATACTTAAAGTGAATGTCAAGTCACGTTCACCACTCTTCCTCATCTTGTTAATTACCTAAAATAAACGTTAGTTTAATTCATCATTTTTTTATAATTTAAGACTAAAACCATAATCGAAGGATTTATAAACCTACTTCGCTTACTTTCTTCCTCCGCCCGCCATCTTGTCCCTCGTATCTAATTTGATTGACATTGCCCTTAACGAATTCTAGCTCATACCCCGTGGCGTCCAGCCCCTTTTTGCACATGTAACGCGATCAAACTGCGCATGCATTCCCTAACAAATCGTCATTGACAATCCATGCTCGTTCACATGTAGCGCATGCGCAAACAATTCTGAACACCTAACGAATGCGCAATGTCTATCTACCTGTCAACCGAGGTCCGCGATCCCCAATAAAGTGTTTAACCCCTAAACCGCCGCTCAAGGATCCCGCCGCTACCTAATAAAGTTATTAACCCCTAAACCGCCGCCATCTAACTTAGCTAACCCGCCGCCATCTACCCCATCTACCCCGCCGTCATCTACCTCATCTACATCTACCCCATCTACCCCCCCGACATCTACCCCATCTACCCCGCCGCCATCTACCGTGCCCCCATCTACCCCGCCGACATCTACCCCATCTACCCCGCCGATATCTACCCCATCTACCCCGCCGACATCTACCCTGCCGACATCTAACCCATCTACCCCGCCGACATTTACCCCATCTACCCCGCCGACATCTACCCCATCTACCCAGCCGTCATCTATTTTAAAAATATTAACCCCTAATTTAATCCCCCTACACCGCCGCCAGCTATACTAACTATATTAACCCTAATTATATTAGGGTTAATATAGTTATTATATTATATATATATATTAAGTATAATAACCCTATCTAACTCTAACATCCCTAACTAAACTCTTATTAAAATAAATATAATATTAATATTATTAATGAAAATATTCCTATTTAAATCTAAATACTTACCTATAAAATAAACCCTAAGATAGCTACAATGTAATTAATAAATTACATTGTATCGATTTTAGGGTTTATATTTATTTTACAGGCAACTTTGTATTTATTTTAACTAGGTACAATAGCTATTAAATAGTTATTTACTATTTAATCGCTACCTAGTTAAAATAATTACCAATGTACCTGTAAAATAAATCCTAACCTAAGTTACAAATACACCTACACTATCAATAAATTAAATAAACTACAAATATCTAAACTAAAATACAATAAATTAAACTAAACTAAATTACAAAAAGAAAAAAACACTAAATTACAAAAAATAAAAAAAATATTACAAGATTTTTAAGCTAATTACACCTATTCTAAGCCCCCTAATAAAATAATAAAGCCCCCAAAATAAAAAAAATTCCCTGCCCTATTCTAAATTTAAAAAGTTCAAAGCTCTTTTACCTTACCAGCCCTTAAAAGGGCTTTTTGCGGGGCATGCCCCAAAGAATTCAGCTAATTTGCCTGTAAAGATAAACACAATACCACCCCCAACATTACAACCCACCACCCACATACCCCTATTCTAAACCCACCCAAATCCCCCTTAAATAAACCTAACACTACCCCCCTGAAGATCTCCCTACCTTGTATTCACCCAGCCGGGCAGAACTCTTCATCCGATCCGGGCGATGTCTTCAATCAAGCTGCAGAGAGTCTTCTTCCATCCGGTGATGTCTTCAAGCAAAGCGGCATCTTCAATCTTCTTTCTTCGCTCCTCCGCCGCGGAGCATCCATCCGGCACGAAGACTGAACGAGGAATGAGGTACCTTTAAATGACGTCATCCAAGATGGTGTCCGTCGAATTCCGCCAATTGGATTGAACTTGAATCTGATTGGCTGATTCAATCAGCCAATCAGATTTTTCTACCTTAATTCCGATTGGCTGATAGAATCCTATCAGCCAATCGGAATTCAACGGACGCCATCTTGGATGACGTCATTTAAAGGTACCTCATTCGTCGTTCAGTCGTCGGCCGGGATGGATGCTCCGCGTCGGAGGAGCGAAGAATGAAGATTGAAGATGCCGCTTGATGGAAGATGCCGCTGGATGGAAGAAGACTTTGCTGCCGCTTGGATAAAAACATCGCCGGGATGAAGACTTCTTCTTTGCCGCTTGGATAAAGACATCGCCCGGATCGGATGAGGAGTTTGGCCCGGTTGGGTGAAGACAAGGTAGGGAGATCTTCAGGGGGGTAGTGTTAGGTTTATTTAAGGGGGGTTTGGGTGGGTTTAGAATAGGGGTATGTGGGTGGTGGGTTGTAATGTTGGGGGGTGGTATTGTGTTTATCTTTACAGGCAAAAGAGCAGTTTTCTTTGGGGCATGCCCCGCAAAAAGCCCTTTTAAGGGCTGGTAAGGTAAAAGAGCTTTGAACTTTTTTAATTTAGAATAGGGCAGGGAAATTTTTTATTTTGGGGGGCTTTATTATTTTATTAGGGGGCTTAGAATAGGTGTAATTAGCTTAAAAATCTTGTAATATTTTTTATTATTTTTTTGTAAATTAGTGCTTGTTTTTTTGTAATTTATTTTAGATTATTTTATTGTATTTTAGTTTAGATATTTGTAGTTTATTTAATTTATTGATAGTGTAGTTGTATTTGTAACTTAGTTTAGGATTTATTTTACTGGTAAATTGGTAATTATTTTAACTAGGTAGCTATTAAATAGTTATTAACTATTTAATAGCTATTGTACCGAGTTAAAATAAATACCAAGTTACCTGTAAAATAAATATAAACCCTAAAATAGCTACAATGTAATTATTAATTACATTGTAGCTATCTTAGGGTTTATTTTATAGGTAAGTATTTAGATTTAAATAGGAATATTTTCATTAATAATATTTATATTATATTTATTTTAATAAGAGTTTAGTTAGGGATGTTAGATTTAGATAGGGTTATTATACTTAATATTTAGATAATATAATAACGATATTAACTATATTAACCCTAATATAATTAGGGCTAATATAGTTAATATATATAATATAATAACTATATTAACTCTAATATAATTAGGGTTAATATAGTTAATATAGCTGGCGGTGGTGTAGGGGGATTAAATTAGGGGTTAATACATTTATTATAGGTAGGGCCGGTGTAGGGGGATTAGATTAGGGGGTAATACATTTATTATAGGTAGGGCCGGTGTAGGGGGATTTAGATTAGATGCAAAAGAGCAGTTTACTTTGTGACAAAGCCCCACCAAAAGCCCTTTTAAGGGCTGGTAAAAGAGCTGAATTCTTTGGGGCATGCCCCGCAAAAAGCCCTTTTAAGGGCTGGCAACAGAGCAGTTTACTTTGGGGTAATGCCACGCAAAAAGCCCTTTTCAGGGCTATTTGTAGGGTTAGACTTGGGTTTAGTGGTAGGGATAGTTTAGTATTTTAGGGGTTAAATAATTTAATATAGGTGGCGGCGTGGTAGGGGGATTAGATTAGGGGTTAATTAATTTAATATAGGTGGCGGCGGGGTAGGGGGATTAAATTAGGGGTTAATAATTTTAAAATAGATGGCGGCAGGGTAGGAGCTCACATTAGGGGGTAGGTAAGGTAGATGGCGGCGGTGTAAGGGGCTCACTTTAGTGGGTAGGTAAGGTAGATGGCGGCGGTGTAAGGGGCTCACTTTAGTGGGTAGGTAAGGTAGATGTCGGCGGTGTAAGGGGCTCAATTTAGGGGGTAGTTAATGTAGATGGCAGCGGGGTCCGGGAGTGGCGGTTTAGGGGTTAAATACTTTATTAGGGATTGCGGCGGGGGATCACGGTTGACAGGTAGATAGACATTGCACATGCATTAGGTGCTAGGTTTATTTTGTAGCTAGTTTAGGGAGTTACGAGGCTCCAATAGACAGCGTAAGGCTTACTACGGCTGCTTTTTGTGGCGAGGTGAAAATGGAGTAAGATTTCTCCATTTTCGCCACGTAAGTCCTTACGCTGTATATTGGATACCAAACTGCACTGGTTTGGCATACCTGCCTATGGCCCAAAAAACTACGGGCGACGGCAGAAATATACGAGCGTAACTTCTAGGTTACGCTCGTATATAGGATACCAAACCAGCGCAAATTTCAGCGTCGCCGGCATTGAATACTATCATTGATAGCTAGTCATTGAATGCAACGATTGACGCCTGCGCTTTAGGCATAGATTTTTTTGTGTCACGCAGGTGCAAATCGATTGTATGGGGAATGGTGCGCATGCGCAATTGGTCCGGCAATCGGGAACGCGCATTTGAAGTAATAAAGGCATTATCCGGAAATACATGGAGGGCGGAGCTAGGAACGGCCGGGAATGTAAATATAAAGTGTATTTATAACTATAATATATATAAAAAAAAATTAAAAAAAGTTGCGATCATACTATATATTAGATGAGGAATAGAATACAGGATGCAAAAAACAAAAACTTTACATTCACTTTAACAGCTTTGCTGTGGTGCTCTTTGCCTCCTCCTGCTGGCCAGGAGTGATATTCCCAACAGTAATTGATGATGATCCGTGGACTCACTGTGTCAAGAAAGAAATACATTTATCAGGTAAGCATAAATTTTGTTTTTCCTTCTTAGCTGAGAGTCCATAGCTTTATAACATGTGGGATACAATACCCAAGCTGCGAGTCCATGTTAACGGGTGGGACAAAAAGTAGGCAGTTCCTATTTGCCAGATACTGGCCTGAAGAACTTTCCTGCCAAAAACCGCACCAGAAGAAGCATAAATGTTAAATGACAAAAATTGGAAGTGTGAAGGGAGACCAAGTTGTCAGTTCCAAGGAGGTATCTTCCTTGAAAGCCCAGGAAGTAGATACTTATCTTGTGGAGCAAGCAGTTAATCTCTTCGGTGGTGGATTTACTGCAACAGAGTAAGCCTTACAAATCTGCTTGAGCCAGGATGCCAGGGCCACCACAGTAGCTTTCTGAATCTTCCTAGGACCAGAGTAGTGGACAAATAAAAACTGAAAGTTTGTCTTTAGTAGCCTGAATAAAAAAACTTTACTTCACAACCTAGATGTCAGAGTTTTAATTTTTCCTTTTGGATTAGAAGGCTTTGATCACTAAAAGGGAACACCTATTTCCTGATAATTTCTGAAGATACAACCTTTGGAGGAAAATCATATTTGGTCCAGAGGAATAAAATACCCATCCAGGACAACATTTTAAAGTCTGAAATATGCATAGGTTCAAAAGGAGAACCTTGCAGAACAGAGAGAACAAAGTTTAAGTTCCTTAAGTTCCAAGGAGGAGAAATTGGTCTATCAACAGGACAAATTCTCACCAGGGCTTGAAAATAAGTTTGAACATCTGGCAACTTAGCCAACTTTTTTGTGAAACAAAACAGATAATTTGATATCTAACTCTTTAGAGAGCTAGCCGATAGGCTCTTATTTAGTCCATCCTGAAGGAACTTAAGTATTCTGGGAATTTTAAAGGAGTTCCAAGAAAAAAAACAAGAGGACACCAAAGATAGAAAGCTTTCCATATGTTATGAAAAATTCTCTGCTTAACTGGCTTACGTGCATAAAGCAAAGTATAGATATCAGTCAGAGAAACTACTGATCTTCAGGTTTAAGCGTTTAACCTTCACACTGTCAAATTCAGCAAACTGAGATATGGGTGAAACAGTTCCTTGAGACAGAAGATCCTTCTTCAGGGATTAGGTCCATGTAGGAAGAAAATAAATCTGAATTAGGTCCACATACCATACTGCAGGCCTGCCCCAAAGCTATGCAAATTACTGAAACTGAATTCTGTTTAATTCTTGCAATGGCTATTGAAAGAAGGGCAAATTTGCAAAACAGGAACATTACATGAAATATTCAGGGACAAACTAAGGCATCTTATATCCTTGAAACTCTGATTCAGCTTGTACACCATTAGATTTGTCAGTATATGGTCGGGTTATAACACAATATATTTAATAATTATCCTTTAAAAATAAACTATCAATCAAATATGCATATACTAAGACAATAAAATTAATATAAATTCCTGAATTCTTTTTTATTAGTTGATATCTATAAACACATTAAAATATATTTGTAGGAACCAGAGTATGAGTCAATAGTATTCACGTTTAAAACTATTAAAATATGCTATGCAAAGTTCATAAAAGTTGCCTTATTCACAATAGCCTCCCAAATCAGAGTTGCATTTAAAATATCACAATGAGACTAAAATATAAGCCACTAAACATTCAGCAATACAATCAGCTATTTAGCCACAAGTTATCCTATATAATTCCAATTTAAAACATCAGAAATTGTATATATATTATTTGTGCCAATAACCAAACTCTATGCCAATTTATCTGAGCTGAATTAAATTCTTAGTTACTTACAATTTAAAACCAATTCTGAGTTGTAACTTTATATTTGCAAAGATAAACTTAGCATTTAGGATATACGTTTTAAAATACCCAGACTATGAATGTAAGCTAAAATACAAACTGCTCTCTTTAATCTATCACTTATTGCAACAATTAATGTTTATTTTGAATATTTTGCATACAAAAAGGCAAGCTAAAATCTATTTAGGACTATGAATATAATTCTAAAATATAAATAATGCTCTTTAAGTCTATCAGTTGTAATTTAACTGCAGTGACTATGCATATATTTTGTTTTAAAATATTACCTGTAATTAACAACCTTTTATACTTTACCAAAATGACCAAAATCAATAATTCAGTTATCAAAAACTTCTTGTTTCATCTCAGAAGACAAATAAGTACATTTTTGCAATCAATGAGAAAAGGCAGTCAGCTTGCTTAGAATGATTGTATTTCAAACGCCCAGCAGTCAGTTATCACTCAAGGTCAGCAGCCTGTTTTTTCCTATATTGCATTGACTTATATATGTTTTCAATCATTGATGAAACCATGTGGGAGGCCCTTGCGGAAACTGATCATCCCATTGGTCACCTGGGAAGCATCTCTCTGATTTGGCCCTATGCAATGTATTGTTACTATGGAAACGCATCTTTTAACAGTTGAATCTTTTGACTGTTATACTGGATTCTGGCCATCGGGGGGCAGCATAACAAACAGATTCATTTAACCATTTCTAACATTTATTTTTTACTGCCAATTCCAATATCTTCCCATACAATGATTATATTAAACATACTATATTTTATTGCATTAATAAATTACAATATTAATTATAGATGGGGTAGTATCATATCATTTTTCTGATTACCCTAATATCAAAAACATTATGTTTTTAACATTATATTATATCAAAGTAATTTATACTGCTAACTGATTAGCTTAAAAGCCATTTAAAATGTCACCAGGTCATTTCCCCACATTTATATACAAACACAGCATATTTCATATTCAGTACTGCACTGCATACCAACATGAATATAATATATGTCATATTTCTAATAAATCTTGAATGCATGAATCTTGTCTATGCAGATCTGAAATAAAAATAATAGTGTTATAAATCACTGCTTTTTAGGTCCACAAATATCCATTAATGTTCTTCCTGTCATTTTCCATTAGCTTCCTTGAACACAGTGAAATTTTATTAATTTTGGAATAACTTAAACATTTTATATCTATATATATATATATATATATATATATATATATATATATATATATATATATATATATATATATATATATTCATTTCTATGCTGTATTTTGGGGTTAAGAGTATAATTTAAAAACGTGTTTTTAGCTGGTCAGATTTTCATTGCTTCAATTGCACAGCAGGGACTATTAACAAGTCTATGCTAATCACTATGTAGTCAACCAAATCAGCAGGATGTGTGCTGATTTGGTTGACCAACAGCCCTTGTTTGCTACCCCCTGTATGGCTGTGAGCTTCAAAAGCTATGTTATCTTTTAATTTAAGCTATAAAACTCTGCTCTTTCTCAAAATCACTTACAACATTCCTTTTTAAGTGACTTTGTTAACCATCCTGTGTAATCACAGCAGTGTGGGAGGATTGAATATGGGTTTCAAGTCAGCTATGTTATCTTTTAATTTAAGCTATAAAACTCTGCTCTTTCTCAAAATCACTTACAACATTCCTTTTTAAGTGACTTTGTTAACCATCCTGTGTAATCACAGCAGTGTGGGAGGATTGAATATGGGTTTCAAGTCAATTTTAATGTTTTATGAATGAATGAATGAATCATTTGGTGCTGATAGGTCAAATATATAATAATATATATATTAATCTTCACATATACCTTGACAGATCTATAAATGGTAAAACCCAATTTAGAATAAATTGGTTGAATAGGTCTTGATGAAGAACCCATTCTCCTGACTGAACAGATTAAAGCAACAGTCAACACCAGAATTTCTTTCATGTAATTGGCAAGAGTCCATGAGCTAGTGACATATGGGATATACATTCCTACCAGGAGGGGCAAAGTTTCCCAAACCTCAAAATGCCTATAAATACACCCCTCACCACACCCACAATTCAGTTTTACAAACTTTGCCTCCCATGGAGGTGGTGAAGTAAGTTTGAGCTAGATTTCTACGTTGATATGCGCTTCGCAGCAGGCTGAAGCCCGGTTTTCCTCTCAGAGTGCAGTGAATGTCAGAGGGATGTGAAGAGAGTATTGCCTATTTGAATACCATGGTCTTCCTCTAGGGGATCTATTTCATAGGTTCTCTGTTATCGGTCGTAGAGATTTCTTCTCCTACCTCCCTTTTCAGATCATCGATATACTCTTATATACCATTACTTCTACTGATTCTCGTTTCAGTACTGGTTTGGCTATCTACTATATGTAGATGAGTGTCTTAGGGTAAGTAAATCTTATTTTATTCTTGACACTCTAAGCTATGGTTGGGCACTTTATATGTAAAGTTCTAAATATATGTGTTAAACTTATATTTGCCATGATTCAGGATAATCAGTATTCCTTCTTTCAGACTGTCAGTTTCATTTTTTTAGGAAAATGCATATGAATTTATATTTTTCTTACCTTAAAAATTTTCAATTGACTTTTTTTCTAAATTGTGGGCTGTTAGGCTCGCGGGTGCAGAAAATGCTTCAATTTATTGCGTCACGTGGTTGCGTCATTTTTGACGTATGTGTGTTCTGGACGTTTTTGGCGCCAAAAAATGTGGGCGTCATACTTGGCGCCAGTTTTTTTCACATTATTTCAGTCTCACTTTTTGGGTGCTTCTGGTTTCTAGAGGCTTGTTTTGTTTTGCATTTTGTCCCATTCCTGAAACTGTCATTTAAGGAATTTGATAATTTTTCTTTATATGTTGTTTTTTCTATTACATATTGCAAGATGTCACTACCTGACCCTGGATCAGAATCTACTTCTGGAAAGACGCTGCCTGATGTCGGTTCTACCAAAGCTAAGTGCATTTGTTGTAAACTTTTGGTAACTGTTCCTCCGGCTGTAGTTTGTGTTAGTTGTCATGTTAAATTATCAAACGCAGATAATATTTCCATTAGTAATAATCCATTACCTGTTGTTGTTCCTTCAACATCTAATAACATAGTAGATAAGGTTGAAAAAAGACTGAAGTCCATCGAGTTCAACCTATACAAATCTAAAATACTTTCAAAAAGCTCCAGTTAAGCTTAAATAACCCCATTAAAATGTGACCCATTTAATACTAGCAATCATATCCATGAATTTTGTTTATATACAGAAATTTATCCAGACTATTTTTAAATGTATCTATGGTATTGGCATTCACTACCTCCTTTGGTAATGAGTTCCACAATTTTATTGCTCTTACAGTGAAAAAACGTTTCCGTTGCAGGAGATTAAATCTTCTTTCCTCCAACCTCTTGTCAGAAACAATTTTCTTGGAATAAACAGAGCTTCTGCCATCTCTGTATATGGGCCTTGAATATATTTATATAAAGTAATCATGTCACTTCTCAAGCGCCTTTTTTCTAAAGAAAACAGACCCAGTTTGGCTAGCCTCTCCTCATAGGTTAATGTTCAGGATGTTCCTATTAATGTAAGAGAATTTGTTTCTAATTCTATTCAGAAGGCTCAGTCTGTTATTCCTCCTTCTAGTAAACGTAAAAGGTCTTTTAAAACTTCTCATATTTCAGATGAATTTTTAAATGACCGCAATCATTCTGACTTATCTATTTCTGATGAGGATCTATCTGGTTTAGAAGATTCTGCCTCAGATATTGACACTGATAAATCTTCATATTTGTTTAAGATGGAGATTATTCGTTCTTTACTTAAAGAAGTGTTGATTGCATTAGATATGGAGGAGTCTAGTCCTCTTGATATTAAAACTAATAAGCGTTTAAATTCAGTTTTTAAACCTCATGTAGTTATTCCAGAAGTTTTTCCAGTTCCTGATGCTATTTCAGAAGTAATTTCTAGGGAATGGAATAGTCTGGGTACATCTTTTACTCCTTCTCCAAGGTTTAAGAAATTGTACCCTTTGCCATCTGATAGATTAGAGATTTGGGAAAAAATCCCCAAAGTTGATGGGGCTATCTCTACTCTTGCTAAACGTACTACTATTCCTACGGCAGATAGTACTTCTTTTAAGGATTCTTTAGATAGGAAGCTTGAATCCTTTCTAAGGAAGGCTTATTTATGTTCAGGTAATCTTCTCAGACCTGATATTTCTTTGGCTGATGTTGCTGCAGCTTCTACCTTCTGGTTGGAGGCTTTAGCGCAACAAGTGTCAGACCATAATGCTTATAGCATTGTTAAACTTCTTCAACATGCTAATAACTTTGTTTGTGATACCATTTTTTATATCATTAGAATTGATGTCAGGTATATGTCTTTAGCTATTTTAGCCAGAAGAGCTTTATGGCTTAAGTCTTGGAATGCAGATATGACTTCTAAGTCAACGTTGCTTTCTCTTTCTTTCCAAGGCCTAGATTTGGAGTTTGGCGGTAGCCGTGAAAACCAGCGTTAGAGGCTCCTAACGCTGGTTTTAGGCTACCGCCGGTATTTGGAGTCAGTCAAAAAAGGGTCTAACGCTCACTTTTCAGCCGCGACTTTTCCATACCGCAGATCCCCTTACGTCATTTGCGTATCCTATCTTTTCAATGGGATCTTTCTAACTCCGGTATTTAGAGTCATGGCTGAAGTGAGCGTTAGAAATCTAACGACAAAACTCCAGCCGCAGAAAAAAGTCAGTAGTTAAGAGCTTTCTGGGCTAACGCCGGTTCATAAAGCTCTTAACTACTGTGCTCTAAAGTACACTAACACCCATAAACTACCTATGTACCCCTAAACCGAGGTCCCCCCACATCGCCGACACTCAATTAAATTTTTTTAACCCCTAATCTGCCGACCGCCACCTACGTTATACTTATGTACCCCTAATCTGCTGCCCCTAACACCGCCGACCCCTATATTATATTTATTAACCCCTAACCTGCCCCCCACAACGTCGCTGCCAGCTACCTACAATAATTAACCCCTAATCTGCCGTCCGCATGCCGCCGCCACCTACATTATAGCTATGTACCCCTAATCTGCTGCCCCTAACACCGCCGACCCCTATATTATATTTATTAACCCCTAATCTGCCCCCCTCAACGTCCCCTCCACCTGCCTACACTTATTAACCCCTAATCTGCCGAGCGGACCACACCGCTACTATAATAAAGTTATTAACCCCTAATCCGCCTCACTAACCCTATAATAAATAGTATTAACCATTAATCTGCCCTCCCTAACATCGCCGACACCTAACTTCAAACATTAACCCCTAATCTGCCGACTGGAGCTCACCGCTATTCTAATAAATGTATTAACCCCTAAAGCTAAGTCTAACCCTAACACTAACACCCCCTAAGTTAAATATAATTTAAATCTAACGTAATTAATTAACTCTTATTAAATAAATTATTCCTATTTAAAGCTAAATACTTACCTGTAAAATAAATCCTAATATAGCTACAATATAAATTATAATTATATTATAGCTATTTTAGGATTTATATTTATTTTACAGGTAACTTTGTATTTATTTTAACCAGGTACAATAGCTATTAAATAGTTAAGAACTATTTAATAGCTAAAATAGTTAAAATAATTACAAAATTACCTGTAAAATAAATCCTAACCTAAGTAACAATTAAACCTAACACTACACTATCAATAAATTAATTAAATAAAATACCTACAATTACCTACAATTAAACATAACACTACACTATCAATACATTAATTAAATACAATATCTACAAATAAATACAATTAAATAAACTAACTAAAGTACAAAAAATAAAAAAAAACTAAGTTACAAAAAATAAAAAAATATTTACAAACATCAGAAAAATATTACAACAATTTTAAACTAATTACACCTACTCTAAGCCCCCTAATAAAATAACAAAGACCCCCAAAATAAAAAAATGCCCTACCTTATTCTAAATTACTAAAGTTCAAAGCTCTTTTACCTTACCAGCCCTGAACAGGGCCCTTTGTGGGGCATGTCCCAAGAAATTCAGCTCTTTTGCCTGTAAAATAACACATACAATACCCCCCCAACATTACAGCCCACCACCCACATACCCCTAATCTAACCCAAACCCCCCTTAAATAAACCTAACACTAAGCCCCTGAAGATCTTCCTACCTTGTCTTCACCTCACCGGGTATCACACCGATCCGTCCTGGCTCCGATATCTTCATCCAACCCAAGAGGGGGCTAGACATCCATCATCCGACGGCTGAAGAAGTCCAGAAGAGGGTCCAAAGTCTTCATCCTATCCGGGAAGAAGAGTAGATTCGGACCGGCAACCATCTTCTTCCAAGCGGCATCTTCTATCTTCATCCGATGAGGACCGGCTCCATCTTGAAGACCTCCACCGCGGACCCATCTTCTTCCTACGACGACTTCCCGACGAATGACGGTTCCTTTAAGGGACGTCATCCAAGATGGCGTCCCTCGAATTCCGATTGGCTGATAGGATTCTATCAGCCAATCGGAATTAAGGTAGGAATATTCTGATTGGCTGATGGAATCAGCCAATCAGAATCAAGTTCAATCCGATTGGCTGATTGGATCAGCCAATCGGATTGAACTTGATTCTGATTGGCTGATTCCATCAGCCAATCAGAATATTCCTACCTTAATTCCGATTGGCTGATAGAATCCTATCAGCCAATCGGAATTCGAGGGACGCCATCTTGGATGACGTCATTTAAAGGAACCGTCATTCGTCGTCTAGTCGTCGGTTGAAGAGGATGTTCCGCGTCGGCTTGGAAGAAGATGGTTCCGCTCCGCTCCGCTCCAGAAGAAAGAAGATTGAAGATGCGGCTTGATAGAAGACTTGGATCAACACTTCCAAGGCTTGGATCAAGACTTCTGAGGACGGATCGGTGAACCTGGCAGGGTGAAGATAAGGTAGGAAGATCTTCAGGGGCTTAGTGTTAGGTTTATTTAAGGGGGGTTTGGGTTAGATTAGGGGTATGTGGGTGGTGGGTTGTAATGTTGGGGGGGTATTGTATGTTTTTTTTTACAGGCAAAAGAGCTGAATTCTTTGGGGCATGCCCCGCAAAGGGCCCTGTTCAGGGCTGGTAAGGTAAAAGAGCTTTGAACTTTAGTAATTTAGAATAGGGTAGGGCATTTTTTTATTTTGGGGGGCTTTGTTATTTTATTAGGGGGCTTAGAGTAGGTGTAATTAGTTTAAAATTGTTGTAATATTTTTCTAATGTTTGTAAATATTTTTTTATTTTTTGTAACTTAGTTCTTTTTTATTTTTTGTACTTAAGTTAGTTTATTTCATTGTATTTATTTGTAGATATTGTATTTAAATAATTTATTGATAGTGTAGTGTTAGGTTTAATTGTAGGTAATTGTAGGTATTTTATTTAATTAATTTATTGATAGTCTAGTGTTAGGTTTATTTGTAACTTAGGTTAGGATTTATTTTACAGGTAATTTGTAATTATTTTAACTATTTTAGCTATTAAATAGTTCTTAACTATTTAATAGCTATTGTACCTGGTTAAAATAAATACAAACTTACCTGTAAAATAAATATAAATCCTAAAATAGCTATAATATAAATATAATTTATATTGTAGCTATATTAGGATTTATTTTACAGGTAAGTATTTAGCTTTAAATAGGAATAATTTATTTAATAAGAGTTAATTAATTTCGTTAGATTTAAATTATATTTAACTTAGGGGGGTGTTAGTGTTAGGGTTAGACTTAGCTTTAGGGGTTAATACATTTATTAGAATAGCGGTGAGCTCCAGTCGGCATATTAGGGGTTAATGTTTGAAGTTAGGTGTCGGCGATGTTAGGGAGGGCAGATTAGCGGTTAATACTATTTATTATAGGGTTAGTGAGGCGGATTAGGGGTTAATAACTTTATTATAATAGCGGTGCGGTCCGGTCGGCAGATTAGGGGTTAATAAGTGTAGGCAGGTGGAGGCGACATTGTGGGGGGCAGATTAGGGGTTAATAAATATAATATAGGGGTCGGCAGTGTTAGGGGCAGCAGATTAGGGGTACATAGGGATAATGTAAGTAGCGGCGGTTTACGGAGCGGCAGATTAGGGGTTAATAATAATATGCAGGGGTCAGCGATAGCGGGGGCGGCAGATTAGGGGTTAATAAGTGTAAGGTTAGGGGTGTTTAGACTCGGGGTACATGTTAGAGTGTTAGGTGCAGACGTAGGAAGTGTTTCCCCATAGCAAACAATGGGGCTGCGTTAGGAGCTGAACGCGGCTTTTTTGCAGGTGTTAGGTTTTTTTTCAGCTCAAACAGCCCCATTGTTTCCTATGGGGGAATCGTGCACGAGCACGTTTTTGAGGCTGGCCGCGTCCGTAAGCAACTCTGGTATCGAGAGTTGCAGTTGCGTTAAATATGCTCTACGCTCCTTTTTTGGAGCCTAACGCAGCCATTCTGTGGACTCTCAATACCAGAGTTATTTTAAAGGTGCGGCCAGAAAAAAGCCAGCGTTAGCTACGCGGGTCGTTACCGACAAAACTCTAAATCTAGCCGCAAGGTAATACATTATTTGGTTCTCAAATGGATTCAATAATTTCAACTGTTACTGGGGGGAAGGGAGCTTTTTTGCCTCAGGACAAAAATCTAAAGGTAAATATAGGGCTGCTAATCGTTTTTGTTCCTTTCGTCATAATAACGAACAAAAGCCTGACCCTTCCCCTAAAGGAACAGTTTCCGTTTGGAAACCTTCTCCAGTCTGGAATAAATCCAAGCCTTTTAGAAAGTCAAAACCAGCTCCCAAATCCGCATGATAGTGCGGCCCTCATTCCAGCAAAGCTGGTAGGGGGCAGGTTACGATTTTTCAAAGATGTTTGGATCAATTCGATTCAAAGTCTTTGGATTCAGAACATTGTTTCACAAGGGTACAGAAAAGGTTTCAAGGTAAGACCGCCTGTGAGAAGATTTTTTCTCTCAAGCATTCCAGTAAACCCAGTAAAGGCTCAGGCGTTTCTGAAATGTGTTTCAGACCTAGAATCGGCTGGGGTAATTGTGCCAGTTCCAGTTCTGGAACGGGGTCTGGGGTTTTACTCAAATCTGTTCATTGTACCAAAGAAGGAGAATTCCTTCAGACCAGTTCTGGATCTAAAAATATTGAATCGTTATGTAAGGATACCAACATTCAAAATGGTGACTATAAGGACTATTCTGCCTTTTGTTCAGCAAGGGCATTATATGTCTACAATAGACTTACAGGATGCATATCTTCATATTCCAATCCATCCAGATCATTATCAGTTTCTGAGATTCTCTTTTCTAGACAAGCATTACCAGTTTGTTGCTCTTCCGTTTGGCCTAGCAACAGCTCCAAGGATCTTTTCAAAGGTTCTCTGTGCCCTTCTCTCTGTAATCAGAGAACAGGGTATTGCGGTATTTCCTTATTTGGACGATATCTTGGTACTTGCTCAGTCTTTACATTCTGCAGATCTCATATGAATCAACTTGTGTTGTTTCTTCAAAGACATGGTTGGAGGATCAATTTACCAAAGAGTTCCTTGATTCCTCAGACAAGGGTAACCTTTTTGGGTTTCCAAATAGATTCAGTGTCCATGACTTTGTCTCTAACAGAAAAGATACGTTGGAAATTGGTTTCAGCTTGTCGAAACCTTCAGTCTTAATCATTCCCTTCGGTAGCTTTGTGCATGGAAATTCTAGGTCTTATGACTGCTGCATCGGACACTATCCCTTTTGCTTGTTTTCACATGAGACCTCTCCAGCTTTGTATGCTGAACCAATGGTGCAGGGATTATACAAAGGTATCACAATTAATATCCTTAAATCCTAATGTTCGATCTTCTCTGACTTGGTGGTTGGATCACCATCGTTTAATTCAAGGGGCCTCTTTTGTTCATCCAACCTGGACTGTGATCTCAACAGATGCGAGTCTTTCAGGTTGGGGAGCTGTTGGGGGATCTCTGACAGCGCAGGGGGTTTGGGAATCTCAGGAGGCAAGATTACCAATCAACATTTTGGAACTCAGAGCTCTTCAGTTCTGGCCTCTTCTGAAGAGAGAATCGTTTATTTGTTTTCAGACAGACAATGTCACAACCGTGGCGTATGTCAATCATCAAGGTGGGACTCACAGTCCTCAGGCTATGAAAGAAGTATCTTGGATACTTGTATGGGCGGAATCCAGCTCCTGTCTAATTTCTTCGGTTCACATCCCAGGTATAGACAATTGGGAAGCGGATTATCTCAGTCGCCAGACGTTACATCCGGGCGAATGGTCTCTTCACCCAGAGGTATTTCTTCAGATTGTTCAAATCTGGGGACTTCCGTAAATAGATCTGATGGCTTCTCATCTAAACAAGAAACTTCCCAGGTATCTGTCCAGATCCAGGGATCCTCAGGCGGAAGCGGTGGACGCGTTGTCACTTCCTTGGAATTATCAATCTGGTTATATCTTTCCGCCTCTACTTCTTCTTCCAAAAGTGATTTCCAAAATCCTAATGGAGCGTTCGTTTGTACTGCTGGTGGCTCCAGCATGGCCACACAGGTTTTGGTATGAGGATCTCGTTTGGATGGCCAGTTGCCAACCTTGGACACTTCCGTTAAGGCCAGACCTTCTATCTCAAGGCCCATTTTTACACCAGGATCTCAAATCATTAAATTTTAAGGTATGGAGATTGAACGCTTAATACTTAGTCGTAGAGGTTTCTATGACTCAGTGATTAATACTATGTTACAGGCTCGTAAATCTGTGTCTAGAAAGATTTATTACCGAGTTTGGAAGACTTACATTTCTTGGTGTTCTCATAAATTCTCTTGGCATTCTTTTAGAATTCCTAGAATTTTACAGTTTCTTCAGGATGGTTTGGATAAGGGTTTGTCTGCAAGTTCCTTGAAAGGACAAATCTCTGCTCTTTCTGTACTTTTTCACAGAAAGATTGCTAATCATCCTGATATTCATTGTTTTGTACAGGCTTTGGTTCGTATTAAGCCTGTCATTAAGTCAATTTCTCCTCCTTGGAGTCTTAATTTGGTTTTGAGGGCTTTACAGGCTCCTCCGTTTGAACCTATGCATTCTCTGGATATTAAATTACTTTCTTGGAAAGTTTTATTCCTTTTGGCCATCTCTTCTGCTAGAAGAGTTTCTGAGTTATCTGTTCTTTCTTGTGAATCTCCTTTTCTGATTTTTCATCAGGATAAGGCGGTGTTGCAGACTTCATTTAGTTTTTTACCTAAAGTTGTGAATTCTAACAACATTAGTAGAGAAATTGTTGTCCCTTCTTTGTGTCCTAATCCTAAGAATTCTCTGGAGAGATCTTTACATTCTTTGGATGTGGTAAGAACTTTGAAATATTATGTTGAAGCTACTAAAGATTTCAGGAAGACTTCTAGTCTATTTGTTATCTTTTCTGGATCTAGGAAAGGTCAGAAGGCTTCTGCCATTTCTTTGGCATCTTGGTTAAAGTCTTTGATTCATCATGCTTATGTGGAGTCGGGTAAATCCCCGCCTCAAAGAATTATGGCTCATTCTACTAGGTCAGTTTCTACTTCCTGGGCTTTTAAGAATGAAGCTTCTGTTGATCAGATTTGCAAAGCAGCAACTTGGTCTTCTTTGCATACTTTTACTAAATTCTACCATTTTGATGTTTTTTCCTCTTCTGAAGCAGTTTTTGGTAGAAAAGTACTTCAGGCAGCTGTTTCAGTTTGATTCTTCTGCTTATAATTTCAGTTTTTTTCATTATAAGATTAAAACTTTTTTATTTGGATTGTGGATTATTTTTTCAGCGGAATTGGCTGTCTTTATTTTATCCCTCCCTCTCTAGTGACTCTTGCGTGGAAGTTCCACATCTTGGGTATCTGCTATCCCATACGTCACTAGCTCATGGACTCTTGCCAATTACATGAAAGAAAACATAATTTATGTAAGAACTTACTTGATAAATTAATTTCTTTCATATTGGCAAGAGTCCATGAGGCCCACCCTTTTTGTGGTGGTTATGATTTTTTTTGTATTAAGCACAATTATTCCAATTCCTTGTTTGATGCTTTCGCTCCTTTCTTATCACCCCACTTCTTGGCTATTCGTTAAACTGAATTGTAGGTGTGGGAAACTTTGCCCCTCCTGGTAGGAATGTATATCCCATATGTCACTAGCTCATGGACTTATCAGGTAAGTTCTTACATAAATTATGTTTTTTGTTGTTTTAAAAGATAGATAATCCCTTAATTACCAATTCCCCAGTTTTGCATAACCAACACAGTTATAATTATACACGTTTTACCTGTGTAATTACCTTGTATCAAAGCCTTAGCAGACTGTCCCCTTATTTCAGTTCTTTTGACAGACTTGCATTTTAGCCAATCAGAGCTGTCTCCATGGTAAATTCATGTGCATGTGAAACACTAATGACCTCTAGTGGTGAAAAACTATCAAAATGCATTTAGATTAGAGGCGGCCTTCAAGGTCTAAGAAATTAGCATATGAACCTCCTAGGTTTAGCTTTCAACTAAGAATATCAAGAGAACAAAGCAAAATGGGTGATAAAAGTAAATTGGAAAGTTGTTTTAAATTACATGCTCTATTTGAAACATGAAAGGTTTTTTTTTGGACTTGACTGTCCCTTTAAAGAAAGTAGTCTGCTTCCCAATTGTTCACTCCTTGAATATGAAGTTGATATAGAACAGCTTTCCTTCTCTATTCATAACAGAAAGAGGCATTTCTTGCATGGTGAGGGAGATGCAAGTCCCTCCTTGATAGTTGATTTAAAGGGACAGTAAAGTCAAAACTAAACTTTCATGATTCAGATAGGGCATGCAATTTTAAACAACTTTCCAATTTACTTTTATCATCAAATTTGCTTTGTTCCCTTGGTGGTATTTTTGAAAAGCTAAACCTAGCTAGGCTCAAACTGATTTCTAAACAGTTGAAAACCGCTTCCTAGCTCAGAGCATTTTGAAAGTTTTTCACAGTTAGACTGTACTAGTTCACATGTGTCATATAGATAGCATTGTGCTCACTCCCGTGAAGTTATTTAGGAGTCTTCACTGATTGACTACACTGCATGTCTGTCAAAGGCACTTAGATAAGGAGGCTTTCTGCAAAGGCTTAGATACAAGGTAATCACAGAGGTAAAAAGTATATTCATATAACTGTGTTGGTTATGCAAAAACGGGGAATAGGTAATAAAGGGATTATCTATCTTTTTAAATAAGAAAAATTTTGGTGTAGACTGTCCCTTTAAGCAACCACTGTAAAGATGTCTTTTCAGAAATGGAAATGAGACTTGACTGAGAATGGACTATGGCCTGAAGAGCTCCAAAAAAAAGTTTGGAGTTCTATAATGTTGAGTGATAACCTCGCCTCCAGAGTAATTCTAACTCCTTGCATCCCTCGAGACCTCTAGAGGTTCCCTAGGCGAGTGCTGATCAAACGCACTGAAAACAAAGAAAGTGAAGCAAAAAAAAAGGATGTATAAATGCTATAGAGCAAGCAAACTAAAGTACCTTTGAGACAGCCATAAGGAAAATAGGAACCTTGTAAGACACTGTAAAAACTGCATGAGCATTATTTATTTTTAAAATATTTTACCAGGTAGGATACATTGAGATTTCTCTCGTTTTCAGGTATGTCCTGGGTCCACAAATCATTGCATTGATACAATAGGGTAAAATAAAATACAAAAACAATATATACAAAAATTTAACACAGAACAGGTAGGAAATATATAATCAACCATGACAGGTGCATTCTGTTTTGAGATATGTAGAGAGGGATCTCTGAAAGGATTTTAGGCTTGGGAAAGGTTTGAAAGTGTGCAGGAGATTGTTCCATAATTGTGGTGCACTGTAGGAAAAGTAGGATTGAGCTGCTTTCTTTTTTTATTGAGGCAAACTAAATAATGTCCTGGTATTGGATCAGAGGTTATAGGAGGTGGGGAGAGCATTCTGCTCAGGTAGGGTTTGAGCTTCCCAGAAAAGCTCTCAAACACAAGGCTGGAAAGATGGAGGGTGCGTCTGGATTCCAGCAACAGCCAGTTTAGTTCTTTTAGCATGTCACAATAGTGGGTCCTGTAGTTACATTGTAGCACAAAGTGACAGAACGAGTTATACAATGTATTAAGTTTATTAAGGTGAGTTTGCGGTGCAGGTGCATATACTACATCCCCATAATCAATGATCATTATCAGCATTTGCTGTACAATCTTTTTTTTTACTGTAGGGCTTAGGCAGGATTTGTTTCTATACAGGGCACCTAGTTTTGGATAGAGTTTAGATGCAAGTTTTTCTATGTGGAGGCCAAATGATAGATTGGGGTCTAACAACATACCCAAGTATTTGAAAGAGTGGACTGAGGTCAGTGTGCAATTTGATTTTGTTTTGATGCGTAGATGGTAATTTTGTAGTTTGTATAATTTAGGTACTGTTCCAAAGATCATTGTGACAGTTTTGTCAGTGTTTAGGAAGAGTTTGTTTTTTGAGATCCACTTTTCTACCTCTGTGAACTGGTCTTGGAGCACTACCTCAAACTGCGGTAGATCGGATTTGCTTGCATAGATTACCGTGTCGTCTGCATACATGTGTACAGTTGAGGATTTGCAGACATTTGGCAGATCATTTATAAATAATGTGAATAGTAGGGGGCCGAGAATGGAACCTTGGGGAACACCACACGTGACAGAGTCGCTGTCAGAAATGGAGACATATTGTGATTGATCCGATACATATGATTGAAGCCAGGTTAGCAGAAGATCACCAATACCTGAGTTTTTTAGTTTGAGCAGTAGTATGTTGTGGTCTACTGTGTCAAAGGCTTTTGCAACATCAAGGAAAATAGCTCCAGTTAGGTCTCCTTGTTCCATGCCAGTTTGGATGTCGTTGCCGATCTTTTAGGAGGGCAGTTGTAGTAGAGTGATTCGGGCTAAAACCTGATTGATCAGGGGTCAGATAGTTAGATTGTTGGTAATACTCACATAGTTGTGAACGGACACATTTTTCTAAGATTTTTGACAATACTGGGAGCAATGATATTGGGCGATAGAAACCAAGGTTATCACTACTCTTGCAGTCTTCCAAAGTTTGGGTATGTATCCAGACACCAAGGATTCGTTAATTAGGGTTGTGACAGGTTTAGCAATTGCCGGCACACTGAGCTTCAACAGCATTGCTGAGATTTGATCAGGTTCAGACTGGTTTTTCATTTTTAGATTATTAAGGTGTTTCTTAATGACATTGATGGGTACAGGTCTAAAATTGAACTTCTCTATATTGGGTCTTTGCAGATTTAGTGGGGCCTGATCCACATTTGTAGTTTCAGGATGTGTGTTATTTATTAGTTTGTCAATCAGGGTGGTGGAGCATCTGACAAAATAATTGTTAAAGGCATTTGCTACTTCTAAAGGAAGCTGCAGGGTTTGGTTGTCCACTTTGACAGTGGAGGGTTGGGAGTGGATTAGGGAAGTGTGTAAGTTATTTATGACTTTCCAAAACTTTCTAGGGTTTGATATGTTATTGTTCAGATTTTCACAGAAATATTGGGCCTTGGACAATTTTGTTTGTTTAGTGCATATATTTCGCCATTGTCTATATACAGTGATCGTTCATAGAGCCCGTATGCTTGAACTTTTACCACAATGGTTCCTGAAACTGGTACATTTGAATGAGGTCAGCTGTGATCCAATTCAGATGTGATCCTTTTACTCTCACCTTACGCAGCGGGGCATGCAAATTACAAATTGTAGGAGTTCAGACTGAAAGAATTCAACTGCAGAGTCTATATCTGGGATTAGGTTAAATCTGTGCCCGGGGAGGTTCTTGATGTCATTTAGAAATGATTGGAGATTACATTTTTTGAAGGACCTGGTGATTTTAACCTTGGGAGAGGATTTAGTAGCCTTTATTTCTTTCATGTAATTGGCAAAAGTCCATGAGCTAGTGACGTATGGGATATACATTCCTACCAAGAGGGGCAAAGTTTCCCAAACCTCAAAATGCCTATAAATACACCCCCCACCACACCCACAATTCAGTTTTACAAACTTTGCCTCCTATGCAGGTGGTGAAGTAAGCTTGTGCTAGATTTCTATGTTGATATGTGCTTCTCAGCATGCTGAAGCCAGGTTCCTCTCAGAGTGCAGTGAATGACAGAGGGATGTGAAGGGAGTATTACCTATTGAATGCAATGGTCATCCTAACGGGGATCTATTTCATAGGTTCTCTGTTATCGGTCGTAGAGATTCATCTCCTACCTCCCTTTTCAGATCGACGATATACTCTTATATACCATTACCTCTGCCGATTCTCGTTTCAGTACTGGTTTGGCTATCTACTTTATGTAGATGAGTGTCTTTTGGTAAGTATGTTTTCCTTTATTAAGACACTCTTAGCTATGGTTTGGCACTTTAAATGTAAAGTTCTAAATATAATGTTTGTACTTAGATTTGCCATGATTAAGGTTTATCAGTATATTTCCTTTTTGCAGACTGTCAGTTTCATTTTGGGAAATGCACATATGAAAAAAAGAAAAAAAAAAAGATTTTTTTCTATAATTTATTGCGTCATTCTTGGTGCGAGATTTTTTTTGGCACGAGAATTACGTTTGTTGAGGTATTTTCGTCATTTCCGGCGTCTTAGTTGGAGAATTTTCACGTAGTTGCGTCATCTATGACGCTCGTGTTTGTTGCAGACGTTTTTGGCGCCGAAAAATATTTTGTCAGTTGGGGGCATCCTACTTGGCGCCAGACTTTTGGACATTATTTAAGTCTTCATGTATTTTTGCTTCTGGCTTCCAGAGGCTTATTCTGTTTGCATTTTTTCCCATTCCTGAAACTGTCACATAAGGAAATTAATAATTTTGCTTTATATGTTGTTTTTTCTATTACATATTGCAAGATCTCTCAATCTGACCCTGTCTCAGAATCTACTTCTGGAATGCTGCTGCCTGATGTCGGTTCTACCAAAGCTAAGTGCATTTGTTGTAAACTTGTGGTAACTGTTCCTTTGGCTGTAGTTTGTGTTAGTTGTCATGATAAACTTTCAAAAGCAGACAATATTTCCATTACTAGTAGTCCATTACCTGTTGTTGTTCCTTCAACATCTAATGTTCAGGATATTCCTGTTAATGTGAGAGAATTTGTTTCTAATTCTATTCAGAAGGCCCTGTCTGTTATATCACCTTCTAATAAACGTAAAAGGTCTTTTAAAACTTCTCATAAATTCGATGAACTTTTAAATGACCGACAGCATTCTGATTTATCTGTCTCTGATGAGGATCTATCTGGTTCAGAAGAGTCTGCCTCAGATATTGACACTGACAAAATTTCATATTTATTTAAAATGGAGTATATTCGTTCTTTATTAAAAGAGGTGTTGATTGCATTAGATATGGAGGAGACTAGTCCTCTTGATATTAAAACCAGTAAACGTTTAAATTCTGTTTTTAAACCTCATGTAGTTATTCCAGAGGTTTTTCCAGTTCCTGATGCCATTTCAGATGTAATTTATAGGGAATGGAATAGTCTGGGTACTTCATTTACTCCTTCTTCAAGGTTTAAGAGACTGTACCCTTTGCCGACTGATAGATTGGAGTTTTGGGAAAAGATCCCCAAAGTTGATGGGGCTATCTCTACTCTTGCTAAGCGTACTACTATTCCTACGGCAGATAGTACTTCTTTTAAAGATCCTTTAGATAGGAAGCTTGAATCTTATCTAAGGAAGGCTTATTTATGTTCAGGTCATCTTCTTAGGCCTGCTATTTCTTTGGCTGATGTTGCTGCGGCTTCAACTTTTGGTTGGAAACTTTAGCGCAACAAGTACCAGATCCTAATGTGTATAGCATTGTTAAGCTAATTCAACATGCTAATAATTTCATTTGTGATGCCATTTTTGATATCATTAGAATTGATGTCAGGTATATGTCTTTAGCTATTTTAGCTAGAAGAGCTTTATGGCTTAAATCTTGGAATGCGGATATGACTTCTAAGTCAACGTTGCTATCTCTATCTTTCCAAGGTAATACATTATTTGGTTCTCAGTTGGATTCTATAATTTCAACTGTCACTGGGGGGAAGGGAGCCTTTTTGCCTCAGGATAAAAAATCTAAGGGTAAATTTAGGGCCGCTAACCGTTTTCGTTCCTTTCGTCAGAATAAGGAACAGAAACCTAACTCTTCCCCTAAAGGAACGGTTTCCAATTGGAAGCCTTCTCCAGTCTGGAATAAATCCAAGCCTTTTAGAAAATCAAAACCAGACCCCAAGTCCGCATGAAGGTGTGGCCCTCATTCCAGCGCAGCTGGTAGGGGGCAGACTACGATTTTTCAAAGATGTTTGGATCAATTCAATCCAAAATCATTGGATTCAGAACATTGTTTCTCAAGGGTACAGAATAGGTTTCAAGATAAGGCCGCCTGTGAGAAGTTTCTTTCTCTCACGCATTCCAGTGAACCCAGTAAAGGCTCAGGCTTTCCTGAAGTGTGTTTCAGATCTGGAGTTATCCGGGGTAATTATGCCACTTCCATATCTGGAACGGGGTCTGGGGTTTTATTCAAATCTGTTCATTGTTCCAAAGAAAGAGAATTTTGAATCGTTATGTAAGAATACCAACATTCAACATTCAAAATGGTGACTATAAGGACTATTCTGCCTTTTGTTCAGCAAGGGCATTATATGTCCACAATAGACTTAAAGGATGCTTATCTTCATATTCATATTCCGATTCATCCAGATCATTATCAGTTCCTGAGATTCTCTTTTCTAGACAAGCATTACCAATTTGTTGCTCTTCCTTTTGGCCTAGAAACAGCTCCAAGGATCTTTTCAAAGGTTCTCGGTGCCCTACTCTTTGTAATCAGAGAGCCGAGTATTGCGGTGTTTCCTTATTTGGACGATATCTTGGTACTTGCTCAGTCTTTACATTCTGCAGAATCTCACACGAATCAACTAGTGTTGTTTCTTCAAAGACATGGTTGGAGGATCAATTTACCAAAAAGTTCCTTGATTCCTCAGACAAGGGTAACCTTTTTAGGATTCCAAATAGATTCAGTATCCATGACTTTGTCTCTAACAGACAAAAGACGTCTGAAATTGGTTTCAGCTTGTCGGAACCTTCAGTCTCAGTCATTCCCTTCAGTAGCTATGTGCATGGAGGTTTTAAGTCTCATGACTGCAGCATCGGATGCGATCCCCTTTGCTCATTTTCACATGAGACCTCTTCAGCTTTGTATGCTGAACCAATGGTGCAGGGATTATACATGATATCACAATTGATATCCTTAAATCCCAAAATTCGACTATCTCTGACTTGGTGGTTAGATCACCACCATTTGGTTCAGGGGGCCTCTTTTGTTCGTGATTTCAACAGATGCAAGTCTTTCAGGTTGGGGAGCTGTCTGGGGATCTCTGACAGCGCAGGGGGTTTGGAAATCTCAAGAGGCGAGATAACCAATCAATATTTTGGAACTCCGTGCGATTCTCAGAGCTCTTCAGTTTTGGCCTCTTCTGAAGAGAGGACCGTTTATTTGTTTTCAGACAGACAATGTCACAACCGTGGCGTATGTCAATCATCAAGGTGGGACTCACAGTCCTCCAGCTATGAAAGAAGTATCTCAGATACTTGCATGGGTGGAATCCACCTCCTGTCTAATCTCTGCGGTCCATATTCCAGGTATAGACAATTGGGAAGCGGATTATCTCAGTCGCCAGACTTTACATCCGGGAGAATGGTCTCTTCACCCAGATGTGTTTCTTCAGATTGTTCAGATGTGGGGGCTTCCAGAAATAGATCTGATGGCTTCTCGTCTAAACAGGAAATTTCCCAGGTATCTGTCCAGGTCCAGGGATCCTCAGGCGGAAGCAGTGGATGCGTTGTCACTTCCTTGGAATTATCAACCTGCTTATATCTTTCCGCCTCTAGTTCTTCTTCCAAGAGTGATTTCCAAAATCATAATGGAGCGTTCATTTGTACTGCTGGTGGCTCCAGCATGGCCACACAGGTTTTGGTATGCGGATCTTGTTCGGATGTCCAGTTGCCAACCTTGGCCACTTCCGTTAAGGCCAGACCTTCAATCTCAAGGTCCATTTTTCCATCAGGATCTCAAATCATTAAATTTGAAGGTATGGAGATTGAACGTTTAGTGCTTAGTCATAGAGGTTTCTCTGACTCAGTGATTAATACTATGTTGCAGGCTCGCAAATCTGTGTCTAGAAAGATTTATTACCGAGTTTGGAAGACTTACATTTCATGGTGTTCTTCTCATAAATTCTCTTGGCATTCTTTTAGAATTCCTAGAATTTTACAGTTTCTTCAGGATGGTTTGGAAAAGGGTTTGTCTGCAAGTTCCTTGAAAGGACAAATCTCTGCTCTTTCTGTTCTGTTTCACAGAAAAATTGCTAATCTTCCTGACATTCATTGTTTTGTACAGGGTTTGGTTCGTATCAAGCCTGTCATTAAGCCAATTTCTCCTCCTTGGAGTCTTAATTTGGTTTTGAGGGCTTTATAGGCTCCTCCGTTTGAGCCTATGAATTCTCTGGACATTAAATTACTTTCTTGGAAAGTATTGTTTCTTTTGGCCATCTCTTCTGCTTGAAGAGTTTCTGAATTATCTGCTCTTTCTTGTGAGTCTCCTTTTCTGATTTTTCATTAGGATAAGGCGGTTTTGCGCACTTCATTTAAATTTTTACATAAAGTTGTGAATTCCAACAACATTAGTAGAGAAATTGTTGTCCCTTCGTTGTGTCCTAATCCTAAGAATTCTTTGGAAAGATCTTTACATTCTTTGGACGTGATAAGAGCTTTGAAATATTATGTTGAAGCTACTAAAGATTTCAGAAAGACTTCTAGTCTATTTGTTATCTTTTCTGGTTCTAGGAAAGGTCAGAAGGCTTCTGCCATTTCTTTGGCGTCTTGGTTAAAAGCTTTTGATTCATCATGCTTATTTGGAGTCGGGTAAATCCCCACCTCAGAGGATTACGGCTCATTCTACTAGGTCAGTTTCTACTTCCTGGGCTTTTAAGAATGAAGCTTCTGTTGATCAGATTTGCAAAGCAGCAACTTGGTCTTCTTTGCATACTTTTACTAAATTCTACCATTTTGATGTTTTCTCTTCTTCAGAAGCAGTTTTTGGTAGAAAAGTTCTTCAGGCAGCTGTTTCAGTTTGATTTTTCTGCTTATAATTTCAGTTTTTTTCATTATAAAGATTAAAACTTTTTGATTTGGGTTGTGGATTCTTTTTTCAGCGGAATTGAATGTCTTTATTTTTATCCCTCCCTCTCTAGTGACTCTTGCGTGGAGTTCCACATCTTGGGTATTTGCTATCCCATACGTCACTAGCTCATGGACTCTTGCCAATTACATTAAAGAAAACATAATTTATGTAAGAACTTACCTGATAAATTCATTTCTTTCATATTGGCAAGAGTCCTTGAGGCCCACCCCTTTTGTGGTGGTTATGATTTTTTTGTATAAAGCACAATAATTCCAATTCCTTGTTGATGCTTTCACTCCTTTCTTATCACCCCACTTCTTGGCTATTCGTTAAACTGAATTGTGGGTGTGGTGGGGGGTGTATTTATAGGCATTTTGAGGTTTGGGAAACTTTGCCCCTCCTGGTAGAAATGTATATCCCATACGTCACTAACTCATGGACTCTTGCCAATATGAAAGAAATGAATTTATCAGGTAAATTCTTACATAAATTATGTTTTTGCGCACACAGTACACTAAGCAGTGGTCACTGAAGCTGTTAGGGGGAACACCTGCCTCCTGGATTCGGTCAGGAGAAGTAGAGAAAATCCAATCAAGCAGGGTGTGGTTATGGCTCTTAATGTTTATGCGAGTTGGGGAGGAGATTAATTGCGTTAGCTGCAAAGTCTTAAACGGCAAGCAAGAACTATTATTTTTAGGATTCAGCCAATCAATATTAAAATCTCCAAAGACCAAAATTTTACTTTTTGGGTTTTGAGCTATGGTTTTACTAAGGGGATGGGCAATGTCAGAGAGTGAATGCACAGGGGAGCTAGGTGGGCGGTAGATTCCTGCAACAATGATTGATTTACTGCACAGGCTCCTAACGCTGGTTTTAGGCTACCGCCGGTATTTGGAGTCATTCAAAAAAGAGTCTAACGCTCACTTTTCATCCGCGACTTTTCCATACCGCAGATCCCCTTACGTCAATTGCGTATCCTATCTTTTCAATGGGATCTTTCTAACTCCGGTATTTAGAGTCGTGTCTGAAGTGAGCGTTAGAAATCTAACGACAAAACTCCAGCCGCAGAAAAAAGTCAGTAGTTAAGAGCTTTCTGGGCTAACGCCGGTTTATAAAGCTCTTAACTACTGTGCTCTAAAGTACACTAACACCCATAAACTACCTATGTACCCCTAAACCGAGGTCCCCCCACATCGCCGACACTCGATTAAATTTTTTTAACCCCTAATCTGCCGACCGCCACCTACGTTATACTTATGTACCCCTAATCTGCTGCCCCTAACACCGCCGACCCCTATATTATATTTATTAACCCCTAACCTGCCCCCCACAACGTCGCAGCCAGCTACTTACAATAATTAACCCCTAATCTGCCGACCACAAAGAGCCGCCACCTACATTATAGCTATGTACCCCTAATCTGCTGCCCCTAACACCGCCGACCCATATATTATATTTATTAACCCCTAATCTGCCCCCCACAACGTCGCCTCCACCTGCATACACTTATTAACCCCTAATCTGCCGAGCGGACCGCACCGCTATTATTATAAAGTTATTAACCCCTAATCCGCCTCACTAACCGTATAATAAATAGTATTAACCCCTAATCTGCCCTCCCTAACATCGCCGACACCTAACTTCAATTATTAACCCCTAATCTGCCGACTGGAGCTCACCGCTATTCTAATAAATGTATTAACCCCTAAAGCTAAGTCTAACCCTAACACTAACACCCCCCTAAATTAAATATAATTTTAATCTAACGAAATTAATTAACTCTTATTAAATAAATTATTCCTATTTAAAGCTAAATACTTACCTGTAAAATAAATCCTAATATAGCTACAATATAAATTATAATGATATTATAGCTATTTTAGGATTAATATTTATTTTACAGGTAACTTTGTATTTATTTTAACCAGGTACAATAGCTAATAAATAGTTAAGAACTATTTAATAGCTAAAATAATTACAAATTTACCTGTAAAATAAATCCTAACCTAAGTTACAATTAAACCTAACACTACACTATCAATAAATAAATTAAATAAAATACCTATAATTATCTACAATTAAACCTAACACTACACTATAAATAAATAAATTAAATACAATTCCTACAAATAAATACAATGAAATAAACTAACTAAAGTACAAAAAATAAAAAAGAACTAAGTTACAAAAAATAAAAAAATATTTACAAACATTAGAAATATATTACAACAATTTTAAACTAATTACACCTACTCTAAGCCCCCTAATAAAATAACAAAGCCCCCCAAAATAAAAAAAATGCCCTACCCTATTCTAAATTACTAAAGTTCAAAGCTCTTTTACCTTACCAGCTCTGAACAGGGCCCTTTGCGGGGCATGCCCCAAGAAGTCCAGCTCTTTTGCCTGTAAAAAAAAAAATACAATACCCCCCCCCAACATTACAACCCACCACCCACATACCCCTAATCTAACCCAAACCCCCCTTAAATAAACCTAACACTAAGCCCCTGAAGATCTCCCTACCTTGAGTCGTCTTCACCCAGCCGAGCCAAATTCTTCATCCAAGTGGAGCAAGAAGAGGTCCTCCATCTGGTAGAAGTCTTCATCCAAGCGGGGCAGAAGAGGTCTTCCATCCGATTGAAGTCTTCATCCAAGCGGGATCTTCTATCGTCATCCATCCGGAGCGGAGCGGCAGCATCCTGAAGACCTCCGACGCGGAACATCCATCCTGGCCGACGACTGAACGACGAATGACGGTTCCTTTAAATGACGTCATCCAAGATGGAGTCCCTCGAATTCCGATTGGCTGATAGGAATTCGGCCAGGATGGATGTTCCGCGTCGGAGGTCTTCAGGATGCTGCCGCTCCGCTCCGGATGGATGACGATAGAAGATCCCGCTTGGATGAAGACTTCAATCGGATGGAAGACCTCTTCTGCCCCGCTTGGATGAAGACTTCTACCGGATGGAGGACCTCTTCTTGCTCCACTTGGATGAAGAATTTGGCTCGGCTGGGTGAAGACGACTCAAGGTAGGGAGATCTTCAGGGGCTTAGTGTTAGGTTTATTTAAGGGGGGTTTGGGTTAGATTAGGGGTATGTGGGTGGTGGGTTGTAATGTTGGGGGGGGTATTGTATGTTTTTTTTTACAGGCAAAAGAGCTGAACTTCTTGGGGCATGCCCCGCAAAGGGCCCTGTTCAGGGCTGGTAAGGTAAAAGAGCTTTGAACTTTAGTAATTTAGAATAGGGTAGGGCATTTTTTTATTTTGTGGGGCTTTGTTATTTTATTAAGGGGCTTAGAGTATGTGTAATTAGTTTAAAATTGTTGTAATATATTTCTAATGTTTGTAAATATTTTTTTATTTTTTGTAACTTAGTTCTTTTTTATTTTTTGTACTTTAGTTAGTTTATTTCATTGTATTTATTTGTAGGAATTGTATTTAATTTATTTATTGATAGTGTAGTGTTAGGTTTAATTGTAGATAATTATAGGTATTTTATTTAATTTATTTATTGATAGTGTAGTGTTAGGTTTAATTGTAACTTAGGTTAGGATTTATTTTACAGGTAAATTTGTAATTATTTTAACTATTTTAGCTATTAAATAGTTCTTAACTATTTAATAGCTATTGTACCTGGTTAAAATAAATACAAAGTTACCTGTAAAATAAATATTAATCCTAAAACAGCTATAATATCATTATAATTTATATTGTAGCTATATTAGGATTTATTTTACAGGTAAGTATTTAGCTTTAAATAGGAATAATTTATTTAAGAAGAGTTAATTAATTTCATTAGATTAAAATTATATTTAATTTAGGGGGGTGTTAGTGTTAGGGTTAGACTTAGCTTTAGGGGTTAATACATTTATTAGAATAGCGGTGAGCTCCAGTCGGCAGATTAGGGGTTAATAATTGAAGTTAGGTGTCGGCGATGTTAGGGAGGGCAGATTAGGGGTTAATACTATTTATTATAAGGTTAGTGAGGCGGATTAGGGGTTAATAACTTTATAATAATAGCGGTGCGGTCCGCTCGGCAGATTAGGGGTTAATAAGTGTAGGCAGGTGGAGGCGACGTTGTGGGGGGCAGATTAGGGGTTAATAAATATAATATAGGGGTCGGTGGTGTTAGGGGCAGCAGATTAGGGGTACATAGGGATAATGTAAGTAGCGGCGGTTTACGGAGCGGCAGATTAGGGGTTAAAAATAATATACAGGGGTCAGCGATAGCGGGGGCGGAAGAATAGGGGTTAATAAGTGTAAGGTTAGGGGTGTTTAGACTCGGGGTACATGTTAGAGTGTTAGGTGCAGACGTAGGAAGTGTTTCCCCATAGGAAACAATGGGGCTGCGTTAGGAGCTGAACGCGGCTTTTTTGCAGGTGTTAGGTTTTTTTCCAGCTCAAACAGCCCCATTGTTTCCTATGGGGGAATTGTGCACGAGCACGTTTTTGAGGCTGGCCGCGTCCGTAAGCAACTCTGGTATCGAGAGTTGAAGTTGCGTTAAATATGCTCTACGCTCCTTTTTTGGAGCCTAACGCAGCCATTCTGTGGACTCTCAATACCAGAGTTATTTTAAAGGTGCGGCCAGAAAAAAGCCAGCGTTAGATACGCGGGTCCTTACCAACAAAACTCTAAATCTAGCCGTAAAGCAGCTGAATATATATAATTTACAGCATATAATATATAATCTCATTATACAAACTAAGGCAGTTTGATCAGCTTGCTGCATTAAAATAAACCAAGTTGTGGTAATACAGGATTGGCAGCACTGCATAAAATTGAGTCAAAGTGCCCCTTAGTGGGTTAAAAGGGGGGTTACATTTTCTGCTCAACACACAAAACTGTGGACATAAGGGGGTTACACAATTTAAAAGCAGACTATTGTTCAAAAACTGGGATTAAAATTATTCACACCCGTACTATCCCACAGCACCCCTCAGAACATAAATGAATGATAATTAAGTTAGCACAGTAAACCTTCTATACCCAGCATCCTTAGCAGCTCTTACCTACAGGGTAAATAAGGTTTTTGAGGTAGAAAATGGTAAATAGAGCTGCTGAGGAGTCCTAAGGATGCTAGATAAGAACTATCCTTTGCCTCATTCCCCCAAATTCTTTAGCCAACTTTTTTTGTGATCATGTTAAACACATAGGTAAAGCCCATCAGGTGTAAGGCTGTGACCCAGCTATGTAGTACCTGAAAGCAGAGTACTATTGGATAGCTCCTGGGCGGTGTAGTGAGTGCATGAGTCACTTACCTGGACTGAAGCACCCCTCCACTGGGTCTTACAAGCATGCTGAGGCCTTTCTCCCTCACAGTTTGCTAATTTAGTAGAGAGCCCATTCAGTGCAAGTAACTGTACTGCAGAGGATACTGTGGATATACCTGTAACCCCTCAGGTGGAGGCTAGAGAACAGTCCCTGCCATGCCTGAGGGCAGTTATGGCTGTTAGATTACCCACTAGGGATCTGGAAAGCACATAACAGGTAATCCTCATCCCTGTTACACTCAGTCTTCTTAACTCTTCTTGGAGTAAAGTTGCCCAGGGGTACTGGGTCCCAACTAGGTCTAAACCCACAAATCATCTTGATAGTAGAGCACCTCTGAAATCTATAACCTCTCTCCTCAGTGGCCAATAACAAACTGGAGAGGGAAAGGAGGTGGGAGGGGCTAAAGCTCTGTGAGGGTTATTGACCTCCTCCTGATAGGCTGGAATATATCCCACATGTTATGAAGCTATGGACTCTCATCAGCTAAGAAGGACAAACAACTTATTTTTAAAATACTGTTTAAAGGTCACTGATATAGCTGACAAGCTCTGCCCACAAGCTCTGCAGTGACCAGAAACATTTTAAAAATGTCTTACTGTTACTGCTGCATGATATAGAAAAGGGTGCAGGAGGATATTTGTAAGACTTTAAGATGACTAAGGTGTATAGACTGTCCCTTTAAACATCAGTTTGAGTGTTTTGTTTAACCCCCCCCCCCCCCCCCTCCTAAATGGACTAGAAACTTAAAGAGACATTAAACCCCAAAATTCTTTCATGATTCATATAGAGAATACATTTTTTAAAGTTTCCTATTTACTTCTATTATTAAATTTATTTAATTCTCATGTTTGTTAAAGATATACCTTGGTAGGTAGCGTGCACGTGCCTGAAGCACTACATGACAGGAAATAGTGCTACCATCTAGTGCTGCTGCTAATGTATAACATTGCAAAACTGCTGTCATATATTGCTGCAGACACATGCACACTCTTAAGCTTACATTTCTGCATTTCAACAAAGGATAACAAGAAAACAAAGAAAATGATAATAGAAGTAAATTAAAAAGTTGTTTAAAATGCTATGTTCTATCTAAATCATGAAATAATTTTTTTGGGTTTTATGTCCCTTTAAGGAAATTATAATTTAATCACTTTCTAATGGCAGTGCGTCCACAAATTTATAACCTATCGGAAATACTTCACCTGGCCACCAGGATGAGGCAAATACACCAAAATCAGAAATATCCCTACCCCCAGTAGTTCTTTTCCTCGTTTCATGAATGTAGGCAGAGAGATGCTCTGCTAAAGTTTCAGATTTCTAATGGCAATGAGTCCACAAATTCAATCATTACTTGTGGGAATAAAACACCTGGCCACCAGGGGGAGGCAAAGACACCCCAAGCAAAGCTTTAAATATCCATCCCTCTACCCTCCCAGTAATTCATTGCCTTGTCTACTAGGAGGATGGCAGAGAGGTTCTCTGCTGAAGATTTATTTATTAGCTACTTAAAGGATTGTTTCCTGTAAGAAAGGACTGGGGGTATTCAGTAGGCCATGTAGTTCTTGGGTAAGAGTTTTAGTGAAGATTAGACAATGGATGTCGCAGGGAAGCTTCACATGCCTCCTTCCAGTTGCTTTTTCTAACTCCCTCCAGTTAAACTGTTGGTTACACTGATTTCCCTTCATGTTTATAGGTCATTGTCAGACCTTGAACTCTCTGTTCCTGCACCACAGCAGAGGGTAAGACGTCCTATTTCTTTCTAATGGCATGGAGAGTCCACAAATTCATTCAATACTAGTGGGAATTCAACTCCTGGCCACCAGGAGGAGGCAAATAACACCCCAGCAAAGTATAACTCCCACTTCCCATAAACCCCCAGTCATTCTTTGCCTTGTACATCAGGGGAATGTGTTAAGATGGTGTCTGAAGATAACAAATCATTTAATGGGTACTTTTCCCTGCAAGCAAGGATTGGGGTTATTCTGTGTCCATGTAATCCTCTTAAGTAAGAGTAATGGTGGCTTTTAGCAGTTAGAAGACGGCGAGGTAGTCCTTGCTTCCGTTCTAACATTTATGCTACCCCTAAATAGAATACTCTGCTTCTCTTTCTCTACAGGTCCCTGTCAGAGGTCAGCTGAGTCTGTCATACCTGTTGCTGTACCTGGCCTACAGCGGATTCACAGGTAAGTGCTCTTTTTTCTTTCTAGGTTAGGAGTCGGCACTTAGAGGGTTAAACCTTCCAGAGGAGGTGGAAATTTAAGGGGTTAAATATCTACATTTGGGGATATAATTCCTTTGCAGCAGAGGCTGGGCACTGTTTTAAAGAGGCTTTAAGGGAGAGTTCCCTATTATTATTTATTGGCTCTGAAGGGGTTATCCTTTTTTGTGTGGGGTAGTCAGGCTCAAGTTTCTTTATTGGGACCGCAATGTTCTTATGTGAATGTGTGGAACACGAAGCAAGGTGTTATACAGTTGAATTTTCATACAGTGATGACACATTGTAGGTGCAGTCCGTACTGATCGGGCATTGTTTTTGTTTCCATCTTAATGGGAGGAGAGTCCACTGCTTCATTCATTACTTGTGGGAATTAAGAACCTGGCCACCAGGAGGAAGCAAAGACACCCCAGCCAAAGGCTTAAATACCTCCCCCACTCCTCTCATCCCCCAGTCATTCTTTGCCTTTCATCACAGGAGGTTGGCAGAGAAGTGTCGGAAGATTTGGAGTAGTCTCTTATTGAGGTGTGAAAAAACAAATGTGTAAGAACACAAGAGGGCGCTAATGTGTCTAATAACAACCGTGAAACAAATAAACAAAAAATTAAAAATGAAAAGGCAAATACTAAAAACTAAGTGCGATTGAAAGGTAAAATAATAATAATAGAAAGTGGCACCTCATTAATTAAATAGCATAGTGATATAGTCCAAATAATCACAAATAGTCTATTAGGTCACTAGGAGTCCACAACAAATTCAAGTTGGTGAATTCGGTCTCCAAATAGCCGCAGAAATGATCCTCTCTTCCGATGTTAATCGAATGATCTGTAAGAGTCTTGAAAAAGGTCTATGTTTGACCGAAACGCGTCGACTGGTGAGTAGCATTTCAATTCATTCATTTGTTTTTAAAAACCATCTGCACTATTATTATTTCTTTCGGCAGAAGGAATATAAACTCGGGTGACGCTGGAGCTGAAAATTGTCTATTGACGCTGAAGCCCAATCCCTGCTACAGGCAATAAATACCTCACATAGACTGTTAAACCACAGACTGTAAACCACAGAAAGAGGGATTATCGCAAACTTGGAACACTTTAACACTGATTATAACGAATTTACCTTATTTGTATTTTCTGTCTTTTTGTTAATTTTCTAATATATATTTATGTCGGCTGGTATCCTGCTGGTCACTAGTGATATCTGAGGAATCCTTTGAAGTACACTTTTACCACTTGGGAGACATCTGTGTTTTGAAGTTTTGTTTTCTACACATCTTTTTTCACTGCTGAACTTTTTGGTTAGAATTATTGTCTCACTATGTTTATTAGTATCACTAATTTTTGAATATCTGGGATTTGTCAATTAGCAACATTTGAATTACCTAATTTGTATCACGTATTATCAGCACACATCACCATTTCAATCCGCTAGCGGAGAACGGTCTCTGATCCTTGTGAGGTACAGTAGATCAGTTCCATTCATTCAGCCAATAGCAACAAAAGGAATTAGTACAGTTTGGGGCCATAGCCCACTTTCAACTTGTTTAGAAATATATCTCCAGAGGGACAGTACTGCTCTGGTTATATCTGTGTGTAAAAACAATTTTGAGCAAAACCGGATTAGGGATATCCCTAACCGGCCTGTTTTTGAACTGTGTAAGAATTCTAGCAGGGAACATTGTTGTAAAACCGTATGCTTTATTGTATAAACCCTAAACCGGTTAGAAAACTATAGTAGGTAGCACCGCTATAGGGGAGTTTATTTATTTAATCTGGATGTTTCTAAGTCACCCTATTTAAGTTATCCATAATTACAACAGGTAACACTACTATAGGACCATTTGTTTTAATTTTATTGTTCATCTTGAAGGCACCTTTTACTGTTTTATTGTTAATTGTAACATGTGAATGTATGCAAGATTATCCACTATATGTAGACCGTATTCGTACCTATCTGCCTTAGGAACACCAACTGTTGTATTCCAAAAGGTGCCTAGAAGCTATATTTTAATGTATTAATATTGTTTTAAATAAACTACTTTGTTTTAACTTTACTGTGAAGGAATAGGTTTCACATTTTTTAACCCAAGCCGGTCAGCTGGCGCTTTGATATTTTCTGATTTTCCGATTTTCCTTAAACGATTCTGACCACTAGGGGTCACCCATCAGAGCTAAGGGTTCATTTAGTAGTAGGCGCTAAGTGATTTCTTCTAATCCTCCGTGTAGTAAACCAGCTTTTTAACAGAGTGCTCTGAGTTAAGATAACCTCTACAAGTGTGCACACAGAACTTGAGTTCTGGTTTACTACACCATGTTGTATGTTTTAGGTTTACTCAGATTCTGTATTATATTATTAGCGCCCTCTAGTGATTGATTCACAAATAATCTTATGGAGGTGTAGTACTCTTCGCAATGGGACTGGAGTTTTAAGTAGTCCTGTAAGCCTCTCAGTGAGAGCATGCGTGAAAGTTAGAGTCCGGAGATGTAGGGAGAGTCTTTCTGTGAAACCATCCTGATTCAGATTAACAGCTCCATAAGCAATCAGTGTTGACGAGTTTCGCTGCCTGCTTTCTGCTCTCAGGTCCATGTCAGGAGTGATGCTACTAACCTGTCACACTTGAAAGGCTGTGTTCCTGTTCCACGGCATAGATTCTGGTAAGATTGTTTCATTTATACATATATGATAACGTAAGAAGACAGGGTCACAGTGTGTCTCCTTTTATCTGTATAGAATCAAGGGTTAATACCCCAGGAATGGAGGTGATTGAACAGGGAGGGGATCTGTGCACAATATTGGCTACTGTTTATTGTGTTTGATGCTGCAACATGTGTGAGATGAAGCTCTGTCAATGTGCAAACAGTTAGGTTTTTTGGGAGATATTGGCACAGCCTTTTTTGGCGCATTTTCTCTTTAGTGCAGGGACAGTCCTGCATGGCACTCCATGTGACCGGGTGTGGCCTCTTTAACTTTCTCTTTCTTAACCGGTGATTGCAGGAGATGAAGCGTATTCTCTGTGGTCCGGGTCATAGGAGGTGGTGAGTGCCCTGGCCAATGGGTATAAAGGTGCCATTTAATTTATATCTAGTCCGTAATAAAGGCGTAAGCTATGGAGGACTCTGATATGTTAGAGGGTACTCCCTCTTTAATTAAACATAATAACTGTGTGTATTGGGAGGGGGTCTCGGTTGATCCTCCTGCTCAACTCTGTTCCACATGCTTTGATAAGATAATAATATCTAAAAAGAACAAGATATTTATTACGACTAAGCCGTCCACCTCTGAGGGTTCTCCGTCCTGCGAGGTGAGTTCCCTACATTCATCTCCTATTGCACATGCAGCTTCCCAGGCCGATACTAATCCTCCTGCAGTTACAAACAGTTACAAACGGTGGTTTCTGCGGCCTTTAATACCTTACCACGCCCTTCTAAGCGCAATCAAAAGGTGAATCATAACTATCCGTCCCAGGGGTCATCTACTCCGCTGGATGTCTCTGACAAATTATCCGCTGATGAAGGTGACTCCGAATCTCCGGAGGACGCTCTTTCTGGGTTGGAATTGTTGACATCTAGGCCTCCGTCTGCGGAGGAAACAGATTTTAAATTTAAGATGGAGCATTTGCACTTCCTGCTGAAGGAGGTGTTAGCTAGGTTAGAGGTTCTGGAGCTGAAACTGCAGGAGGAACCTTCGTTATCTAAACTAGATAGGGTTTATGAGGACAGGGTGGTACCACAGACCTTCCTGGTTCCCGTCAAAATGTCTAATATTATTAAGAATGAATGGAAGAAACTTGGCTCGTCATTTTCCCCCTCTACTTCTTTTAAAAAGCTGTTTCCCGTTCTGGACTCTCAGCTCGAACTGTGGGGGGGCCATCCCTAAGGTTTATGGTGCTATTTCCACGCTCCCTAAGCATACGACTATCCCGCTCGAGGACAGCTCTTCATTCAAGGATAAAAAATTGGAGTCCATGCTAAGGAAAATGTTCCAACTCACAGGGTTCGTTTTTCAAACGGCAGCGGCAGTCGCTGTGGTGGCTGGAGCTGCTACCTATTGGTGTGACGCTCTGTCAGCTATGGTCGAGGTGGAGACTACACTCGAAGAGATACAGGAATGAGTTAAGGCCTTAAGGGTAGTTCATTCGTTCATCTGCGATGCAAATATGCAGATTATTCGCCTGAATGCCAAGACATTAGATCTTGCTGTTCTGGCCCGTAGGGCTCTGTGGTTAAAGTCATGGTCTAGTCTAGATTACTTTCCCTTCCATTTCAGGGGAAGGTTCTCTTTGGGCCAGGTCTGGATTCCATCATATCCACGGTCACGGGAGGCAAGGGTGCTTTCCTGCCACAGGATAAGAAGAATAAGACTAAGGGGTCTACTTTTTGTCCCTTTCGTTTGGACAAGTATCAGTGCCAGCAGCCTGCCACGAAAACTGAGCAGTTCAAGGGATCTTGGAAACCAGCTCACTCTTGGAACAAGTCCAAGCAAAGTAAGAAGCCCGCCGAGACAAAATCGTCATGAAGGGGCAGTCCCCGATCCATCTCTGGATCGTGTTGGGGGCAGAATATCTCTTTTACAGAGGCCTGGATAAGAGACGTTCAGGACCCTTGGGTTCTGGAGGTCATAGCCCAGGGCTACAGGATAGGATTTAAGACTCATCCGCCCAGAGGCAGATTCCTCCTGTCAAACCTATCTTCAAGACCAGAGAAGAAAGACGCCTTCCTAGGTTGCGTGAGGGATCTTTCCTCTCTCTGAGTTATCACCCCAGTCCCTCTAGCAGAAAGAGGTCTGGAGTATTATTTAAACCTTTTTGTGGTTCCAAAGAAGGAAGGCATGTTTCGCCCAATTCTGCACCTAAAGTGCCTAAACAAGTATCTGTCAGTTCCATCATTCAAAATGGAGATGATCAGATCGATTCTGCCCCTTGTTCAAGAGGGACAATTTATGACGACAATAGACCTGAATGATGCTTACCTTCACATGCCAATCCACAGGGACGACTTCAAGTTCGCATTTCTGGACAAACACTACCAGTTTGTGGCCCTACCATTCGGTCTGGCGACTGCCTCAAGAGTCTTTACGAAGGTTCTGGGAGCGCTACTCACGGTTGCGAGAGCCATAGGTATTGCAGTGGCTCCTTATCTGTAAGATATCCTGGTCCAGGCTCTGTCTTGCAGTCTCATGGAGGATCACTCAAGGGCTCTTCTTCTTCTCCTTCAATCCCATGTATGGAAGATAAATGAAGGAAAGAGTTCTCTGGTCCCCAGCAACAGGGTGGAATTCCTGGGTACGATAATAGATTCCATATCTATGAAGATATTCTTGACAGATCAGAAACGTTCCAAGATTGCGTCCAACTGTCTTGCCCTTCAGACCTCCTCAAGGACATCTGTGGCCAGGTGTATGGAGGTGATTGGGCTCATGATATCCAGCATAGATGTCATTCAATTTGCCAGGTTCCATTTTAGACCTCTTCAGTTATGCATTTTGAGACAGTGGAACGGTGATCACTCAGATCTATCCCAACAGATTTATCTGGACAGCCGAGTGAGGGAATCCCTCTCTTGGTGGACCTGCATGGGACAGCTGTCCCAGGGGACATCCTTCTTGAGACCATCCTGGGAGATTGTGACCATGGAAGCAAACCAGGATGGGGTGCCAGAAGGGCACAGGACAGGTGGACTCGAGAGGAGTCAACTCTGCCAATAAATATTCTGGAACTTCGAGCGATATTCAACACTCTGAGAGCTTGGCCCCACCTGGGATTGTCACGATTCATCAGATTCCAGTCGGACAACATTACCTCAGGGGTTTTCATAAATCATCAGGGGGGAACGAGAAGCTCCCTAGCCATGAGGGAAGTATCTCAGATTCTGGATTTGGCAGAGACCCACAACTGCTCGCTCGCAGCAATCCACGTTCTGGGTGTGGACAACTGGGAAGCGGATTTTCTCAGCAGACAATCGTTTAATCCGGGGGAATGGTCTCTTCATCCTGAGGTGTTTGCGGAGATCTGCAACAGATGGGGGACACCGGAGATAGATGTTATGGCATCCAGACTCAACTTTAAGCTACCCAGATATGGGTCGCGGTCCAGGGACCCCCAGGCAGAGCTGATAGGTGCCTTGGGAGTTCAAACCAATTTACATTTTTCCACAGTTGCCACTCCTTCCTGGAGCAAGCTTCAGCCTTTCTGATTGCTCCATTGTGGACGCAGAGGATGTAGTTTACGGATCTGGTGGGGATGTCATCGTCTACTTCTTGGAGGTTACCTTGTCACAGAGATCTGCTCGTTCAGGGTCCCTTTCTACACCAAAATCTCGATTCTCTGAGGCTCACTGTGTGGAGATTGAATGCCTAGTCTTGGCCAAGAGATACTCTCATCCAGGCCAGGAAACCGGTCACTCGTCACATCTATCATAAGGTGTGGAGGACCTACTTATCCTGGTGTGAGGAATGTGGATATTCCTGGCACAAGGTTAGGGTTTTCAAGATTTTGGCTTTTCTCCAGGATGGTCTGGACAAGGGTCTTGCCACCAGTTCATTAAAGGGACAGATTTTGGCTTTATCAGTGCTGTTACTCAAGAAGCTTGAGGAGCTTCCTGATATTCAGTCCTTTGTTCAGGCTCTGGTTAGGATCAGACCAGTCTTTAGAAATTCGGCTCCTCCTTGGAGCTTAAGCTTGGTTCTTAAGATTTTTGCAGAGGGCTCTGTTTGAGCCTATGCATTTGCTTGACATTAAGATTCTTTCCTGTAAGGTTCTATTTCTACTGGCTATCGCATCAGCTCGTAGAGTCTCTGAGTTAGCGGCTTTGCAATGTGAGCCACCTTACTTGTTTTGTCACGCTGATAAGGATGTTCTTCGCACTGGATTGGGGTTTCTCCCTAAGGTTGTGTCGAATCATAACATCAATCAGGAAATAGTAGTTCCTTCCTTGTGTCCTAACCCTTCTTCATCTCAGGAAAGGTTACTTTATAATTTGGATGTGGTTCGGGCATTGAAGTTTTTTCTTCAGGCCACGAAGGACTTCAGACAGACTTCGTCTTTATTTGTGGTATATTGAGGGAAGCTCAGGGGGCAGAGGGCCTCTTCCACTTCACTGTATTTTTGGTTGAGGAGCATTATCCATTTGGCCTATGAGACAGCGGGACATAAGCCTCCTCAGAGGATTACGGCTCACTCAACTAGGGCTGTGGTCTCTTCTTTGGCCTTTAAGAACGAGGTCTCTATGGAGCAGATTTGTAAGGTGGCTACTTGATCCTCCTTACATACTTTTACCGGTTTTGGGAGAAAGGTTTTGCAGGTTGTAGTGCCCTCAGTTTAGGGTCTGCCTCCTTTTACTCTCCCGTTTTGTTCATTCAGTGTCCTCTAGAGCTTTGGTATTTGTTCCCATAAGTAATGCATAAAGCAGTGGACTCTCCTCCCATTAAGATGGAAATTAAGTTATGCTTACCTGATAATTTCATTTACATCTGTGGGAGGAGACCCATTGGCACTGGCACCATTTATACCCTGATATTTCTCCTACTGTTCCTTGTTCCCTTGGCAGAATGACTGGGGGATGAGGGGAATGGGGGAGGTATTTAAGCCTCCTCCTGGTGGCCAGGTTCCTAATTCCCACAAGTAATGAATGAATGAAGCAGTGGACTCTCCTCCCACAGATGGAAATGAAATTATCAGGTAAGCATATTTTATGTTTTTTACTTGCGCTGCATTCACACGCTTTTACCACAGTTTCTGTGTTGCACTTGCCCACTTCTCTTCTTGTGCCTCTCTATTTGCGGAGCAGTCCATTTCCTGCTCTCTTCCTGTTGCGGCGCAGCCCGTATCTGGATTTCCGTCTGATGCAATAGTCAGTCTATCTGCGGAGCATACCGGTCTTGGAGAGTCTGTGTTTTCTCCTTGGTAGATGTTAAAGAAGAGGATCCTGGTTGTTAAGAATTGTTTTTGTTTTTTTACTAGTGGAAGTCGATCCTGGTCACCGGTGGGGTGAGTATGTTCTCCAGCAGAGCTGGGGAATTGAGGTGTCTGAAAAGTTTTTCTCTAGATCCTAACTATAATTTAATAAAATAAAATTTATTTTTCTGAATACCCTGCAGGGAATTTTATTTTTCTTTGTGTTTGTTTTTATATACACCACAGGACTATGGATGCTGATAATAATTTATCCTTGTCCTTTGCCAAATGCCTTTATTGCAAAGATGCCCAATTATACCTCCTGTGCAAATTTTTTTCACATGCCTGAATAAAATGTTGCTTTCGAAAAATAAAGACTCCCCTTCAGAGCCATCTGTCTCTAAGGATAATGTTATACATAGCATGCCTCATCTTTCCTCAGACGTCTCAGTCTTTGGCAGTTACACAAGCAGTGCCCTGTGGTTCCTCTCAGTCAGCTCCTGGCAAATACTTACCTGGTGATTTTACTGCACAGCTAACTTCTGCAGTTTATGCGGCTCGTTTATGCGGCTCTGAGTGCCTTACCTATTGCTGGTAAGAGAAAAAGAAAATCTTAGAATGTTTCTTAATTCCCCAAGGCTGCGTTAGTCAGTCTATCTCAGTTATCTGACGATGATCACTCCTCTGTGACTTCTGAGGGCGAGATCTCCGATTCTGAATATGCTGTGGCTAGTACAGCGGACTCAGAAGAGGTTAATTTTAGATTTAAGCTTGAACACTTCTGTTTACTTTTAAAGGAGGTCTTAGCTACTTTGGAGTCCACAGTCACAGAAACTCCTAAAAAGGCTAATAAACTTAACAGAGTTTTTGATGTCAAACCCAAATCTGTGGAAGTATTTCCTATTCCAGATCGCATGTCTGACATTATATCTCAGGAATGGGAGAAGCCGGGCGTTCTTTTTTCCCCATCTCCTGTTTTTAAAAAGATGTTTCCTGTTGCTGACTCTGTGCAAGATCTTTGGCGCACTGTTCCTAAGGTAGAGGGCGCTATATCCACTTTAGCCAAGAGGACCACTATTCCTTTAGAGGATAGTTCATCTTTCAAGGACCCTATGTATAGGAAGCTGGAGGGTTACTTATGAAAGATGTTTCTACACCAGGGTCTTCAATGGCAACCTGTTGCTAGTATTGCTACAGTTGCTGGGGCGGCATCTTATTGGTGCAACTCCTTGTCTGATTTGATTTCGGAGGAGACTACGATAGAGGAAATCCAGGATAGGATCAAGGCCTTAAAGCTGATGAATACCTTTATCTCTGATGCCAGCATGCAAGTAGGTCACTTGGGGGCAAAGATATCTAGCTTTGCTGTTCTTTCTCGTAGAGCCCTATGGGTAAAGACTTGGTCTGCAGATGTGATGTCCAAGTTGAAGCTTCTGTCTCTACCCTTTAAGGGCAAAACTTTATTTGGTTCTGGTCTGACTGAAATAATTTCCACGGTTACTGGTGGAAAGGGAGCCTTCCTGCTACAGGACAACAAGGGTAGACCCAAGGGTCGCCAAAATTCTAATTTTTCATTCCTTTCAACACTTCAAGGGAAATCCTCCTCATCTTTTAAACATGAGCAGGCCAAGACCTCATAGAGATCTAGACAGCCTTGGGTAAGCAATCCAAGAAGCCTTCCGCTGACTCTACATCAGAATGAAGGGGCCGATCCAGTCTTGGATCAGGTGGGGGCAGGCTTTCCTTCTTTCAGCAGGCTTGGATTTGCGATGTCCCAGATCCTTGGGCAGTGGAGGTAGTCTCTCAGGGATACAAGATAAGATTCAAATCTTGTACTCCCAGGGGCAGATTTCTTCTCTCAAGATTATCGGTAAAACCGGTGAAGAGAGAGAGAGAGGCTTTCTTAAACTGCATAAAGGATCTTCTCTGGGAGTGATTGTTCCAGTTCCTCTGGCGGAACAAGGTCAGGGATTCTATTCCAACCTGTTCGTGGTTCCCAAGAAAGAGGGAACTTTTCGACCCATTTTGGACCTCAAGAGTCTCAACAAATTTCTCAAGGTTCCGTCCTTCAAAATGGAGATTATCTCCCTTTGGTTCAGGAGGGTCAATTTATGACTACCATAGACCTAAAGGAAGCGTACCTTCATGTTCCTAGTTCCTGTGGTTTGCCTTTCTGGATAAACACTTCCAATTTGTAGCCCTTCCTTTTGGCCTTGCCACTGCCCCACAAATCTTTATGAAGGTTCTAGGGGCTCTTCTGGCAGTGGTCAGATCTCTGGGCATTGTGGTGGCTCTGTACCTGGACAATATCTTGGCGCCATCTTTTCATATAGAAAGATCTCATACAGACTCTCTATTGTCAATTCTACGTTCCCACAGGTGGAAGGTCAATATGGAAAACAATTCCTTGGTGCCAAACACCAGGGTGCGTTTTTTTGGGGATGGTCATAGACTCAATCTCCATTAAGATTTTTCTGACAAAGGTCAGGAAATCCAAACTTCTCGCTACTTGTCTTTCCCTTCAGTCCTTTGTCTGTCCTTCAGTGGCTCTGTGCATGGAAGTAATTGGTCTCATGGTGACTTCCATGGACATTATTCCATTTGCTTGTTTCCATCTGAGACCTCTACAGTTATGCATGTTCAGACAATGAAACAGAGACCACTCGGACCTCTCTCAGAGGATAGTTCTCGACTCACAGACGAGAAACTCTCTGTCCTGGTGGATCTCCCAGGACCATCTGTCCCAGGGTACGTGCTTCCCAGGGTACGTACCATAGGGTACGTACCATAGGGTCTGACGTAAATACCTCTATTGTTGCGAATCTAGGGGCTTCTCTTGGAGTCGGCTGCGGGTTCCACGTATTCTGTCCTTTCTTCAGGAGGACCTGGAGAAAGGTTTGTCAGTCAGTACTCTGAAGGGTCAGTTCTCTCTGCTCTGTCGATTCTTTTGCATAAATGCCTGGCAGACATACCAGATGTTTAATCTTTTGTTTAGGCCTGTGTTTAGACATGTTGCTCCTCCATGGAGCATTAATCTTGTTCTTAGGGTTTTGCAGCATGCTCCATTCAAGCCTATGCACTCTGTTGATATTAAATTGTTATCTTGGAAAGTTTTGTTTTTCCTCACTATTCCTTCTGCTTGCAGAGTTTCTGAGCTTTCGGCTCTGCCGTGTGATACCCCTTACCTTATTTTTCATGCGGATAAGGCGGTCCTTCGTACTAAGTTGGGATTTCTTCCTAAGGTAGTGTCGGACCGCAATATCAATGAGGAAATGTTTGTTCCTTCATTCTGTCCTAATCCTTCTTAGAAGGAACGTCTGTTGCATAACCTGGATGTTGTGCATGCTCAGAAATTCTATCTGCAGGCAACTAGAGATTTTTGGCAAACTACTGTCATGTTCGTTGTTTTCTCTGGTAAGCGTAAGGGCCAGAAGGCCACTTCTTCTACTCTTTTTTTCTGGCTGAAAAGTGTTATTTGGTTGCCTTATGAGACAGCTGGACAACAGCCTCCTAAGAGAATTACGGCTCATTCCACTAGGGCTGTATCTTCTTCTTGGGCCTTTAAAAATTAGGCTTCTGTGGAACAAATCCACAAGGCGGCCACTTGGTCCTCATTGCATACTTTTTCCAAATTTTCCAAATTCGATACTTTTGTCTCAGCTAAAGGTTTTTTTTTGGAGGAAAGTTCTTCGAGCGGTGGTGCCTTCTGTTTAGCTCTGCCTGTCTTGTTCTCGCTCCCTTCCATTCTGTGTCCTCTAGCTTTGGATTTGGTTCTCACTAGTAATTGAATGGATTTGTGGTTGTGGACTCTCCATGCCATGAAAACAACATTTATGCTTACCTGATAAATTATTTTCTTTCCTGGCATGGAGAGTCCACGTCCCGCCCTTAATTTACTTTTAAGATTGCTTTTTGTCTATTTTTCAAAACCTCAGGCACCTCTATACCCTTGTGTCATCTTCTCTTTCCATATTCCTTCGGCTGAATGACAGGGGGTTTATGGGAAGTGGGAGTGATTTGCTGGGGTCTTTTTTACCTCCTCCTGGTGGCCAGGAGTTTAATTCCCACTAGTAATTGGATGGATTTGTGGACTTTCCGTGCCAGGAAAGAAAATAATTTATCAGGTAAGCATAAATTTTGTTTTTTTCTCTGTCATGGCTTGTTGCCTTATTACTTATGGAAGGAAGGCTGGCTTCCATAGTTTGGGGCTTTTTTAAGTCTGGTTTAAGGCGGGATGGACTTATTGGGTCGTTTATTCATGTGGATGGAGAAGGTCTCCTATAATGTGCAGCTTAGTCCCCTGGGTGATCTTTCTGTTGTGGAGTCAGGGGGGGTACTTTTTACTACACCGGTATTTCACTGGGTGCAGGAATATATCCTCTGTGCACCACAAAATGTCCATTACGGTCCATGCAGAGCTTGTTATGCCATTATTAGAGGACCTGGGCGTTTTAGACTCTGGACGCGAATATGCAGCAAGCAGAAAGCATTGAGCTAAGGCGAGTGGTGCATCTGAGCATGACTTCAGTTTCCTTTAGGGCGATACTAGCTCCGGTGCTGTGTATTTAGCTTCGCCACAGCTTCTCTACAGGAGTTGGTGAGACAATCTCGAACAAGCTTGGCTGTTTTTCTTTGTTTCTGTCAGGGGTGCCAGTAATTACTAGGGGCCACAATAGTGTTGGACTCTAAGTATGATACTAAACTGTCCCCTTGCTCAATTATGCTCTACTTTCTGAAGTCTCATTCAATTGCGCCTAGCAGCATCCTCTGTTCCAGATGTTTTCCCTTTAAAGCCAGTTAGCTTGCAGGATTCTGTTACCCATGATATGTCAGTACTTTCCCTCAGTCTCCTCCAGGCCCTTCACAGGCAGTGCCCTGCGGCACTAGTCCCAGCACATCATCTGGGACTATAGCTCTTCCTATAGATTTTGCAGCACAATTACAATCTGCAGTTGCTGCTACACTGCATGCTATGCCTGTGACCTGGAAGAGGAAGGTAAGGGACCAGGAGTTCTTAGGAAACCTCGCTGATTAGCCTGGTACAGTATTCTGATGAGAATTCCTCTGTGGCTTTCTTACTCTGACAATTCCAAGGATAAAACTGTAGATTCTTAAGAGATTACTTTTTAGATCCAGACAAGCTAAAACCTCCCTAAAGAGAAATTTTGATCTACCTTAGATGAACCCGTAGAAGAACGGCCTCACAAGTTGGACATGGTGTACCAAATTAAAGTTAAGGCCCCTGAGGTATTCCCAGTTCCTGCGTGCATGGCAGATATAATATCGAAGGAATGGGAGTGCCCTTTTTCCCTTCTCCAAATTAAAATGATTCCTGTTCAGGATGCCCATCTGGAGATGTAGAGTATGGTTCCCAAGGTGGACGGGGCCATCTCCACCCTGGCTAAATGTACTACTATCCTTTTGAATAATAGTACATCCTTTAGAGACCCTATGGATAAGAAGTTGGAAGAGTTTTTGAGACAAATGTTTAGCTGAATGGGTTTGTTTTTTCAGCCAGCTACTGGTAGCAGCAGTGGCTGGAGCTACCACCTTCTGGGGTGATGCTATTCGAGATGACTTTAGTCAAAACTCCCTTGGAAGACATTTAAAATTGTTTAAGGCCCTGAACACTGCTAATGCTTTCCTCTGTGATACAGATTGTTCGGCTAAATCTTCTGGATTTGCGGTACTAGCTAGGAGAGCCCTCTGGATTTAAATACCATGTTAGCTGACCAAGATTTCAGCCAGACACTTTATTTGATTTCAGTCAGACATCATCATGACAGTGGCCTATATAAATCACCAGGAAAGGACTTTCCTGGTGATGGAAGAAGTTTCTCAAATTCGACAGTGGGCAGAATCTTTTGATTGTCAAATCTGAACCATCCTCATCACAGGAGTGGAAAATTGGAAAGAGGAATTCCTGAGCATACAAACTCTGCATCTTGGAGGATTTTTTTTAAATCAGGAGTTATTTTGCAAGATCTCCTGAGATAGACCTCATGGCCTCCCATTTGAATGCCAAACTACCGACAATCTTGATCATTCCTGCGTAGCCGCACAGGACTTGGTATGCAGATCTAGTGTGAATGTCATCTGCTCCTCCTTGAAAATTATTGCTCGAATCAAGCAGGAGGGTGTTCTGACAATCTTGGTCATTCCTGCGTAGCCCCGCAGGACTTGGTATGCAGATCTAGTACGAATGTCATCTGCTCCTCCCTTCCTCATCAGGGTCCTTTCACCAAAATCTAGAATCTGACTGCATGGCACTTAAACGCTTAGTGCTATCTAAAAAAGGATTTTCTGATAAGTTTATTGACACTTTGATGCAGGCTCGTAAACCAGTGACCAGATGTATTTACCAAAAAGTGTGGAAAACGTATTTGTCTTGGTCTGAAGAATGAGGATTTCCTTGGCATAAGGTGAGGATTACTCATAATCTATTGTTTCTTCAAGATGGATTGGAAAAAGGGTTATTGGTCACTTCCCTTAATGGTCAGATTTCTGTGTTGTTACATAGAAAGTTGGCTAGGATTCCAGACATTCAGTCTTTTGTTAAGGCACTTGCTAGAATTAGATAAGAGTGGGTACAGCACAACCACAAAAGAAGGGTGCTCGTGCAAACTGGGAACACTTCCAAGTCCCCAAAGAAATGGTAATAAAGTAGTAAGTCCACAACACTCCAAAGATTCTTTTCAGCAATTTTATTAGTGAAAGACAGTGACGTTTCGGGGTCAAAGCCACTTATTCAAGCATGAATAAGGGGCTGTGATTCCGAAACGTCGCTGTCTTTCACTAATAAAATTGCTGAAAAGAATCTTTGGAGTGCCGTGGACTTACTACTTTATTGCTAGAATTAGATGAGTATATAGTAGTTCAGAAAAGCTTTCAAGAGCTGCAGAGACAACCCTAGTATATGTCTATTAATTAAAAATGATCACTTGTATAAATATAATATTAGAGAACACATATAAATTCAGAAACCTATAGTTTATTATAAAACATATATTATGCAATGTTAAAATTAAGTGACCGGTCACCCTAAAATAAACTAAGACAATAAGAGAATGATTAGTCTCAAAATATAGTCCAAATACCACCAAAAATAAGTATGGGCTGTGCCCTGTATCACTTTCAACTAAAACAGTTTATGGATTGTATTCAAAGAATTGTATGCACAAAATGTGATTGCTTGATGCCAAAGTCTATTCCAAATATTGCCATAGCACTTGTGCCATGTCTAGATCAGTTCGGTCATACCTTATTACCGTCACACACTCTCCTAAGTCCTGGATCCAACACTCTCTTAGTACCTCTGCACTCTACGTCTGCAGCAGGAGATCCCAAGCTTTCTTGTGCTCACACTTGCAGTACCAAGGACTATAGATGATTCCGAGATTTCCGTTTCCATTGAAAAGTCATGTTCATCGCTCAGCCAATCAACGTTCTTGAATATCGGCTTATGCTTTTCTTTGAAGGAGTTTTAAATGGCAAAAAATCCTTTGCGCAAAATGGCAAAAATGTTTATCTGTCTTGTCTGTATTTTTGTTTCAGCAATAGGGATTGGCTGTATTTTTTCCAGAAAAAGCTGTCAGGCGACAGGTTTGCATAAAACACAACTAAAGAACAGGTTTGCACTAAGATTAACCATTCCCTTTTTTCACTTGAACTATTTATTCCCCTATAACCTAGGCAGTATCCACTAGATTTATGAATATATTTAACATCAGAGACAATTTACTGTCCAACATTAGTATAAATGCACAACATAAAGAGGAAGTAGATGTGGGAGATTTGATAGACGAATCGGAAAATATATTAGTAAAAGAATTAAAAAAACAAACAGAATTAGTTTTTTGGGAAAAATACATAGATTCTCAGATAATCCCCAAAGGATTAAGATTGGAGAAAAATTGTACATTTGAGTTAAATGAGGTATTGCAGAAGTATTAGTAAAAGCATCATTTGGACTTATAGAAGAAGTCTAGGAAAATAACTTTAGAAAATTTCAGCAATAGAATAAATTATATTAAAGAACAATTGATTAATCATAAAGAAAATAATCAATATAAAGCGAGACAGAGAGTGATAATATCACATATAACAGAATTAAATGACAATCTACAAAGACCAAGTGGAGAAAATTAAATAGAGATAAGGAGAATTACCAATACAAATGTAACAGAGATTGAAACACATAAAGATGAATGAGAAATTGAGACATAGGAGTTGAACAGTGATAAACAAAACAAGCCTTATTAAAGAGCCCCAAAAATTCCCAACAAATATTATAAAAACAGAGGCCCTAAATACAACTATAGAGAAATAGGACGAAATTGGAACCAAAGATATGATAGATATAATAGACCTCAAAATGACTATAGAGGAAATAATTGGAGAGATAATAAGAGTTATAGTAAACAACAGAACTATAGGGGTAGGGAATGGCGAGAGGCCTATACGCCGGTTAAAAGGAGAAACAATTATCACACAGAAGGTGATTGTCATCCCAACTACATCCAGTTATACAAATAGACCACAGAAAGAATGGAAAATACCATTAAGAAATAGATACAAACCAATTGAAAGTATAGGAGAGAATGGTGAAAATAGGGGAGACTCTGAAGTGGCAGGACCTAGTAACGCAAATAGTAATGATTTTTTTTTATTGAACAGCCACAATCAACCAGGCAGAATGAAAACAAGAAAAAGAAGCTTAGAGGAAAGAGAGGGGGAAATAAGACAAATCCAAAAATGTGGAGATAACAGAAAAGGAAGAAATTGAGCCAAGGGGTATCTTTAATATTAGCAATGTATCCCTAACCTAGGAAGAGAAAAAAATATTAAATTAAGCACTATCCTTTGCCCCAACAGCAAAATTGAACACATTTGAAACACATATACATACATGTGAACCAATTCATAAGAAAATTGACCCCAAATAGGTATTTTTTTAAAAACCCAGTAGAAAGAGGAAACATGCCCACTACACAAATAACAACAGATGTAAACATTCAAAGCACAAAACTCAAACCAAAATCCACATTCTATCCAACATATGAAAAATACCTCTACTTACTGAAGCACACGCTTACAGATTCTGAAGGCCTCACAGCATAACCGCATACCGGCTAGCTTATATCTTGCTGCGACTATTCCCGGCCATGTGGGTAACAAGACACATGGGTTTACCTAGCTCCCATATTAACTATGCTAACACGCAGGGAGAGAAGATGAATTATAAATAACATAAGATCTATAGCAAGTGAAGCTGTTTTATCACTATCACTTAAATAGCTGGTAAGTCACTACACATCTCATAATGTGAAAGGAAAGTAAAATAGCAAGCCATATAACAGCTTGGTTGCTGCAAAGAGAATCTAACTTCTACTATTGCATATAGCAACGTTAAAGATATAGCAATTCCTCTGGCATGAGAAGATAGATCATATATAGTTAAAGACATAGGATCATCTCATCTGAAACCATTTGTTTGCTAACAACCATGCACATGGCCAGGAATTGAACAATTTCTATAGTGAAAAAAAGCAAGCTGAATCATAGCAGCTGGATAGTTGCAAATTGAAACCCACCTTTTTTCGTTGTATATAATAACCATACGGTTATACAAGCTCTGCTGGGGCTATAATATAGTGCAACACCACGGTGTCTGAACATTTATACTATCAAGCAGGAGTATTCCTTTTTCTCTCTGGGCAAATAATTTATTACATCATGGCCTCCAAAAAGTCTACAAAGTTGGATAAGGCACCTAAACAACAGGCCAATCCACCTGTTTCTGTTAGCTCCTTCTTCCACATCCCGGAAACCACAACCAGGAAACTCCTGGCAATGCAGCAATTCCAAACAATCCATCAAAATCTTCAATAACACCGCCTTATTCCACAGACTACATAGCACAAATAAAATCTGATATAGCAAATCTGCCATCTAAGGCAGACTTCGACTCCTTGAAAACCCTCATTAAAACAGAATTGTCATCCCTTAGAAAAGATATCACAGCTGTAGGGCACCGAGTCGAAGACTTGGAAGAGACACAGGATACCTTAAATGCTATAACAGACTCTATCATGTCTCAAGTGAATATACATGAATCACAAATAGCAACCCTCCAAGATAAGATGGGCGACTTGGACAGTAGAAATAGACGTAACAATCTGAGGATAAGAGGAATCCCCGAAACGGTTAATAATTCAGATTTAGAAACCTATGTCCAAGACCTCTTCAGACAAATCAAAGCGGATCCACAAGCAACGGAGATTGAGCTAGATAGAATACACAGGGCTCTTAGACCTACACCACCACCAAATGCGCCTCCACAAGACGTCATTCTGAGATTTTTCAGATCTATAGATAAAGATAAAATCTGGATTAAAGCACGACAACTACGCAACATAAAATATCTAGATCACAGTCTCCAAATATACATAGATCTCAGTCCGAATACTATCCAGAGAAGAAGGGAAGTCTCTTTCATCACCAAAGTTCTACAAGTAAAACACATCAGGTATAGGTTAGGATTCCTATTCAGCTTAATAATTACACAGGGTGGAGTCAAATATACCTACAAACGCATTCAAGATCTGGATTCTATCTCTAAATGTCTAGGCCTCACTTTCAATCGAGTTAGATCTTTCCATATCTAATACTCATAGAAACATCTACATATTTCTAGATATCTACTTGAACTTTATAGTAACATATTTTGTGTATTATGTTAAATGTACTCGTTGTTATCAGCATTGATGGTATAGTCAATTTCTAGGGTTGTTATTCCCGTCTTCCTTTTTCTTATTTTATATATATCATAGGTGCCATTATTCCTAATGTACAGGGAAAATAGGTTGTCTAGCGCACCCCTTTAAACGAGCAATAAGCTTTTTTTTAGGGGTACAAGAAAATGTTGTACCTCCTAGTATTGTTTATATTGTTTATATAGTTATACAAATTCTTTTGTTTGGTTGTCATGTCACGTACAATTAAATATATGGTGCCACAAGGGTGATCTGTGGCCTCAATATACTTTAACTAATAAGTATTTTTATATTCCTGATGTCCAGCCTCATATGTGTCCCCACTTTAGCTTTGTCGCAACATGGTAAAAACTGACACTGAGGGTATACGCTTTTTAACAGTAAACTAAAAAGGTCTAAATAATCCGGTTAAGAGAAATATTGCACTGAAGCAGTTTAGGGAGTTTATTTTCCTCCAAGAGACTAACTTTATGCAGGGTAGGGAACCCAGGACATTTAAGTTTGGGGACAGCTACTATGCCTCCAATACAAATAAAACAAATGGGGTTGAGATTTTATTTAAAAACAATATACCGTTCAAGGTTATCAAACAAATAAAATATAACGTAGATACTTAATATTGGTAGGAACATTATATAACAAATGCTTCACGTTGGTTAACAGCTACGCTCATAACACAACACAGGATGTCTTTTCTTTCATGTAATTAGCAAGAGTCCATGAGCTAGTAACGTATGGGATATACATTCCTACCAGGAGGGGCAAAGTTTCCCAAACCTCAAAATGCCTATAAATACACCCCTCACCACACCCACAATTCAGTTTTACAAACTTTGCCTCCTATGGAGGTGGTGAAGTAAGTTTGTGCTAGATTCTACGTTGATATGCGCTCCGCAGCAAGTTGGAGCCCGGTTTTCCTCTCAGCGTGCAGTGAATGTCAGAGGGATGTGAGGAGAGTATTGCCTATTTTGAATGCAGTGATCTCCTTCTACGGGGTCTATTTCATAGGTTCTCTGTTATCGGTCGTAGAGATTCATCTCTTACCTCCCTTTTCAGATCGACGATATACTCTTATTTATATACCATTACCTCTGCTGATTTTCGTTTCAGTACTGGTTTGGCTTTCTACAAACATGTAGATGAGTGTCCTGGGGTAAGTAAATCTTATTTTCTGTGACACTCTAAGCTATGGTTGGGCACTTTATTTATAAAGTTCTAAATATATGTATTCAAACATTTATTTGCCTTGACTCAGAATGTTCAACATTCCTTATTTTCAGACAGTCAGTTTCATATTTGGGATAATGCGTTTGAATCAATCATTTTTTCTTACCTTAAAAATTTGACTTTTTTTCCCTGTGGGCTGTTAGGTTCGCGGGGGCTGAAAATGCTTCATTTTATTGCGTCATTCTTGGCGCGGACTTTTTTGGCGCAAAAAATCTTTTCTGTTTCCGGCGTCATACGTGTCGCCGGAAGTTGCGTCATTTTTTGACGTCCTTTTGCGCCAAAGATGTCGGCGTTCCGGATGTGGCGTCATTTTTGGCGCCAAAAAGCATTTAGGCGCCAAACAATGTGGGCGTATTATTTGGCGCCAAAAAATATGGGCGTCGCTTTTGTCTCCACATTTTTTTCAGTCTGATTTTTTCTTTGCTTCTGGTTACTAGAAGCTTGTTTATTGGCATTTTTTCCCATTCCTGAAACTGTCATTTAAGGAATTTGATCAATTTTGCTTTATATGTTGTTTTTTCTCTTACATATTGCAAGATGTCTCACGTTGCATCTGAGTCAGAAGATACTTCAGGAAAATCGCTGTCTAGTGCTGGAACTACCAAAGCTAAGTGTATCTGCTGTAAACCTTTGGTAGCTATTCCTCCGGCTGTTGTTTGTATTAATTGTCATGACAAACTTGTTAAAGCAGATAATATTTCCTTTAGTAATGTACCATTGCCTGTTGCAGTTCCCTCAACATCTAAGGTGCAGAATGTTCCTGATAACATAAGAGATTTTGTTTCTGAATCCATCAAGAAGGCTATGTCTGTTATTTCTCCTTCTAGGAAACATAAAAAATCTTTTAAAACTTCTCTCTCTACAGACGAATTTTTAAATGAACATCAACATTCTGATTCTGATGACTCTTCTGGTTCAGAGGATTCTGTCTCAGAGATTGATGCTGATAAATCTTCATATTTATTTAAAATGGAATTTATTCGTTCTTTACTTAAAGAAGTACTAATTGCTTTAGAAATAGAGGATTCTGGTCCTCTTGATACTAATTCTAAACGTTTAGATAAGGTGTTTAAATCTCCTGTGGCTATTCCAGAAGTTTTTCCTGTTCCTAATGCTATTTCTGAAGTAATTTCCAGAGAATGGGATAAATTGGGTAATTCATTTACTCCTTCTAAACGTTTTAAGCAATTATATCCTGTGCCGTCTGACAGATTAGAATTTTGGGACAAAATCCCTAAAGTTGATGGGGCTATTTCTACCCTTGCTAAACGTACTACTATTCCTACGTCAGATGGTACTTCGTTTAAAGATCCTTTAGATAGGAAAATTGAATCCTTTCTAAGAAAAGCTTATCTGTGTTCAGGTAATCTTCTTAGACCTGCTATATCTTTGGCTGATGTTGCTGCAGCTTCAACTTTTTGGTTGGAGACTTTAGCGCAACAAGTAACAGATCATGATTCTCATAATATTATTATTCTTCTTCAGCATGCTAATAATTTTATCTGTGATGCCATTTTTGATATTATCAGAGTTGATGTCAGGTTTATGTCTCTAGCTATTTTAGCTAGAAGAGCTTTATGGCTTAAAACTTGGAATGCTGATATGGCTTCTAAATCAACTCTACTTTCCATTTCTTTCCAGGGTAACAAATTATTTGGTTCTCAGTTGGATTCCATTATCTCAACTGTTACTGGTGGGAAAGGAACTTTTTTACCACAGGATAAAAAATCTAAGGGTAAAAACAGGGCTAATAATCGTTTTCGTTCCTTTCGTTTCAACAAAGAACAAAAGCCTGATCCTTCATCCTCAGGAGCAGTTTCAGTTTGGAAACCATCTCCAGTCTGGAATAAATCCAAGCCTTCTAGAAAGGCAAAGCCTGCTTCTAAGTCCACATGAAGGTGCGGCCCTCATTCCAGCTCAGCTGGTAGGGGGCAGGTTACGTTTTTTCAAAGAAATTTGGATCAATTCTGTTCACAATCTTTGGATTCAGAACATTGTTTCAGAAGGGTACAGAATTGGTTTCAAGATGAGACCTCCTGCAAAGAGATTTTTTCTTTCCCGTGTCCCAGTAAATCCAGTGAAAGCTCAAGCATTTCTGAATTGTGTTTCAGATCTAGAGTTGGCTGGAGTAATTATGCCAGTTCCAGTTCTGGAACAGGGGATGGGGTTTTATTCAAATCTCTTCATTGTACCAAAGAAGGAGAATTCCTTCAGACCAGTTCTGGATCTAAAAATATTGAATCGTTATGTAAGGATACCAACGTTCAAAATGGTAACTGTAAGGACTATCTTGCCTTTTGTTCAGCAAGGGCATTATATGTCCACAATAGATTTACAGGATGCTTATCTGCATATTCCGATTCATCCAGATCATTATCAGTTCCTGAGATTCTCTTTTCTGGACAAGCATTACCAGTTTGTGGCTCTGCCGTTTGGCCTAGCTACAGCTCCAAGAATTTTTACAAAAGTTCTCGGTGCCCTTCTGTCTGTAATCAGAGAACAGGGTATTGTGGTATTTCCTTATTTGGACGATATCTTGGTACTTGCTCAGTCTTTACATTTAGCAGAATCTCATACGATTCGACTTGTGTTGTTTCTTCAAGATCATGGTTGGAGGATCAATTTACCAAAAAGTTCATTGATTCCTCAGACAAGGGTAACTTTTCTGGGTTTCCAGATAGATTCAGTGTCTATGACTCTGTCTTTAACAGACAAGAGATGTCTAAAATTGATTTCAGCTTGTCGAAACCTTCAGTCACAATCATTCCCTTCGGTAGCCTTATGCATGGAAATTCTAGGTCTTATGACTGCTGCATCGGACGCGATCCCCTTTGCTCGTTTTCACATGCGACCTCTTCAGCTCTGTATGCTGAATCAATGGTGCAGGGATTACACAAAGATATCTCAATTAATATCTTTAAAACCGATTGTACGACACTCTCTAACGTGGTGGACAGATCACCATCGTTTAATTCAGGGGGCTTCTTTTGTGCTTCCGACCTGGACTGTAATTTCAACAGATGCAAGTCTCACAGGTTGGGGAGCTGTGTGGGGATCTCTGACGGCACAAGGAGTTTGGGAATCTCAGGAGGTGAGATTACCGATCAATATTTTGGAACTCCGTGCAATTTTCAGAGCTCTTCAGTCTTGGCCTCTTCTGAAGAGAGAATCGTTCATTTGTTTTCAGACAGACAATGTCACAACTGTGGCATACATCAATCATCAAGGAGGGACTCACAGTCCTCTGGCTATGAAAGAAGTATCTCGAATTCTGGTTTGGGCGGAATCCAGCTCCTGTCTAATCTCTGCGGTTCATATCCCAGGTATAGACAATTGGGAAGCGGATTATCTCAGTCGCCAAACGTTACATCCGGGCGAATGGTCTCTTCACCCAGAGGTATTTCTTCAGATTGTTCAAATGTGGGGACTTCCAGAAATAGATCTGATGGCCTCTCATCTAAACAAGAAACTTCCCAGGTATCTGTCCAGATCCAGGGATCCTCAAGCGGAAGCAGTGGATGCATTGTCACTTCCTTGGAAGTATCATCCTGCCTATATCTTTCCACCTCTAGTTCTTCTTCCAAGAGTAATCTCCAAGATTCTGAAGGAATGCTCGTTTGTTCTGCTGGTAGCTCTGGCATGGCCTCACAGGTTTTGGTATGCGGATCTTGTCCGGATGGCCTCTTGCCATCCGTGGACTCTTCCGCTACGACCAGACCTTCTGTCGCAAGGTCCTTTTTCCATCAGGATCTCAAATCCTTAAATTTAAAGGTATGGAGATTGAACGCTTGATTCTTAGTCAAAGAGGTTTCTCTGACTCTGTGATTAATACTATGTTACAGGCTCGTAAATCTGTATCCAGAGAGATATATTATAGAGTCTGGAAGACTTATATTTCTTGGTGTCTTTCTCATCATTTTTCTTGGCATTCTTTTAGAATTCCAAGAATTTTACAGTTTCTTCAGGATGGTTTAGATAAAGGTTTGTCCGCAAGTTCCTTGAAAGGACAAATCTCTGCTCTTTCTGTTCTTTTTCACAGAAAGATTGCTAATCGTATAAAACCTGTCATTAGTCAATTTTTCCTCCTTGGAGTTTGAATTTGGTTCTAAGGGCTCTTCAAGCTCCTCCGTTTGAACCTATGCATTCATTGGACATTAAATTACTTTCTTGGAAAGTTTTGTTCCTTTTGGCAATCTCTTCTGCCAGAAGAGTTTCTGAATTATCTGCTCTTTCTTGTGAGTCTCCTTTTCTGATTTTTCATCAGGATAAGGCAGTGTTGCGAACTTCTTTTGAATTTTTACCTAAAGTTGTGAATTCCAACAACATTAGTAGAGAAATTGTGGTTCCTTCATTATGTCCTAATCCTAAGAATTCTAAGGAGAAATCGTTACATTCTTTGGATGTTGTTAGAGCTTTGAAATATTATGTTGAAGCTTCTAAGTCTTTCCGAAAGACTTCTAGTTTATTTGTTATCTTTTCCGGTTCTAGAAAAGGCCAGAAAGCTTCTGCCATTTCTTTGGCATCTTGGTTGAAATCTTTAATTCATCTTGCCTATGTTGAGTCGGGTAAAACTCCGCCTCAAAGGATTACAGCTCATTCTACTAGGTCAGTTTCTACTTCCTGGGCGTTTAGGAATGAAGCTTCGATTGATCAGATTTGCAAAGCAGCAACTTGGTCCTCTTTGCATACTTTTACTAAATTCTACCATTTTTATGTATTTTCTTCTTCTGAAGCAGTTTTTGGTAGAAAAGTACTTCAGGCAGCGGTTTCAGTTTGAATCTTCTGCTTATGTTTTTCATTAAACTTTATTTTGGGTGTGGATTATTTTCAGCAGGAATTGGCTGTCTTTATTTTATCCCTCCCTCTCTAGTGACTCTTGCGTGGAAAGATCCACATCTTGGGTAATCATTATCCCATACGTCACTAGCTCATGGGCTCTTGCTAATTACATGAAAGAAAACATAATTTATGTAAGAACTTACCTGATAAATTCATTTCTTTCATATTAGCAAGAGTCCATGAGGACTCTTGTGGTGGTTATGATTTTTGTATAAAGCACAATTATTCCAATTCCTTATTTTATATGCTTTCACACTTTTTTATCACCCCACTTCTTGGCTATTCGTTAAACTGAATTGTGGGTGTGGTGAGGGGTGTATTTATAGGCATTTTGAGGTTTGGGAAACTTTGCCCCTCCTGGTAGGAATGTATATCCCATACGTCACTAGCTCATGGACTCTTGCTAATATGAAAGAAATGAATTTATCAGGTAAGTTCTTACATAAATTATGTTTTTTTTAAATATATCCAATCTTATATTGGATAATGTAACGGCCCTCTACTAGTGTATGGAGACTTTAACTGCACTCTAAACCCACAGATTGACAATTCTAATGAAACATCTTCAATACCATATAAACTCATAATTAGAATTAGAAAATGTTTGTGAGATTTAGCCTTACATGACATTTGGAGAATATTCCATATTGATATAGATTATATAGATATTCTAGAATAGATTATTTTATGGCAGACGTAACAAGCTTATCTTTTGTTCAGAGTACTGAAATATTCCCTATGTCATGATATACTGGGCCTTTAAGGCCAGATCTCAATCAATACCAACGGAGACTGGAAGACAGTCTCCTAGATGACCCTATATATGAACAATGAATAAAAGAATCTCTAACAAATTACTTTACTGCTAATATCAATTCTGTATCAGATGATAGACAGGTTTGGGAGGCCCACAAGGCAGTAATGCAAGGTGAACTAATCAATGCAAAAGTTCACCAAACAAAACAACAAAGAAACTATTATAACACCATATTGCTTAACATTGAGAGCCTAGAGATAGAACATAAAAAAGATCTCTGTAAATCACAAATGCTAACACAATTACAAATTAAACATCATTGACAAAGATTGCAAAAAAATGTGCTTAAGCTAAAACAGAAACAATATGAGGGTAATCATAAATGTAGTAGGCTATTTGCCAGAAAACTTTAACGTAATACCAACAGATCATACATCCTTAACATACCAGATAGAGAAAATAAAATGTTAACCTCAACAGAACAAATTGCGGAAGCTTTCAGGAACTATTATACCAACCTTTATAACTTAAAAGAAACCTCAATAACTAGTATAAGCCAATTCCTGGACAAACTAGACCTACCTTAAGCAATACAGACAGAGAAAGCTTAAACCTACCATGTAGTGTAAAGGAGACCCAAAAGGTTATAAAGGATCTACCTTCAGAGAAAGCCCCAGGTCCAGACAGTTATACAACCGGATATTATAAGAAATATACTAATATTCAAACACCACATCTACAGAGACTATTCAAGTCCATTACAGATTCTAACCCATTCCTCGAAGAATCCTTAAAGGAACATATTATAATGCTTCCAAAACCAGGCAAATTCCTAGACAGAGTGGAATGCTATAGGCCCATTTCATTACTTAAAGTGTCAGTAAACTTTAAAAATAATGTTATATAATTCTGCACATAGTGACGAATTATATAACATTATAATAGCCAAACATTATAAAACATAATGTACCCTATTCATTTTTTTTTAAAACGCTGTTTTACAGACCCGCTCTCTGTACTCTGCTGAGCGGGTCTGTTATATTTACTCAGCGCATCGGGCCAGCTGTATAGTCACAGCCCGGCCCGACCGCGCCATAAGACTAAGTGCAGCTCGCTCCTGATGTCAGACAGAGCAGGAGCGAGCTGCACTTAGTCTTATGGCACGGTCGGGCCGGGCTGTGACTATACAGCTGGCCTGATGTGCTGAGTAAATATAACAGACCCGCTCAACAGAGTACAGAGAGCGGGTCTGTAAAACATAGTTTTTTTAAAAAAAATTAATAGGGTACATTATGTTTTATAATGTTTGGCTATTATAATGTTATATAATTCTGCACTATGTGCAGAATTATATAACATTATTTTTAAGGTTTACTGTCCCTTTAACAATTATATAAAAATCTATGCTAAGCTCCTAGCCACTAGACTTAACTTCTTCTTAACAAACAGGTAGATTACGAGTTTTGCGTTACGGCTTTTAATGCTGAAAAAATGGCAATTTCAGCGTAATGGCAGTAACGCACTATTACGAGTCGTGTCGGTATTGCTAAACCGCAAGCATTTTAGCCTGTAAAGCAACGTCCATTCCACACCGTCCATCCGTCCATTTTAGCCTGTAAAGCAACGTCCATTCCACAATGATGTTTTGTGTGTGGGATTTCCATAGCGCCAGTATTACAGGTTGTGCGGGTCGGATAAAATGCTTGCGTTACAGCCTATACCAACACGATCCTTACCGCAATCTGAGAGCAGAAGTTATGAGTTTTGTGTAACAAAAATGTTTCACAAAACTCATAACTAAAATGTTACAAAGTACACTAACACCCATAAACTACCCTAACTATTGACCCTTAAACCGCCGCATCGCAAACACTATATTAAACTCGCGACTATTAAATACATTTATTAACCTCTAATCTGCCGCCTCTGACATCGCTGACACTATAATAAAAATATTAACCCCTAAACCTCCGGCCTCCCACATCGCCGCCACTAAATAACCCTATTAACCCCTAAACCTCCGGCCTCCCACATCGCCGCCACTAAATAAACCTATTAACCCCTAAACCTCCGGCCTCCCACATCTCCGCAACTAAATAAACCTATTAACTCCTAAACCCCTTGCCCCCCACATCGCAAAACACTAAATTAAACTATTAACCCCTAAACCTAACACCCCCCCTAACTTTAAATTAAAATTACAATATAACTATCTTTAAATAAATAAAAAAAATTACCTGTGAAATAAAAATAAACCTAACATTAAACTATAAATTATCCTAACCTTTTTATTCTAATAAAATAAAAAATACTACCAATTAAAAAAATCTAAATTACAAATTAAAAAAACTAACACTACGAGAAAAATAAAAAAATCTAAAATTACAAAAAATAATAAACACTAAATTACGAAAAATAGAAAACACTAAGCTTACAAAAAATAAAAAATAAATAAAAAAAATAATAAACTAAATGATCAAAAATAAAAACAATTACATCTAATCTAATAGCCCTATAAAAATAAAAAGCCCCCCCAAATAAAAACACCCCCTAGCCTACAAAAAACTACCAATATCCCTTAAAGGGCATTTTGTAGGGCATTGCCCTTAGTTAAACAGCTCTTTTACCTATAAAAAAATACAAAGTTCCCCCAACAGTAAAACCCACCACCCAACCAATACCCCAAAATAAAAAAAATAACTCTAAAAAAAACTAAGCTACTATTGACCCTAAAGGGGCATTCGTATGGGCATTGCCCTTAAAATGACATTCAGCTCTTTTTCATTACCCTTAAAAGGGCATTTAGCTAGATATCGATATCTCACACCAAGAAGCTAATAGAATATTCACTAACATTAAAAAACCCTCTATTTCTGTTTATTTAATAGAACTTAACATGAAAATCTTACAAAGGTGGTATATGACTCCAGTTAGAATCCATAAACTCTACCAAAAGCAAAAAGATATTTGCTGGAGACGCAAAAATGAAAAAGGTACAATGGCACATACTGTATATGGTGGTACTGCCCAAAGATCACCTCAATATAGGAACAAATATCTGGGGAAGCATCGAAAGCACTAGAAATCCCATTGCCACTTGACTCATGTTTGTGGCTATTCCACAAGACTCCTAAAAAATTCACAACTGATCAAAAGAAAATATTTAATATTTTAACTAATAATATGAAATCTCTGCTGGCACAGAGTTGGAAGAAATCTAACATCCCAAATGTAGCTCAGTGATTGCATAAAATTAGAGGAATACTTTTTCCTAAGACACAGATGTCAACCTCTCTATGCCCAGATGCAAATTATATGGGAGACATACATCACAAATAAATTTTCAGATGAAAAGTAGTAAATTATTGCTCAACAGGATGTTATTGTTTATGCTAAAATGTTTAACCTTTAAGCAATTAATTTGATAATACATCTGGAAAAGTTCCCTGCTAATCTGTAATATAAACATTTGTACAGAGTCCCTCATAAACATATTAGAATTCTCTAAGAACCACACAGACAAAGGAGGATATTTATCAAAGCGTCAATCTCAGTGCAATCGCCAGAGTCAAAACGCTCGCCAGACATCGCTGCCGTGGATCCACATACGATAGATGCCCTTATTTATTTAAAAAAATGTCAAAAACACACGCGTCAAGTACGGCTCAATGAGCATTGGACTGTTGTTAACTAACAGTCATCGATGTCGCGGTTATTCAGGTTATTCCCAATTTTATACCATTTCATACAAGCACATTTCTCTAAAGCTAATCTTTTATTTTTCATCTGTTAATATCCAAGAAATAGCTAGATTAATACCTCAACAAACAATATCTCATAGAAAGTTATTTTTGTATTTATTTGTTATACTTTCACATAAATTAATGTGTATTTGTATTTCTAGAAGTCATGATATGCTTTTATATCATGGTTTGTTTTTTTATAAATGATTATTAATGCTAGAATTTGTACATATATCTTTGCACATACAGTTGCAAGAAAGTATGTGAACCCTTTGGAATGATATGGATTTCTGCACAAATTGGTCATAAAATGTGATCTGATCATCATCTAAGTCACAACAATAGACAATCACAGTCTGCTTAAACTAATAACACACAAAGAATGAAATGTTGCCATGTTTTTATTGAACACACCATGTAAACATTCACAGTGCAGGTGGAAAAAGTATGTGAACCCTTGGATTTAATAACTGGTTGAACCTCCTTTGGCAGCAATAACTTCAACCAAACGTTTCCTGTATTTGCAGATCAGACGTGCACAACGTTCAGGAGTAATTCTTGACTATTCCTCTTTACAGAACTGTTTCAGTTCAGCAATATTATTGGGATGTCTGGTGTGAATCACTTTCTTGAGGTCATGCCACAGCATCTCAATCGGGTTGAGGTCAGGACTCTGACTGGGCCACTTCAGAAGGCGTATTTTCTTCTGTTTAAGCCATTCTGTTGTTGATTTACTTCTATGCTTTGGGTCATTGTCCTGTTGCAACACCCATCTTCTGTTGAGCTTCAGATGGTAGACAGATGGCCTTAAGTTCTCCTGCAAAATGTCTTGATAAACTTGGGAATTCATTTTTCCTTCGATGATAGCAATCCGTCCAGGCCCTGACGCAGCAAAGCAGCCCCAAACCATGATGCCCCCACCACCATACTTCACAGTTGGGATGAGGTTTTGATGTTGATGTGCTGTGCCTCTTTTTCGCCACACATACGGCTAGATTTAGAGTTGGGGGTTAGCCGTGAAAACCAGCGTTAGAGGCTCCTAACGCTGGTTTTTACCACCCTCTGGTATTTGGAGTCAGTCAGGAAAGGGTCTAACGCTCACTTTCCAGCCGCGACTTTTCCATACCGCAGATCCCCCTACGCCATTTGTGTATCCTATCTTTTCAATGGGATCTTCCTAACGCCGGTATTTAGAGTCTTGGCTGAAGTGAGCGTTAGAAATCTAACGACAAAACTCCAGCCGCAGAAAAAAGTCAGTAGTTAAGAGCTTTCTGGGCTAACGCCGGTTTAAAAAGCTCTTAACTACTGTGCTCTAAAGTACACTAACACCCATAAACTACCTATGTACCCCTAAACTGAGGTCCCCCCACATCGCCGCCACTCTATTAAAATTTTTTAGCCCCTAATCTGCCGACCGCACACCGCTGCCACCTACGTTATCCCTATGAACCCCTAATCTGCTGCCCCTAACACCGCCGACCCCAATATTATATTTATTACCCCCTAATATGCCGCCCCCAACATCGCCGCTACCTACATACACTTATTAACCCCTAATCTGCCGACCGGACCACGCCGCTATTATAATAAAGTTATTAACCCCTAATCCGCCTCACTCCCGCCTCAATAACCCTATAATAAATAGTATTAACCCCTAATCTGCCCTCCCTAACATCGCCGACACCTAACTTCAAGTATTAACCCCTAATCTGCCGATCGGAGCTCACCGCTACTCTAATACATTTTTTAACCCCTAAAGCTAAGTCTAACCCTAACCCTAACACCCCCCTAAGTTAAATATAATTTTATTCTAACGAAATAAATTAACTCTTATTAAATAAATTATTCCTATTTAAATCTAAATACTTACCTGTAAAATAAACCCTAATATAGCTACAATATAAATAATAATTATATTGTAGCTATTTTAGGATTAATATTTATTTTACAGGCAACTTTGTAATTATATTAACCAGGTACAATAGCTATTAAATAGTTAATAACTATTTAATAGTTACCTAGTTAAAATAATTACAAAATTACCTGTAAAATAAATCCTAACCTAAGTTACAATTAAACCTAACACTACACTATCAATAAATTAATTAAATACAATACCTACAATTATCTACAATTAAACCTAACACTACACTATCAATAAATTAATTAAATACAATACCTACAAATAAATGCAATTAAATTAACTAGCTAAAGTACAAAAAATAAAAAAGAACTAAGTTACAAAAAATAAAAAAATATTTACAAACATTAGAAAAATATTACAACAATTTTAAACTAATTACACCTACTCTAAGCCCCCTAATAAAATAACAAAGCCCCCCAAAATAAAAAAATGCCCTACCCTATTCTAAATTAAAAAAGTTCAAAGCTCTTTTACCTTACCAGCCCTGAAAAGGGCCCTTTGCGGGGCATGCCCCAAAGAATTCAGCTCATTTGCCTGTAAAAAAAGTTAGAATAGGGTAGGGCATTTTTTTATTTTGGGGGGCTTTGTTATTTTATTAGGGGGCTTAGAGTAGGTGTAATTAGTTTAAAATTGTTGTAATATTTTTCTAATGTTTGTAAATATTTTTTTATTTTTTGTAACTTAGTTCTTTTTTATTTTTTGTACTTTAGCTAGTTAATTTAATTGCATTTATTTGTAGGTATTGTATTTAATTAATTTATTGATAGTGTAGTGTTAGGTTTAATTGTAGATAATTGTAGGTATTGTATTTAATTAATTTATTGATAGTGTAGTGTTAGGTTTAATTGTAACTTAGGTTAGGATTTATTTTACAGGTAATTTTGTAATTATTTTAACTAGGTAACTATTAAATAGTTATTAACTATTTAATAGCTATTGTACCTGGTTAATATAATTACAAAGTTGCCTGTAAAATAAATATTAATCCTAAAATAGCTACAATATAATTATTATTTATATTGTAGCTATATTAGGGTTTATTTTACAGGTAAGTATTTAGATTTAAATAGGAATAATTTATTTAATAAGAGTTAATTTATTTCGTTAGAATAAAATTATATTTAACTTAGGGGGGTGTTAGTGTTAGGGTTAGACTTAGCTTTAGGGGTTAATCCATTTATTACAGTAGCGGCGAGATTCGGTCGGCAGATTAGGGGTTAATAATTGAAGTTAGGTGTCGGCGATGTTAGGGAGGGCAGATTAGGGGTTAATACTATTTATTATAGGGTTATTGAGGCGGGAGTGAGGCGGATTAGGGGTTAATAACTTTATTATAGTAGCGGTGAGGTGCGGTCGGCAGATTAGGGGTTAATTATTGTAGGTAGCTGGCGGCGACGTTGTGGGGGGCAGATTAGGGGTTAATAAATATAATATAGGGGTCGGCGGTGTTAGGGGCAGCAGATTAGGGGTACATAGCTATAATGTAGGTTGCGGTGGTGTACGGAGCGGCAGATTAGGGGTTAATAATAATAATATGCAGGGGTCAGCGATAGCGGGGGCGGCAGATTAGGGGTTAATAAGTGTAAGGTTAGGGGTGTTTAGACTCGGGGTTCATGTTAGGGTGTTAGGTGCAGACTTAGGAAGTGTTTCCCCATAGGAAACAATGTAGCTGCGTTAAGAGCTGAGCGCTGCTTTTTTGCAGGTGTTAGGGTTTTTTTC